>NC_060060.1:42161995-42476254 GCF_020283565.1 Trifolium pratense
GAATAGAAAATTGAATGTAATAGTAATATTCTTCGATGTCATGTGATTTTTTTTATAGCAGAAAACGATGTCATGTGATTATTCATATGTAAGATTGATTTTTCGATTAAAGAAAACTTCAATTGTACTGACTTGAACTTCTTTCTTTTCTCTAGTGAGTTCAACTTGTAGAACACTGTTGAATAATAAACAAACTGTTATTCTCTGGTAGCCCTGCTAAAGAAATGGACTAGACTGCTAAATTGATCTTTCAATGCATATTATCTTCCCCTTAATCTTTCAATTTTTTTCATATACAACTATTGAGTAATTTGAGTTCATAACTTTCTACTAAAAGATTAAAATAATTTTAATGATAAATTTTAAAAGATTAAAATAGTAACACCTCAACTTTTAGTCTTTAGAAGAGTTGTACTTGTTGGATAAGGGAAGGTTTCCAAATTGTAAATCATCCAAGTTTGTGAGGATACTGTTGATTGATTTATCAGTTGGCCAATTTCCTTATTAGGACGAGTTTTTTGAGTGGTCTGATAGATGAATGAAAATGATGGGTGCAAATTTCTCCACCAGAAGTTATTATATTTTGGCTAGGTTCTCATGCAGTAGATCCACCACATGTGTAATATAAGCAATTGTGAATTACCTCAAGTGCTATTATTGGTAGTGTATGGCCATAAAAATAGAGTAATCTTTTATGACGAATGATGAGTTAAGAATGGTAAGATGATTTTTTATTTTATTTAATTAATATATATATGACAATGATAGGTTTCTGTAAATGATATAAATTCACAATTTTGGCAATTGGCATGTATGCATCTTTCTTTATTGCTGTTGCAAATTTTTGACATTTCCTTTATAATTGGACAATTCCTAACTCAAAAATTGATGTGTTGCATTCCTTCTCTTTGTTTCTTGGGAATAAGATTTTAAGAGTTACATTTGGTTGGATAGCTCAACTAGTTAAGTATCTGATCCAAGTACGGTATGTATGAGTTTTATAAACTCCGGTGTATCGAGTTTGATTTTTACTCATGAAAAAAAACTACTAATGTATACATATGTACCTAAATCTAAAGATAATCTTCAATGGAAATGTTCAAGTCCTCTTGTTGGCTAGAAAACTGAGTAACTCCTTGCAAATTCAAGTCATCACCATCCAAACCTTCCCACCAAAACACATCATCAGCAACAACATTATGCACCTGCTGATTCTCATTCATGTGATGATGAGTACTTTCATTGATCATCGTTGTTTCTCTTGCGATGTTTCGCGCATCAACATCCATAGCAATGTCTGAAGCAACCTTCTGAACAGACCTCGGAGACATCAAATGATCTCTCTGTTGAATACAATAAGAAGACAAAATCTCAGGAAAATTGAGTTTGTCCAAAGTAGAAGGTCTCTTTAAACAATAAACAGCTACATCGTGCGCCACCGCAGCCGCCTCCCGTGTAGCATAAGTTCCCAACCATAAACGCTCTTGACTCCCCGGAACTCGAATCTCAGACACCCATTTCCCCCATTTTCGACGCCGAACTCCCTTTAATTTCTTGTCATTTCCATGACTTGTGCTTGATGAACTTGAACCAATCCAATTCATGTATATAATATATATAACTGTACAAAGAAAATTCTATTGAAGTTTATGGATATTTGAATTTTGATGAATATTGTGAGGGAAGAGGGTGCTTATATAGGTTGAAGATTTTGAGAGTCAAAAGGGTTATAGGCAAGGCAAGGTGGAGGAAAGGGTGGACCATAGAAATAAAGTCAATATATTCAAAGGTCAAAGTGAATAAAAAAATAATATTTTTTTAAACAAAGAATAAATGGTTTTGTGATTCATGAATAAGAAGATTGTTATATTGACAAAATAATGGTTAGTATAAATGAATGAAGGTGGTGTTGCATTAAATAAAAAGTCTTGCAAGTTGAGGTATAGAGAAATAAATGAGCAACGACCAACTCAACTTATCTATTGTTCTCCAAGTTATGACTCCCTCCTTAAGTAATTGTGAGTTAATAAAAATTGATGTTTCTTTATATTAAAAAAAATATTAATGTATCTAATATCTAATATAATATATTAGTAGTTATTTTATTTTAGATTAAATATATTTTTAGTCCTTATAAAATTATAAAATTTTGTTTTTAATCTTTATAAAAAAGTGTTATGTTTTGCTTCCCGTAAAATTTTTATGCATTCAATTTTAGTTTATATTTTTTTGAAATTTTAAAAATTATTTAATTTTCTTCAAACTTTTAAATTTTTTATAAAACTTTAGAATTTTTAAAATAAGAAAAATTAAATACGAATTTTTTAAATTTTAATAGATAGAGATAAAAGTGAATTTTATATTTTTTTTCTCTTCTAATTCTAGCCATCACCACTTTTTCTCTTCTTCGTGATTTATCGAAGACAGGTAATTTAGGTTTCGCTCAACCAAACGGAGTCTTAGGGTCAACTTAGGCCTAAAATCACTCATCCAAATCATTTTTTCTTTCTATTTTAGTTAAATAGGTGTGATTTTCATGTATATTTGGTGCTTCTTTCGGAGTTTTTTTTTTGTAATTTTGTCGTCTTAGTACGACGTTGTTTGTTTTGATTTCTCGTCTTAGTGCGGTATATTTTATTTTTCCGTCTTGATATGGTGCTCATTTATTTCAGATTGAAAAATTGGTTGAAGGATTAAGTTTGATCTATTACAAATTAAGTCAATGACTTTTGTATTATTAACGCTATTTTAAACACTTCGATATAATCAAATGTGTAGATTTATTCAATTTATCAATTTATGAGATAGATATAGTAACGTGATTAATTAGCATGTAAGGTGGTGATGATTTGTATTTGCATCCAAGTTGATTGAAAATTGGTTACTTGAATAAGAAAGGAGTAATGACTGACTACTGACCAATGACTTGTTTCTTTTCGAAAACGTGGGTAACTTCTATTTTCGGTGCTTGTGCTAATTTTGTAAATCCCACGCGCAGTACCGGCGAATAAATATTACACCACTTCAATTGAAATCGTGGATAAGATCTTAACCTCAAGTTTGTAGGATAAACCTGTCGGTGTATAGTAGCGCGCGTGATTATAGATGTATTGTAATACGTCACTAGTGACGTTATAAACGAAAGTTTTTTTTTTTTTTCTTTTTAGGAAAATGTTAACTTGTGCACCAAGGACACATGTTAAGGAAGCAAAAGTAGAAATAATATATTGAAATTTGTGCATTTAATTTTTTAAACATTAAATATTTTTCAAACATTAAATGCAATTTGCTATATTTAGAAGCTTAACATATGCCTTTTGTGCACATGTTAACATGACCCTTCTTTTTACCGGTATGTTTAACCACTACATGATTTTTTCTTGTAATTTAGAGATCATGATTAATTATCAGTTAATTTAATGATGATTGACGCTGAGTTTGATAGGATTTATCACAGTTTGATTTCTCGCAAATATGATTGGGAGGATGTTGTAATCACTTGATATCAAAATTGACATTCGAATCAGATTAAACATTAAACTAGTGGTAAAAAAATCAAAAGAGACAAAAAAATTGAGACAAAAAAATATAACTGGTGGTAAGAATTGATATTCATGAATACTCTGTCCGCAATAAAATATAACTAAAATTGAGACAAAAAATTTGATGTAATTAGGGGATGTAATAAAGTTATAAAGAAAAAGACTATAAATTTAAATTGTAAATTTTTTCAAACAAGAAAAATTATTAAGCAAAATATAACATGTCAAATGGTTGTGGGTGAGTTTTGTTTCGCCATTCAAACAACCTTTGGGTTTGAGTTTAGGTTCGAATAATGATTTCGGATGTAAGTTTGGGTAGTGTAAAACCCGCACCCGTGGACACAGGTTATCATCCCTAGTCAAATTCAAATGTTTTCATTTATTTTTATAAACAAATACAAATAAAAACTTATTTACTTGCATAAATTCAAAAATAAATCAATCTAAATGGACCTTAAATATAATAGTTAAGATTTATTGTTAAAAGAAAATTGAGATAAACGAAGATTGAAAGGATCCAATTTTTTTTAATGCTTTCTATTTCATTTTTGAATTTAATGTAGATCATCGATCATGTAAAATAGATTTACACGATTATCCAATAATCAACTATCATTTTATCATGTAATATTAAAAAAGTGGGATAAAATGACAAAAAATGTTATTGATATTAATTAACAGTATAAAATTATTTTACACGATCAGATCATACTCCATTTTGTAGTTGCATTGAATATTTTGCATTTGCATATACCGTGCATAACACTTTCCTTGGACTATTTTGTTGTGGGAGGACTTCAACTAAAACCACACGTGTTATTGATTTCTTTTATTAAAATAACAATAAAAAAAATCTTTTAAGATTTTTTCAGAGTAACTTTATTCTTTTGAAACGTTCTTTCAATGGTCCTAATTCTAGTTTGCCAACGGTGAATTTGTAAAACTTGTTTTTCTTTTTTATTTTTGCACAAGTTGTTTTTCTTTCTTTTGTGGCTCTATGTCTCTCGTCTCTCTATATTAGTATGAATCTAATCCCAATAAAAAAAGACAAAAAGGTTATGATAATATTCACTTTTAGAACACATGTTAAACTATTTAAAATAGAAATTTAATTAAAATAAAAATAAAAATTTAACATTTAATAATACAAAATATTTTAACATTTTAAAAGTTATTCCTCTCTTGCAGTTTTTTCGGCTCCCTATTGTCGAATGTTCGATTTTAGATTGGTTTCTCATCGGTCGACACTCACTAGTTATCAGACCATTTTCTTCGGTTTACTTTCTCTTCGGGTGGTTCCCGCACGCGACGATCTTTCTTGCAGTTCATTTGGCTAGTATGTGTGTGGGTTGTGTGGAACGAGAGAAATCAGATACTCTTCAGAAATTCAGAGTGTTCCTTATCTCAATTGTTGGACAAAGTTAAAATTTATTCTTATCGGTGGTTGCAGACTACGAACCTTAAACAGTCTCCAACTCCCATAGTTGGTGGTTGAGCCTGTGTATTTATTTGGGCATTTTATAGTTCTCATGTTGTGACTTAGACATTGTTAAACTTTTGTATTCTTTTCGGCACACCTTGTGCCAAGGAGATTATTTGGTTAATATATATTTCATTTTTGCCTTTTAAAAAAAATAAAATTTAAAAGTTAACTTAAATACAGTTTTGGTCCTCATGTTTTACAAAATTGGTAATTTTGGTCTATTTTGTTTAGCCCAATCTAGTCCCTCTTTTTTTAAAATTATCTTTTTGGTCTCCTATTATGAAACTCAACATTTTTATTTAATCCTCCACCAATTTTAATGATGTGGCACCTTCGCTACTTAATGACGTGGTATTGAGGTGCACTGTCTTGGAAAAATATTACATCATGTACAAAGTAGTAGACTTTATCTATATGTCAAAAAAAAAAAAAACTTTATCTAACAAGTAAATAAATCTTACATCAAATATAACAAAAATTACACCATTAAATCAACATGTATCTTCACATCTCAATGATAAAATTTATTTATCTAAACGACAAAAATAAACGTTTGCAAGGTTGTGTTACCCCACCTTTTGTACTATAAATTTAGTCAAGAATCAAATTTGATGCTCCGTCACTACCATACCATCTCAACTTTTCACAAGTTGAGACTTGAGATTCATGCTTCCTCCCACTTGAGAGAATGGTTGAAGAGTTCAATTTAGACTTTGAAATTTTGATGAGAGGCAACAACTCACATTAAATTCAAAAAGTGAAAACTTGTCCTTTTCTGTTTGTTTGTTTTGGTATTTGTTTCACACCTATAGTAATTAAAGACCATGTTTAATGTTTGAAGACAAAGAAACCAACCACAAAGTACGAGTGAGAATGGTGTTCAAAACAAGTAGAAGGATATGTTTGTTGTTGCTCATTTATTGGTTGGCATCATCAACTCCAACTCACGACTTTGGGGCTAAAGATAGGGAAAACCGTCTTCGTATCCTTAGGGAGTCAAAGTTTATCTATAGGGCTAGCTAATTTAATACAAATTCAACATAAATGATCAAAGTCTCAATGTTTTTATAAATTTAAGATACTCAATTTTTACCCTAAGTTTAATGGTTAGATATTCATCTCTAAGTGGTGAATAAGCGAAAGATTTCAAGTTCAAACTCTGACTTTACATATAAAACGTAGTATTTCTACTAATGAAGTTAGGTTTACGGAGACAATGTTTGTAATTTAAAAGATAAAATGTCTAACTTTTTTTTGACAAAAGGAAATTATAGAGTAAATATTCAATACAAGAAGGTATTAACTCAAAGATGCAGCGACTAGGCCAAGAAATGGCCGCTCTAGCAAGCGTGTGAACAACCATGTTCGTTTGCCGCTTAATAGACTTCACCTCAAAGTCGCAACGATTTGACAACATACATTTGATCTTACAAACAATGGAACTAAATTCCGACACACCGGAATGCATATTGTAAATTGTGTTCACTACATTTAGCGAGTCTGTTTCAAAGGTTACATTTGTATAACCTCTTTGGTGTAGCTCCTTTATGGCTTCCAGCATTGCTATGGCCTCACCTTCATTGATCGAACATCTGCCATTAATCCATGAACTACCAGCTGATACAAACCGACCCATGTAGTCTCTTACGCACCAGCTTGCACTAGTTTTTCCAGCTTCGTGATGGAACCCCGCATCTATATTGCATTTATACCAGTTCAGTTGCGGTTTCTGCCATTCCATGACTAGCTCGCGAGTTGCGATTTCTGCTGCTGTTCCTGACATTCTGCACTGTGCTCCATTCGTTCCATAAGCATGTTGCCTTGTTCCCGAGCTGCTGTCCGTGTTCTTTTGTTTGGTTCCATATCTGTGTTGCTACATATGTCAATTAAGCACTCTTGTGGTGTGTTAAACCTTTGAATTCTTGGTGAAATAATAGAAACAAGCCCAGCTGCTTGCCATGCTCTTATACTGTCTTGACATTCAAAAAGGAAGTGCCAATCACTTTCATTCTCATTTTCACAAATTGGACAAGTTAATGGGCAAGGTACAAACCTCTCTTTCAACTGAATTCTTGTTGGTAAACACCCCTTACAAATGCGCCAAATCAAGTGCTTAGCTTTCGGCGGTGTGTGTGTCTTCCAAATCCACTTCCAATCCACGTTTTCTGCTCTTTCCCTCCACTGTTGGATTTAACATGTTATATGCTGATTTTACACTATACATGCCATGTAAATCATCTTGCCTAACTAGATTATCCTCTTCAATTTTATTAAATAATGGGACAGCAAGTATAGAGTTTGCAACATTTAAAGGAAACAACGTTTTAATCTTATCACAATCCCATACTTTCCCATTTGGAAGCATTAGTTGGTTAACAAACATATTATACACACCTTGTTCTTGTGGTGATTGCATCCATAGTCCATCTTCCTTCTTGAGCCAAGGTTCATTCATTACCTTAATTTTAGTGTCCTCTCCTATCCTCCACCTACAACTATTTATGAGTACTTGTCTAGAATTCCAAATGCTACGCCATGAATAACTCGGGTTGTTACCAAGGTGTGAATCTAATAGAGAGGATTTAGGAAAGTACCTTGCTTTGTAGATTCTTGCCACAAGAGTATCCAGTTTCATTATAAAGTAGAAGGTCACTCATAAATCGTTAATTTTGAAGGGTCTCGATAACATATCAAATGATTTTCAATTTTTCTAAAAATTTCTATGAATGATCTATTTGATATAATCTTTCAATCCAACAGTCGATTTTGTACAAATCGTATTCGTTATAATGTTATTCGAGACTTGTGCACCATGCACAACATGAGTAGCTTATGCATGTTAGACTTGACCTGTAAAGTAACTTATATTTTTCTCTTATGAGATGCCTTGAATAGCTAGCATGCCTCTTTCTTAAGAAGTAATTATAGGAAAAAGCTAACACGTCACCTTAGAGCATCAATGGACGACTCTCTCTTAAGAAGTAATTATACAAATAGAACACAAACATTAACACTTGATGCAACTTTCTTGGGAGCTCTTAATTGACAAGTCATTTATAAAATGTGAACTATATATGAAAATTGGGTATAGTATACTGAAAGAACATGCACAAAAAATACATAAAACATTGTACATTAGGTATAAACTAAACTCACCATGTACTTACACTATTAGATAGATACAAGGCATACAAAAGGAAAAATATGATTACTCATAGGACATACAATGATTTCACAACTTAAAATCTGCAGCACTCTCACCAATAAACGCGATTTCGAGAAGCGAAAAACTCTTAGTTACTTATCAGTTCACCAACATTGGAAAGAATACTGCTTGCAATTCGAACCACAATCCAAACACGGCCGATGTCTAATTGAGAGCATTAGACGCGGAGTATATGAAGTCCAAGAAACCTGTTCCTTTTAAAAGACCTTTACCTGTCAAAAGCTCAAAATCCAACAACAGAAGGAATCCGATAACAGCTGCTTTACCGTTGATTATTTCGTTCTTCCTATTGAAACCAAATCCCAATTGACTCTCATCAACCACCATTCTAACCTAAACATTCATAGAAAAAGCATCAGAATGAGAATGAAATTGTAATGAGTCAAAAAATAATTGATTACAATGTTAATCATGTTGTTACCTCGTCGACATTGACATCAGTAGCTGTTATACCAGGTTGAGCCTTTCCACTAAAAACGATTTCGGTAGCAGCATCAGATTTGAAACCTCCTGTGATGCTGATATAAATATTCTGTTCATCTGTTTTAACAGGATATACAAAGAGATTCCTCAAAGCAGGTGTTAGAAATCTCAGAACAGGATTGTTTGGATACCAATCTCTGATCTCTCCTGTTCTTAGATCGAATGTGCTATCAGTTGTTGGACAAACTATACAACCATCCTGCATAGAGCAAGCAATTGGAAAAAAATCAACTCATTTTCTGTCAAAACTAGACTAATCAATAAATTGAGTAAATCATTTTGGTCCTTATATTATATGTATGAGTGTCATTGTAGTCCTTAAGTCTACCAAAACTACAAAAACATCCCTAAACATGTTTTCTGCTAGTAATTTTATGGATTAAACTAATAAACAGAAGACATGTTTGATGATCAAACTAACTAACAAATGAAATGATGCATTTGAGGACCAAATTGACTAACCTGAGTGAGTTTTGCATTTTTCAAGCCTTCAGAATAAGCACCTTCAGCAGGGGACCTATTTTCAATGGCAAATATTTTTTCTTTATACCAAAGAAGCAATATAGTCTCTCCCTCTTGAATTATCACACGTCGCTCCCCTCTCGGTAGAGCCGACACCGGCACTACCGGAACCCAGTTTTTTCCGGATGACGAAGACTCTTCCGCGACAGACACTTGAGTTGCCTTGCAGGTGGTAGTGAGCCGGAGACACTTTGACCTTGCATAGTGGTTTGAGTGATAGTGAGAGAGAAAAAGAAAGGGTTTACGAGGAAGAGAGAAATGAAGAGGAGTATGTGTATGAGAGGAAGAAAGGGATAAAGGGTTGGTGGTAGCCATGGAATGGAGTTTGTGAGAAGAAAGTGTTGTTGGAGAAAGAAAGTGAAAGTTTCTGCATTTGTGATACGTGAAGTTGAGTCCACACAATTACACAGAACAAGATAATGCATGAATAATGTCGCTGTGTTTTTGTCTTAGCCACATTTCTAATTTCTAATTAATTCTGGTTAATACTTAAATTTATGCATCAAATTGTAAAATACTATCATCAATTTAATTTAATTTCTGAAATTTGTCAAGTGTATGAAGGTGACAAAATTTGTGATGTGTATAAAGTGATAAGTTAAGATTTAACGTGGCAAAGACATGATCAAGAGACAGACTTATTTTTGAATTTATGAAAATTAGTCGACATCCGTATTATTGCATAGGGCGCACTTCGACGCGTGTTGTGTGTATTTAAAAATAATATTATTTTTTTGTATAAATGAAAAATATAAAAGGCTTTTAAATTAAAATATTAATTTAGATAAGAATCGAAAATTATAAAAACAATTACAAAATGTTATAATTGAAAAAATGTTTGTATATGCTCCATCTGTCTTATATTATAAGAAAAAAAAATCATTTTTTCTTTTCTTAAATTATAAGAAAAAGCAACCAACTTTTATAATTGCATTTTATTTTTCCAATTTCTAATTAACCAATAAAAATTATTTTTATTGGAATCATTGTAACAACAAAGTAGCAAAAAGAATGATGCAAGCACAATCAGACCAACGGCTTCATTGGTAACCACCGCTGGCAGAATATCTGAAGTGTAACATAGATGATGCAGTATTCGCACCAGAGAACAAGGTGAGCATGGGAGCGTGTCTCAAAGATGAGCCAGGAAGCTTTGTTGCTGCATTCTCTTGTCATGACAGTAGTATGTATGCGGCAGCTGAAGCAGAGGCGTGGGAACTTTACAAAGGTCTTGAATGGATAGCTTTGTTGGGCTATAATAAAGTAGTATTTGAATTGGATTGTAAAATGGTAGTGGATGATGTTCAAGGACATGCCAAATCGTTAAGAGTACGATTCTCTTATTGTTAATTGTAGAACCTTACTTTCTAGTTACCCTGATTTTGTAGTTGTTTTTGCTAGGCGTCAAGCGAATGGTAGCGCCTATGCTCTCGCAAGGGCAACCTTATCTCACGCTTCACACATTACTTTTGATGTTATTCCTCATTGTATTGCTACTATTATTTTGAATTAAATGCATTAAGTTTGCTTGCGTAAAAAAAAATTACAACTTAACAATAATATTCTATTCTAAACTGGAGTGAAATGAATTAAGTCAACCTAGAAATAAAAATGACTTATCCACCATTTCATATTCCCACATTGTAGACATAAACCACAAAGTTGCTTTGCTTCACAGAAATTTATGGATTTGCCCTGCAAATAAGTAGCTTCACTCCAACTGAAGATTGAGTTTGTGTTTGGAGTTTGAGGTTTAGTGATTCCTAGACACTGGGGTTGAGAATTTGAGGTTTGAGATTTAGGGTTTAGAAGTTAGAGCTTTGGGATTGGGATGTATTTTAGGTCCAAGTTTTGGGATCAGGGTCATGAGATTGGGGTTTTGACTTATGGGTTTTGAATTAGGGGTTTTAAATTATAGTTTGGGGTTTACAGTGTAAGATTTTGGTTTACGGTTTAAAGTTAGGGGAGGATTTTGTGTTCAGGGTTTAGAGTTTGAGCTTTAGGGTTTAAGACTTTTACCATAAAAATATTCGTATGAATATGAGACAGAGATTGATATCATTGAAATCATGCATCAATTTTGAGTTTTAAGGTTAAAGGTTTCGAGTTTAGTAGTTTTTGGTCTTTAGGGTTTAGAGCTTAGAATTTGGAGTTTATAGTGTGGGGTTTTAGGTTTAGGGCTTGTAGTTTGAAATTTGAGATTTAAGGTTTAGGGTTTTGAATTTCGGGTTTTCTGTTTAGGATTTGCAGTTTAGAGTGTGAGGTTTCAGGATTAAGGTTTGTAGTTTGAAACTTGGGGTTTAAATTTTGGAGTTTTGAGTTCGGGGTTTTGTGTTTAGGGTTTGAAATTTGAGGTTTTATTGTTAGGGTTTGAAATTTGGAGTTTTGTGTTTAGGGTTGGGAGTTTAGGGTTTTGTGTTCAGGGTTTGGAGATTGGGGTTTAGGGTTTGAAATTAAGCATTTGGATTTCAGGTTTGAAGTTTAGGGTTTAAAGTTACCTAAACTGAAAACCCCAAACCCCAAACTCCAAACCCTGAACACAAAACCCAAAACCCTAAAACAAAATCCCAAACTCAAAACCCCAAACTAAAAACCCTGAACACAAAACCCTAAACTTCAAACCTGAACTCCAAACCTTAAACCCCAAACTCTAAATCATGAACACAAAACAACAAACCCTAAACATAAAACCCCAAATTCCAAACGCCAAACACCAAACCCTAAACACAAAACCCGAACTCAAAACGCTATAACTTAAACCCCGAATTTCAAACTACAAACCCTAATCCTGAAACCCCATACTCTAAACTCCAAACCCTATAAACAAAACCTTAAATTCCAAACCCCAAACTCAAACCATAAACACAAAATCCCGAACTCAAAATGCTAAAACTTAAACCCCAAATTTCAAACTACAAACTTCAATCCTAAAATCCCACACTCTAAACTCCAAACCCTAAACCCCAAATTTCAAACTACAAAACCTAAACTACAAGAGTCATATGTATTAACTTTCATCCAACTTGCTATATGAGGTTGCCATCTCAGCAAAACCAACTGCTGTTCTGGAGTTGTAATAACTTTAGTTGTCGTCTCTGCCAAAGCATAGTCTTATCCTGAAGCAAATTGTTGTGCGGATGCTTTGGAGAATCATGGATGTTTGGTTGAGTATGGAATGGTCTTCTTTGAGACATGCCCAATGCTAGTAAGTTTTTACTTGCTTTTTATGTAACGAGGATGAGGATTTTCACCCCTCGTTTAATTTATGTGTAATTTTTTTTCTCTTTGGGCTTAAGCTCTCTATGTTATTAAAAAAAGAAGATAATTACACATAAATAAAAGACAAGCGAAAAATAAATTGTACCACTAATCCGTTAATTAAAACGTTAATTTTATCAAACACTTATTTAATCTACTACCTTATCCACTATAACCTAATTTTCACCAAAAAATCCCAAATCAAACACATATCATAGGACATACATACATGTATAACAAACTACAAATCGAGCATTAAAAATGTTGGGTAATATTCTAATTAACTTCCATTATTTAATATCATCACCTGCATGTAGGCATGGCAATGGGGTGGGGACGGGTTTTGCCCTCCCCAAACCCAAACCCATAAAGTTCGTGTTTCCCCAAACCCATCCCAAATTCAAGCGGGGATAAAAATGATAACCACAAACTCATACCCAACGGGGATCGGGTATCCCCACCGGGTTTCGGGTATCCCCATTACGCCTCTTTCCACCTGAATTTAGATTATATTTTAGTTTTTTTTTATTAATACTCAAATTAAAATAAAAAATTAAATATATGAACGTAATTTAAGAGATTGTTTAAGCGTTTCTAATTTAAAAGAGGTGAAATCTAATTTTTAGTATAAGCGGGGCGGGTTCGGGGTGAGTATCAATGTACCCATTACCCGCCCCAAACCCATCTTTTGAAATCGGGGAAAATCCAAACTCAGTCAACTCGGATTTTCCCCGTCAAAACGGGTATGATTTGGGTGGGTATCCGCGGATATGAGTTTTAAGCAAATCCTATATATATATATATATACACACACGTTCATCACATGTTCATTTTTCTTTGTAAAATGAACAACTTTGTATCTTTCCTTCAACCACACTTTGGTTGGCATTTTATTTCTCTACTTAACTCTTCTGTCTTCCCCTCTTTGTATTTCTAAAAGAATCACAAAGAGAAGGTAACAAACAATATTTTTTTTGTTGGAAAAAAGATCATCATGGCTAGTTTTGAAGAAAAAGTATGTGTGTTCAATGATATTGAATCAAAGCCTCTTGGGGACCTATGGTTTTTGGAAGAAAGCAGTGACTCTAGGGAAGACTCACCACAAAGGATAAATAATTTGTATTGGGAATCTCAGTTGACACTTCTTGAGGTATATACTTTCTCTTCATCTTATTTATTATATTCATTCATACATTCATTGTGCAAAAAATACTAAGTTAATTAACTTGTATAGTATTTTTTAATTAACCACTAATCAACATAAAATGGAACCAATTATAGATTCAGCTTCTGGTCATGCAATCTAAATGTTGTGTAAAACACATTTTTTCCGTCATTAGAAATCAAGGACACAATAGTATGAATCTATAGAACGTACGTATCAAGTTCATGTAAAGTCAATGTCGTTGGGTGAAACTAATTTTTTACCTCCATCTCATAAACACAAGCTTAATTTAATTAACAGTATAGAGCATTAATTAAATTTGTTCTTAAATCCAAATATGTATTTGTCAACAAAAAAAATCCAAATATGTAATAGCTTTGTTTGTTTTTCTCTCTTTAAAGGATTTTTTTGTTGATATATATAATCTCTTCGAAGAATTTGATTTTAGCTTAATAGTTTTAAAATGTTCGTTACTATAAGAGAATATGATCATATGAAGTTCATTTATTATAGAACTTATTCAATCAATAATAAATTAATTTGCTTCACAAACTCCTTAAATAAACTAGTAAGAGACCCCTGCGACATTAGGACAATATTTTTTTAAGTTATAGTCTGGTAATTAAAATTGGTTGCAATTATAAATATTTAAATTGAAAGAAACAATTACATAAATCATATTTATATATCAGTTAGGTAAAATAGTTTTTTTTTGAAATTTTTATTAGTTAGAATTTGTCTCACATATGATAATTATTGTGAATTATTTACTCTTTAAATAAATAGTCACGGTTTCACTCTTATAAATAAACATTGTGAAAACTTCGTACTTATAGTACATTGTTAAAAAATAAAAATAAAAAAACTCATGAAATAATTGGTTGGGTTTGGATTAAACAAAGTTAAAACCTTGGTAAAATCTGTTTTACTATTCTCAAATATTGCAAAAAAAATAGAACGAGATCACATGAACGAAAATGAGTTCTTTAAATACATTTTCCCCAAAATATCAAGTGATTTTGATTTTAGTCCTCATAAAAATAGGTATTTTTTTCTTTGGCTTCTTTTATTGGTGATCAGTGACAACTTCATAAACTTGTACCACATGTTATAACTAGGTATTGGAGTATTCCTTTAAGGATATTCTTAGATTAGATATTTTCATTTTGTGGTTTGAATCATGACACAATCGTTCTTTCAATCAACATGTGAAATTTAAAAGCTTAGACAGAAAAAAAAATGTAAAATATATTTTGAACCACACATACAAGTGCATTTGATTATGAAATGGTATTTTCTCCACTATATATTTTAAAAAATATCTTAAAAATAAAGATAATGGTATTTTATCCACTATTGTATAAGAATACTTTGTAAATGATTTTATTACTTTATTTGTGTTAGGAAATTTTGGAACGATACCAAATGACTGGGTCAAAATTGAGAAAAGAGGTTGATGGAATCATAAACAGTATCAAAACTTCTGATTACTGTAGCTGCTTCAAGCCTAATGACTCTTACAATTGCACCATCTGTTTGAGAAGAAGAGTGGCTACTATACTATGTGACAGAGGATTCACTGCCAATCTTTGTACATCAAAATGGAAAGCCACAGATAAATTTCCTGGAGGTGCATATATGAACATAATTCAAATCCCACACCACCTAATTGGTTATTATAAAGTTGGACATTATTACATCTTATAATTATTAAAGGGTTAAATAATTAGATCCATAGTATAAGAAATTCATAACATTTTACACGCCAAAGTTGACCGAGTTTAATGGACATACACCATTAGTGTAAGTTAGTCTTATATTGTCGTCAATGGAAGACTTTCGATTTTCTGTCATGAGACATTTAAAATATAGTAACAAAAGTAGAGTGACATTACACTATATTATACTATGAATGCATAGTTATTATGTTTCTGCTTTTGCATTTTGTATTTTAGGCTCGCACGAGTATATCGAAGTGATTGCAGTCACAGCAACAAGGAAGAAACAAATACGACTTCTGATTGAACTGGAATTCAAGGAGCAGTTTCAGATTGCAAAAGCATGTGAAGAATACCGGAAACTAGTGTCTTGTTTGCCTCAATTTTATGTTGGGAAGCCAGAGCACTTAACCACAATTGTTCGACTTGTTTGTGAAGCTGCAAAGAAATCAATGAAGGAGAAGAAAATGTATGTAGGTCCTTGGAGGAAGAGTGAATTCATGCAAATGAAGTGGTCAGGTTTCAGGAGCTTTTCAGGAGCTCCTAATGTTGTGGTAACAGTCAACTGATTCTTTCTTCCATTCCAATTGTAGATTTTGAAGGGGAATTTGGACTCAAAACCTCTTCATTAGTACGTAGAATTTATGGCACAACCACTGCAATGTAGGATTGTGTTGTGGAGCATAGTATACTATAGACCATTTGCAATTTACTGTCCTTTAGGTCAAACTCGAATGTTATATGTTACGGTGTAATATATATACATTCGCCTAGAAGTAGCAACTAGTGTGTATTTGTTGAAATATTTCCTATTTAGTACTATTTATTTTCTTATTTA
Organism: Trifolium pratense; assembly: GCF_020283565.1. Taxonomy (NCBI): domain Eukaryota; kingdom Viridiplantae; phylum Streptophyta; class Magnoliopsida; order Fabales; family Fabaceae; genus Trifolium; species Trifolium pratense. Next base: position 42,178,231 of record NC_060060.1, read on the forward strand.
AGAGTCATTATACTTATTTAAGAGTCATTATATTACTCCTAAAATAAAGGAGCTGAATTTGTATTTTCTCTCCTATAAAAGGAGTTCTTTCCTTCATAATAAATCATTACAGTCAGTTATCACTTATCACCCATATGCTTTTCTACATGGTATCATGAGCTCTGTTAGGGCTAGGGTGATACTGTAAAAAAAAAAAAAAAATATCTGACGACCCGTTCTTAATCCGACCCAACCGATCCAAACTATGGTGGATCCTACACAAACACCACCTCCTCCCGGAGGTCGTGGAGGCGGTGGCGGCACCAACATCAATTTCGGCAGCTCCAACAACAATTCCGGCAGAGGAAGTGGATTTGTCATTCCAGAAATGCCCAGTTTCATGGCAAACAACAATTTTAACGGTGGGATTGGTTATGGCAGAGGAGATCCCAACAACTTTTTTGGGTTTGGTTATGGCTACCCATTTGATGGTGGTTACAGTAACTCAGGAGGTGGAGGTCAAAATAACTCTCTTCGGGTTAATGTTCAGAAACTGGATGGCTCAAACTACCCTGAATGGTCCCAAACTGTTCGACTTATTCTAGAGGGCAAAGGCAAGTTGGGTTTTCTTACATGTGATGTTCCGATGCCTGCAACAACACATCCTAATTACAGGTTCTGGAAATCTGAAAACTCTTCTATTATTGCCTGGCTTATTAATAATATGGAGATAGGTATGAGAAAAACATACATGTATCTGCCTACAGCAAAAGATGTTTGGGATGCTGTAAAACTGTCTTACTCTGATATTAAAAGTTTCTCTCAAATTTATGATCTAAAATCAAAGTTATGGAATTTAAAGCAGAATGACATGGATGTCACTACCTACTATAATGAATTGATGGCCCTTTGGCAAGAGTTGGATCAGTGTTATGATTATAACTGGAGGTGTACTAAAGACAGTGTTCAGTTTATTAAGACGCAGGAGAATGACCGTGTCTTTATTTTTCTTGCTGGTCTCAACAAGGAACTTGATGAAGTAAGAGGTAGAATTCTTGGAAATAATCCGCTGCCAACCATCCGAGAAACTTTTTCAGAAATCAGAAGGGAGGAGGCTAGAGAAAAAGTGATGATGGGAAAGCCAAACTCAGCAACTGATGGTTCTGCCCTTGTCATAAACAACTTCAATAAAGACAGCAAGAAATATGGTAAGAAAAATGGTAAACTCTGGTGTGATCACTGTAAATTCTGGTGCTATCACACACAAGAGACTTGTTGGGAACTTCATGGAAAGCCTCCTAATTGGAAAAAAAAGGTGAGGGTCGTGCACTTCAAGCAACTTCTGATCAAGAGCCGCAGTCTTCCGTAAATGCATTTCCATTCACTAAGGAACAACTAGACCAAATGTACAAACTCCTCGAGTCTCAAACACCTTCGTGCTCCATAGCCCAGAAAGGTAACTTTCCAAAATCAGCCCATCTTAGTGTCATTCCTAATCGTACATGGATCGTTGATTCTGGAGCCACCGATCATATGACCGGTGAATCCAGTTTATTTTCTTCATATAAACCATGTGCAGGAAATTTCAAAATTAAAATAGCAGATGGTTCTCTTTCAGCCGTTGCAGGAAAAGGTTCTATTGTTTTGTCTCCCTTACTAACCATCCAAGATGTGTTACATGTCCCAAATTTGTCTTGCAACTTATTGTCTGTCAGTAAGCTAACCGCAAATAAAAACTGTCAAGCTCATTTCTTTGATACTCATTGTGTTTTTCAGGATTTGATCTCGGGGAGGATGATTGGCACTGCTGAGGAAAGTGGTGGACTCTACTACTTGGAAGATGAACCAAAAACCAGACATCAATTTGGACCAATAAGTTTTTCTCCTGTTAAATCTTTTTTGTTTCAAATAATAAGGATGACATTATGTTGTGGCATTTAAGATTAGGCCACCCTAGTTTTAAGTATTTAAGTTCATTGTTTCCTAAACTTTTTGTTGAACAAGACATTTCGTCACTTCAATGTGAGGTTTGTGAGTTTGCTAAACATCATCGAAGTGTTTTTCCAATTCAATCTTATAAACCTTCAAAACCCTTTTCAATGATTCATAGTGATGTTTGGGGGCCTAATCGAACAAGTACTTTATCCAACAAAAAATGGTTTATCACTTTCACAGATGATCATACTAGACTTTGTTGGGTATACTTGTTGAAAGAAAAATCTGAGGTAGGTCAAATAATTAAAAACTTTTGTAAATTGGTGCAGACGCAGTTTAACACCCAAATACAAGTGTTTAGAACTGACAATGGTACTGAATTTTTTAATAAAATTGTTGGAAATTTTTTTCTTGAAAATGGAATTGTGCATCAAAGTTCATGTGTTAACTCACCCCAACAAAATGGGATTGCAGAAAGGAAAAACCGGCACCTTCTTGAAGTTGCACGAGCACTACTATTCTCTACCAATGTCCCTAAATATTTATGGGGTGAAGCTGTCTTGACAGCTGCACATTTAATAAACCGTATGCCATCTCGTGTTTTGAAATTTCAAACTCCTTTGCAAAGTTTCTTGAAATATTTTCCAATTGCTTCAGTTCTATCTGATTTACCACTTAAAATATTTGGATGCACAGCTTTTGTTCACGAACACAAGCATCTTGGTAAACTTGAACCCCGTGCAATCAAATGTGTTTTTATTGGTTATTCATCTTCTCAAAAAGGTTATAAATGTTTTGATCCTAATACAAAGAAAATATTTGTAACAATGGACGTTACTTTTTTTGAAAACAAACCTTTTTTTGGTAATGATCATCTTCAAGGGGGGAAAACAAATGAAGATTCTCCTGAATTGTTTGAAAACTTAATTATCTCAGAAGATGTGTATATATCACATAATTCTGTTCCATGTACATCTGCACCTAAAGAAAATGCCTTGGAAAAATTAGATGAACCTACTCCTTCCATGAGTAAGGATCGATCAGAATCCGAGGCAACAAATCAAAACAAAGATCAAACAAATGTTTTTTCTGAAATTAATCAAAATGCACCAAATAAAGATCCTTATAATGAAACAGAAAAAAGATTTGAGGAAGGAAATCCAATTTGGAAAGGCAAATTTTATGTCAGAAGAAACAATGATCAAGTAGTAGAAGACCTTGTTCCTCAACTCAGCCAAGAATCTGAACCGAGTGAAAGTCAACCGACTCAGACAGGTAAATCTCTCCTTGATCCTAATTCTTTATATACCGATCTTGATGTCCCCATAGAACTTAGGAAACAATATACTGATCTTAATGTTCCCATAGCCCATAGGAAGCCAGGTAGACCATGTACTAGGCACCCCTTGTCTAACTTTGTATCATATTCAAACTTGTCTCCCTCTTTTGCTGCATTTACTTCTAATCTATCTAGTGTCAAAATTCCTAAGAATGTACAGGAGGCTCTAGAAATTCCAAAGTGGAAGGAAGCTGTTTTTGAGGAGATGAAAGCACTTGAAAAGAATAAAACTTGGAGTGCCACAACTCTGCCGGCAGGTAAAAGAACTGTGGGATGTAAGTGGGTGTTCACAATAAAATACAATTCTGATGGATCAATCGGAAGGTACAAAGCTCGATTGGTTGCAAAAGGATTCACTCAGACCTATGGCATAGATTACTCAGAGACCTTTGCCCCTGTTGCAAAACTTAACACAATCAGAATACTCTTATCCCTTGCTGCTAACTTAGATTGGCCTCTCCATCAGCTAGATGTCAAAAATGCTTTTCTAAATGGTGATTTAGAAGAAGTATATATGGATTGTCCTCCAGGTTTTGAAGAAACCTTTGGGTCACAGGTGTGTAAACTAAAGAAGTCCTTGTACGGGTTGAAACAATCTCCGAGAGCTTGGTTTGAAAAGTTTACTCAGTCTGTGAAGAAACAGGAATATACTCAAGGACAAGCAGATCATACTTTATTCATAAAGTCAGGTCAAAATGGAATGATAACTGTTTTGATAGTCTATGTTGATGATATTATTCTTACAGGTAATGATGAGATAGAAATGCAGAGATTAAAAAGAAACTTAGCAGCAGATTTTGAAATCAAAGACTTGGGTCCCCTCAAGTATTTCCTTGGCATGGAAGTAGCAAGGTCAAAGAAAGGAATTGTTGTTTCTCAGAGAAAATATGTTCTTGATCTCCTACAAGAGACAAGTATGAGTGGTTGTAAGCCTGCTGACACACCGATGGACCAAAGTGTCAAACTTTGGGAGAAAGGGGACACACCAGTTGACACTGGAAGATATCAGAGGTTGGTTGGAAAATTAATATATTTGACTCATACTCGTCCTGACATTGCTTTCTCTGTTAGTGTTGTGAGTCAATTCATGCATGCACCATATGAAGAACACCTTGAAGCAGTGCACAGAATCTTGAGATACTTAAAAGCAACTCCTGGAAAAGGGTTATTCTTCAAGAAGACCAATGATAAAAATGTGGCAATATTCACTGATGCAGATTGGGCAGGGTCCATTATTGATAGAAAATCAACTTCAGGTTATTGCACATATGTGTGGGGGAATCTAGTGACTTGGAGAAGCAAAAAACAAGGAGTAGTTGCAAGAAGTAGTGCTGAAGCTGAGTTTAGAGCAATGGCCCAAGGAATTTGTGAAGGTATGTGGATTCTCAGAGTCCTAAAAGAACTGAAGATAGAGGTAGAACTCCCATTGAAATTGTACTGTGACAACAAGGCAGCTATAAGCATTGCTCATAATCCGGTTCAACATGATCGTACAAAACATATTGAGATCGACCGTCATTTCATCAAAGAAAAGATAGACTCTAGTACTCTCTGCTTGCCATTTATCCCTTCCAATCAACAGACTGCTGATATATTGACCAAAAGCTTGGGAAGAACAACATTTGAATACTTGATCAGCAAGTTGGGCATGATTGACATCTATGCACCAACTTGAGGGGGGGGGGGGGGGGGGGGGGGGGGGGGTGTTGAAATATTTCCTATTTAGTACTATTTATTTTCTTATTTAAGAGTCATTATACTTATTTAAGAGTCATTATATTACTCCTAAAATAAAGGAGCTGAATTTGTATTTTCTCTCCTATAAAAGGAGCTCTTTCCTTCATAATAAATCATTACAGTCAGTTATCACTTATCACCCATATGCTTTTCTACAGTATTGTTTTAAAAACAAGGACATTAGGACCTTTTAAGTTCTGCCCTTTTTTAAATGATAAAATTTTCAGTAGCTACTTTGTATTTGCTTAAATAAAGTTCACTAAACTACATCTGAGGAAAATATAAAACGAACATGAATTGCGAGAGCAAAGCAATAGAATCTGATCTGATCGACATACATTTTGCAATCCTCTAGATTCAGTGAAAACAGTTTACAACAGAAAGAAAAGCAAATCTACACAATCATCTTCGAAAGTGAATATTTACAACCGAAGGTTGCAGGAACAAAGTCTGTTGAATAGATAGAGCAAAGGGCAAAATTGGATGAAAAAGAAACGAAGAGATCTTTTTTGCACGACCATCCATACTACCAGCTTCAGGACCTAAAGTTGAAGCATAAAATAAAGTTTGCTAAGTTAATGTTCAAAAAGCAGATCAAAATTGCATGAATTACTGGTAAGACAACTAATAATATAAGAAAACCAATACATTATAGATCAAATAGAACATTGATAAGCATCAACCTAAGTGTGTGCACGTGTCTAGCAATAAACTAAAGTACATTGTTTGACATTTTGATGTTTAGAATGCAAAACAACAGGGAGAAAATGTGCACCTGGTTTGATCTTAAATTTGAGAGTGTATGGAGAATTCCTTAAAATGAACTTGATTGGATGGTCAGTTGATTGCCTATGCCGGTCAGTTGCAGAAATTAGCTGCAATGAAGGGAAGAATTAAAAAGATAACCATAGCAAGCGTTATACTTTGTAAAGATTACAAAGGAGATAGAGAAGGTGAATTAAATGGCTGAGAACTTATGTTCATAGTTCAACAGATCTTGCAGATGTGTGTAAGCAAACCCCTTTTTTTATATGGGGGCATCAATGGGCATGTCAGATAAAAGAAAAACACTGGCAAGTAGACCTTGGAGTTTACCGATGAAATTTTTTTTAAAAAAAAAAAAAAAAAAAAAAAAACCTATCCCTTTTCTGCATGAGTAACCTGAAGTGTGTAAGGAACCTAGAGACAATCATTCTTCAACTGTACTTGAAGCTAGACACCCCTCTATTTTCCAGTAAAATTGAAATCTCTACCAGTAATCAATCTCTAGAACTTTGCTACCATTACCATATCAATCCAATATTCCGGTTTTCAATTTCATTCTTACAAAGGTTCCCACCAACTCCACCAAAAGAAACTCAGTTTGAATTTCTTTCCAGCTATCTAAAAACCACAACATCAAAGTCTCATAATACCTCAAGCAATAAGCACAGCAGCCTGTCTCCAAATGAATAATGACGTCCAAATGGTTTCCCCATCCCCAGTCCCACTAACAATTTAATATCGCTGATCTTAACAGCTATAACTCCACTTTAACCAGTTTATAACTAACTTATCGCCAAATGATTTTGATTATTTTTTTTTTATAAAAAGACTATTATCATTGCAAGGAAAATAGACAAGAACACAAGCATGTGAAGTAAACCTTATCATCAAACCGGAAAAGAGATTGGTCAAAGTACGGAGAAGGACTCTGTGATTGACAGCTAAAAGGCAAAGAGGCAAGCATCTTCTTCACAAACTGCAAAACAACAAACAAATTTTATACGCTTACATTAGCATGCCATGTACATCGCCTTTTTTTTTTTTTCTTTCTTCCTTTCTTTTATCAGGGTAACGAAGGAGTGGAGCATGCAATTACAAGGTTACAACCAGCAACAACATTTTACCTGTGAAGAGTTGCTTGCCTTATCCTTTATGCTCCGTAGCTGTTCCAGTGCATGAATATTATTTGAATGAGATGATACGAAATTCATATACATTGAATTCCTTGATGTGACGTGAAAGTGGTCACAAAATTTCTCAAACAACATGTAAAGCTCGTCTGCTGAATTCTGATAGAATGTAAAGACGAATCAGGGAGGAAAAATATAAAGACACTGTAATAGAGAAAACCCAAGAAAATAAAACACATGATGAAAAACAAATTTACCTGATAAAAAGATACAATTTCGGTGGTATCCATGTTATATATAGCAACAAAAGCTGGGTGATGATCAGCATTTCTTGACACCTGAGGCTTCAAAACATGAATATCAGCACATCTGTCATACTACCTCAATAAAGAACATATTGATTCCATTCAAGTTAGCAGGTTGAGCCGTGCCCCATCGTTGCAAGGTAGATCAAATTGTTAAGAGATAAAATTGTTCTTGAGCCTCCAATTAACAGTTGTAAGCCTTTAAGAGTTGTCCCTAACATGGTATGAGATATCTTGACCTAGTGATCAAAAGTTCAACCCTAGTTGCCCCAACTCTGATGATTAAATCTCAATAACAAGATGAAACTGCGTTCAGAGAGGGCTTGTAAGAAGATAATTGCCACTTTAGCTACCAGCTCAAGACTTAAGAAGAGTTAATCCTTGACATTAATTGTTTTCGGTAAGTTAGGACAGGGGCAGCCATTTAGCCAATTGACTCCTACAGAGGCTAGAGCTAGAGGTTGACTCCTACAGAGGCTAGAGCTAGAGGTCTACTTCAAGGAAACTGCTAGATAGTTATAAGCAAAGGATCGATACTGTTCCTATTTAAAATTTGGCCTTGGGCCCTCTCTCAGTTTCTTGTAATTAATTTCATTTTATGTGCTTAGGGTCTGTAAATGTTATTGTTAGAAAAAAATAAACAAATAAAACACTTACAAAGAGAACTTACCCCTCCATCTACACTACCAAACTTAATTAGCAAGTGGTGTCGGTCCAAGAATTGCACCTGCTCAGGAATTGAATAGATGCAACTTGTTAGATTCCTCAATGTATATATAAAAATCAATAAATGGTCTTGTCTGATGATAAAATAAAACGGCGATAAAGAACCAGTTCCAGTTATGTTATGATCCATAACGTGTCTTGAGGATCTACCTTCCAGATAATCAAATCAACATAATCTTGGAAGTGGAAGTAAAACTTGTTCCTAAGTCTTTGGATCCTCTGATGAACCGGAAAAAGAAAATAAAGTATTAAAATGATGAATTTACATGTTGAGAAAAGATACAAATTACAAAAGAAAGCTACACATATAATACATAGCCAAAAATCAAACACAACCACAATTCAGAAACACGGAAATGAGAGACAGTGAAAAATGCAGTGCAGTAATTATGAGAAATGGCAACAACCACTAAACAATTTTTCCACTCGGTGGGGTTATGTGCTATGATTGATCCATGCAATAAAGTCTATACAACAGTATTAGGTCTAGAAACAGATCATTTGCCTCTTCTAAATTCTATATATAACTCATACCAAAATCCAGTTTGTACTCTCTAAAAAATGAGCAGCTTCTACGGGTCTGCCATTTCAGATTTTAGAATGTTTCTTTTTCCACACTTATTCATGCTTAAGAATGTTCTAATAATCTGATAAAAAACCATGACCTAATAATGATATATTATGTGGGGAGGAAAACTATAGAAAAGGAATTCTTGTTAAAAATATTTCTAGTTTAGGAGCAGCTAAGCATACAAGTGGTTTATTAAGTTAAGTGATCGTTCAACAACCACCCTTTGAACATGGTTAATCACTTGAGTGGTTTATTACTTAACTGGAAACATCTTGAGCAGGAACTCTTTTATTATAATTTCTGCTTCTAAATTATTGCAAAAGTGCATGTTTCTAAATTATTGCAAAAGTGCAAGTGTGCATAACAATTGCAAAGCGGGACAACAAGCCCATGCATTCTCACACATGTATGCCTGTGGAGAAAGAAATATACAACACCAAATAATGTCCATAAGCAGTGAGAGTGTAAGACACAAGAACATCTCAACAATTTGCTGGGGAGAACAATAGAAAAGAAACCAAAGCTTTCACTATATCAAAGATAAAAGGGACAAAAGATACTAATGTTTGGGAATAAGCTATGTGCCTCTATCCTTATATATTATAAACTCCCTGCAACATGTTAAGCATAGAAACAGCCAAATAAAACATGGGAAAAGAATATTGTGCAATAAGAAGTGAATTTATAAGACTAACCAAGGAATCATCTGTTTCTTCATTCCATATTCCCTGGAATATGAATGAAAGCAATCGCTGCTTTATACCACTTAAAAACGAATTCTCTGTATTAAGCTGACCTTGATGCATGTGATTTTCTAAACGGTTCTCAGGTACCTGCTGCTGTTTATTTCTGTCAGACAATGACATGCCCTGTCAGAAAATGATTGTCTGTTATGAGTTTAGTCCTTTAATATTTCCACAAAACCATCAGAATTTTGTATGACACACAACACACACACATAAGCTACTGCACACAGAAATTTGGTTGGCAACATATAAAGGTACATCGTATACGCATGCAGATGAAAACTGGCACGTATGATTAAGATGTAATTGCAATCAATGATGGCCATAAAACTGTTAGTTTGAACCGTGCAACAGATTCAAATAGCATTTGAAAGGTGTTAAACAAATTCACTGTGATTTTTAAAAAGGAATTGCGAAAGCATTCGTAAAAAGTTATATTTTGGCTCAAGGGAGGACCCACCGCTGATATTAGCCCAGGGGGAATCCCACACGAGGCTGTAAAGGGATGGAGTATATTGCAGAGGTTTGAACCTGTGGACTCTCATTGCATGTCCCACAAATCCAACTGAGTCAATTCAAAGGGGCTCTTAAAAGCATATTCAATTATTATTTTTTTGCAGATTTTACTGTTGAAAAGGAACAATAATTTATCTAATGGAATACTCAACAAGATGCATGTAGAATAATGCTAAATCCAAAAGCTAGCCAACCTGAGCATTTGAATTGAGAAAAAGTTCGTCATCTTCACGGCAGAATTCCCCAATAGCACGTACATTAACAAGGTTCCCAGAGTCCCTAATTTGAAGAATGTGTATAGTTTGATAGCGAAGTGATACGATTGCCAATAGATCATCATACAAGAAGACACCCATATTATGGGTCAAATTAACGAAGTCATTACTGAAGACTTTCTTATCAAGGATCTCTCCATCTTCCATTCTAAATATAATAGTTGAGAATAATCAGAATATGATTTGTCCTTCGATTTTGAAGATCTCAAAAAGAAAAACTCGAAATATAAAGGAAGACAAGAAAGTACCTCAAAAGGTGAAAAGTTATCTTTTCTATTGAAGGAACACCCTGGACAGCTCCTCCAACAGCAGGTGCATCATGAATTTGGGCCGTAGAAGTGGCAAACAGTCCAAATTGATTGCTTTCCATGTAAAGAAAGAAATCTTTACATATGAGTTCATTGCAAGAAGCAAGTGGTACACAATATAATTGGGTGAAAAAACTGTCAAATCTTCTTGCTTTTGATGGCAAATCATGTTTATCACAATCTTCATCATTGCATGAATAAGAAAGCCATCTAGGCCTATAAACAATCAACTCTTGATAATTTCTGCTGAAACTTATAAGGTATTGACCATCCTCTGTGAATTTACGAAATGAATGGTCTGGGCACTCAACCTCATATATTGTGTAACTTGGAACCAAATTTTCATAGAATCGCCGAGCATGATGAACCTGCAAGAATTAAATTACACCTGCAAAAATTATATTCAATTCAGGTTCCTTCACCAGAGGAACAATACAACAATACAAAGATATGCTAGTTTCTCTACTTGACTATAAGCAAGCAAATTTTCCAAACCGGCACACCATATATACTTTTGAAATTTCAACATTAGAATCATCAGTTTATGCCTGACACTATTTAAATCTCTCTGCATATCCAAAAAATACAGTAAAGCAAATAGCATAACTCACTTACCCTTATTTTCCTACCCTGATATCCTTTATTGGATATTTCAAAAGTATTTATTGGATATTTCAACATTAGAATCATCAGTTTATGCCTGACACTATTTAAATCTCTCTGCATATCCAAAAAATACAGTAATGCAAATAGCATAAATCACTTACCCTTATTTTCCTACCTAATATCCTTTATTGGATATTTACACTTACAATTACAACCCCAACTGCCAACCAAAAGACTAGAAAGACTGGGCCTGTTGTGATGAGCTTATTTGAACTTATCCACTGACATAAGTTTTGTGAGACTGTTTGACAGAACTTAGAAAAACAACTTGTGAAATTTTCATGAGCTTCTTTCATCTTATGTTTATAACTTCTCCAAGATAGCTTATGAAAACAGCCTATAACATATACAAAAACAATTTAATTTAATTTTATCTAATGCTATAAAAAATAGCTTATGTAAGCTTATACATAACCGCTTATCATGATAAGCTGTTTATCCAAACAGCGGTCTGCTTAGATTGGCTTATTTGAGCTTATCTCCTAGCATAAACATTAGTGAGATTCGTTGGGAGAGCTTATGGAAACAAACAACTTAGGACATGCCATAAGCTGTTTTCAGCTTATTTCCATATAAAATATCCAGGATAGCTTATAAAAATAGCTTATACATAAGCTGTTTATCTAAACAGGGTCCTTACAAACTCATGTAGCTAAGCATAAACCATGTAAAAATTCTTAAATCTTAAGCATTTGTTTACATCAATTACTCCACACACATTAGCTATTGAAAAATGAATGAATACACCAAACAAAGTACACTAAACTAAAAAGAGAACAAATATAAAATAGAAATGATAGTAATTAAGAAGAAGAAATTAGTTACAGTAGTGCCAGGAGCAGGAGTGCAAATTTGACGATCGAAAATCCTAGCCGCAATATTGGTGCTTCTGTAGTACATTAATTAAAGCTTTTCCACAAACTCAGAAGAAACTTTTACCCTGAAAATCAAAGTTTCACATCAATAATGAGGAAATGATGATATTAGGAGTGAGAAACTAGTTGCATACTTGCATAGAGAGAGAGAGAGAGAGAGAGAGAGAGAGAGATTACCGGTGACGACGACGACGGAGGAAAGAGAACGGTGACCGGAAAGAATGAGATTTGGGGGTTTAATACTTAGAATGGAGTTTGGATATGCCACGTCACCGTTCGTGATTTTAACCACAAAACAAACAAACAAAACAGGTATTCGTATTCCTATTCCTATTATTACTATTCCCACCCACCGCTCTTTTTCAATTCAACTTGATTGCTATAAAATACACCCCCCAACTACTATACCTTTTTTGTTTTTGTTTTATAGGACTCTTTTTCCCTTTTTATATCTGGATAAGGTGAGACCACATAATCATATCATATATATCTCAATTATATTGTAAGAAAAACTATTTTATCTTTTGACAAAAAAAAAACTATTTTATCTATTTAAATGTAAGGATGATGATAGTATCCTTTAGAGTAAAATTCAATTTTACTACTCACAGTTTTTGTTCACTCCAATTTATTTTTTTTTTAAGAAATTAAATTATCCAATCCAAATTGACACCAGAAATGAAACCTTAAGTTTAATCTCTAATAAAAAATAATAATCACATTTTACGTGGAAAAAAAGTATTATTTAGTAAAAGGAAAAGATTAATACGTTGTCGTAGACAAAAAGAAGAAATTCATAGGATGTAATAATTTAATAAGAGAAAAAGAATATGCCCGACAATGTAAAATTATTTTATACTGTCAACCAATGACAATCATGTATTCTGCCATGTCACCTCACTTCACCCCACTTTCTTCAAAGAATTTAATTTATATGCACCGTCAGTGTAAAGTTATTTTACACATGCGTCCAATAATATACCGACACATCATGTATGACATTAAAAATACATGAAGTGTCACATTCATTAGATGATGTGGCAACGCATCATTGTATGTATGTGCAAAAAATCTTTACACTGACGGTGCACATCAATTAAACTCCTCCATTAAACTCATTTAATAATATAATAACCCCTCCGGGTCTTAAAACCAACATTGTCATCCAAAAACATTAGATAATACACCGTGTCATTGTAAAGAAACTTCATCCAAAAATATTATACAATTTCATACTAATATCAATAGTTAAATACAATTTCCCGTAAAAAAAAAATAGTTAAATGCAATAGATAGTAGCATCAACTTTAGTAAAATCATATCACAATAGTTTTGTAGCAATCTTACAAAAATATGACCATAATATAATTGAAAATGGAGTCGCAGTTAGTTTCGAAACGTTCAACATTTGGATCTGTTTAACAAAATTGTTGTAGACAACAAGTTGCTGATTTTATTTTAGTTTTGTAAAATTGAAAATGGAGTCGCAGTTAGTTTCGAAATGTTCAACATTTGGATCTGTTTAACAAAATGTTGTAGACAACAAGTTGCTGATTTTATTTTATTTTTTGATAAATGTTATAGACAACAAGTTGCTGATTTTAGTTTTTGATAAATGTTATAGACAACAAGTTGCTGATTATTATTGAAAAAATTAAACAAACATTATCCTAAAAATGAATTAGTTATCCAAATTAAAGTTTGAGATTGACATGAATTCCTTTTTTTTTTGTATGATGGACATGAGCAGAAGCCAAAAAATGTGGAGGTTGATTGCACAATAAAAAAAATAAATTGTACTTTCATTGTTCTGGCAAGCAGTAATCATTATATCGAGGGAGCGTCCTGATGGCTTGTTGATTTGCAAATGTTGCAAGTATGCGTTAGATGATACTCTAGTCTTGTCGCTTATAAAATTGCGGGTGTTGTGACCAATCAATTCAACCGCTCCTCCTATAAGAGCACGAGAGCAGCATAAGTCGAAAATCATGGTAAACGAGCATTCTGAAGGCACAGTTTCCACGACTTAACATCAAAGTGAAGAAAATTATGATGTGAGCATCTTAAAAGTAAAAAAAGTTCATCATCAATTCTAAACTTCAAAAGCTCACCTAAGATGAAAATGAAAAATATGATGAGAATAGCCAACACACAAACGAGACTTTTAAAGAAGAAAATGCCATGTTCATAGGAATAGAAAGAAGACTATATTACTATGTTGACAACAAGAAATTAGAGTGCTTTCAGCTTGAAGCCTTGGATATGAGAGAGAGGTGGGCATAGGCAACGAGTGGGGTCTTTGGCATGGAACAATCAAAGAGGAATGCTAATGGTACTTACACACTCTATTCTCTATCGAGACACCTTTTAATCTACGAGGAGGCAATCAAATTAATTTCTTAAAAAATATATATGTCAATCATATTAGAAAGATTGACTATACAACTCTTCATGATGCCTGCACAGTGAACAACTCCTAAAGGTTGGGATGGATTCATGATATGTTGAAATACTTAACACCGTGAATGCATACTAAACAATTCCTAAAGGTTGTGCTCGTATCATATGTACTTAGAAACAATGCGCTGCTAAAAACCAAGGGCATGATGTACCAACTACTTGTGTTGGAGAGATTTAATTGATAGAGTAACTCTCAAGATATGATGCACAAGAAGAGAGCAAAAAATAATAGTATATGCAGAAGTGATAACAGGAGAAAAATGAACGTGAAAATGACTAGGAAACAAAAAAAATTGATAACATCAAGCTGTGATGACAACTGCACCAAGAACAAAATAGAAAATACATAATTACTACTAGTAAAGTCACGTCCTGCTGTTTCCCTGGAAAGAGGATGACAGTATCCTGAAGAGTCCGTCTGGGTTATCGGTATGTACCTGTTATAGACAAAGTTAAATACTATTTTGAATAATGTCACAAGCAAGCTCTGCAAAACACAATCCATCATCATTTCATCTTCAATATGTATCCACATGAAACAAATTCCAAAGAAAGAATCTAACCACGATGGAATCACTACAAACATGAACAAGTAATTCTGGCAAACATTTAATTAAATCAACACTCATGAGCTTTTTAATATTAAACCAAATAGTTTTAGACTTTGATTAACCAATCCTGGAGAAAGAGAACCAATAAACTAGTAACATCAATATATAATATAACCAACCCCTTGATGAAACAGCGGTTAGTGTTCTGTGCAACCAAATGTGGATTGTACCTTGGTTTAACAACCAAGATTTGGGTGCACCTGCTGCCTAACTGCAGATGATCTGGGTCAAAAATATGTTCAGCCCCTTCAAATATTGAAAGATCTTATCCAGTACCATCAATAAGTCGGGTGTGAAGGGTTGGGTTTAGTCCCACATTTCCTAGAGATATGGCCTAAGTAGTGCTTATAAAGTTTGGACAATCATGCCCTTACAAGTCAGTTTTGTGGGGTTGAGTTACGTCACACCCAAATTCTAAGAGTATGTAATAAATAATTAAAATCACAGTGTCCCCACCCACACTATCCCCTAACATCTATAATGCTATGGGGCTAGTGGCTACTCACATTATTTGAAAGTATTCTAGTAGATATCAAATGGACTGTGTAAGGTGAAAGGCATGCAAATAAGGGGACCATACTGTAAAAAACATAACCATATACCATACCCAGTGGCCAGCATCTTCAAGAACATGCATTTCAACTCCACCTCCTTCCTCGGAAGCAACCTCCTCCGCAACATGGATCCGCTGAAGGTCTTCAAGAGCCCATCTGTGTAGGCTCCTCTCTGCTTTCAAAAAATTTATGTGCACACCCCGAGGTACATCTTCAACAATTTTCCTATGAACAGAATCATAAGATATTACAGGATCCACAATAATCTTCTGGTGTGAAAACAATTCAATTCAAAATTGAAAGTAATTGCACCTATTGTTAATTTTAGCATCAGTATATGCATTAACCATGGAACTTATTTCTTTAGTAGTACGTATTAAATATCAAATTAACAAACATGCAGAACCGCTTACTATTATGCATTCATTCTAATCACACACTAGACAGAACCCTATTTTACTCCACTAGAGAGGGTTTATATAAATCAATACATTACAGCTAGTGGTGTTATCACAGATCACAGTAAGTACCACAAATTTGTTTCTTCATAGGATTGATACATTTCTGATATCCCCTTGAGGTCAAACACCCATGAGAAGCGTGAGTTAGGAGAGCTGGTAGGTCGAAGGTTGGTCACAACCCACTACAAGAAAAACAGGAGGAAAAAATTTAAAAAAATAATAAACACAAATTGCCAATCAAAAGAACACATCTATTTCTGGGCCTCAGCCTCTTCCTTTATTAAAAAAAAAAGGATGTCTATTTTATCTTTGTTAGTTTTATTGTGAATTGTCTTATTTGTAATCTCCAACTTATTCATCAAGGAACCAAAACTCTAAAATATTTTAATAACTTAATTAATCAGGCATCTGATGAAATGATTACTATGACAAAGTCAGAACTCAGAAATCAAACTAATTATGATACTTATATAGTTTAGGCAGGGACTACACTGAAGAAACTGTGATAGTTTAGGGACTACATTTTATTAGAAGGAAAATAAGGGTTATAAAATATTCCCTTAAAAACAGAAATTAAAGAGCACTAAACTAACAACAGCAATACAGGGAAGCTCTCCAACTCCACTGCATGTCTACCAGCTAAACTCTATAGCAGTTTATAATTAGTTGCATTTTAGCATAAAATGCCATTTTTTCATAGGAGGATTGACCAAATGTCAGATAAAAATGGATAGCCATTGAAGAGCAGGAGATTAAACGGGATGGTATGATCAAATATCTTGCTTAACTTTAGACTTTAGCTTCACCTTTAAATACTACATAACCAAGCACTAATACATGCACAATTAGAAAAGTCGTCAGTACAAAGTAAGCCATGGTTCTGTCTGTACCTGTGCTACATCATTGGAAAACCCTTGTTGAATAAGAGCTTTGACAACATCCTTCTTTGAAGAGACCTTCCTTGAGGAAAATACCATACAACAACAAAACAAAAAATGCAATGTGAATATACCAACGAAATAGGGAATTTTCAATACTTATGAAAACAAGACTTCAGGTTAAACCCAACAACTACACATGGAGAAACCAAACCAACAGCAACATGTTAAATCAAATTAAGATCACCATTACATTCATTTACTCGAAAAGACATACAATATTAAGTGACAAATCAATAGAAGAATCAACTAAAGATCTACCTCCTTTGGCAGTGTATTTAATAGGGATATGAGTTCTGCTGGGTGGTCCTCTCCATCTCCACCTGCTCGAACTTTTCCGGGGGTTGCATCCAGAATCCAAGCCTTCAAAGATCATAGGAATGTTAGAGACTTAGAGTATAGCCTAGTAAAGCAAACAAGAATAGGAAATCTAATTATAATCCTTGTCAACTTTGAATTTTAAGGGCTTTTGTTTTTAACATTTTTAACTCGTTCTAAAGTGCGGCGCTATAGAAGCTGTCACATCTGTTATTTTAGCCACTACACTAAACAGCTCCTCTACTGCGTGTTCTGTAGCGGCCAGAGGCTGCTCTACTCCACTTCCCTACACCGCTATAGTGCATTATTGACAACACTGATCAGAATTAAACAACTTCAAATTGGAAGAATCCTATGATCCACCTACCCCCCAAGTTGCATAACCTCTAATGTCAGCACCAGCCCCACATGTGTGCATTTTATCTCTACACATTTTCCACACATCAGTGAGTGTACTACATGGTTCTTTCTGGCCATCATATTCTTCAAGCACCTTTTCTATCTATTTTGTCATGCCTTTCTAACATCACCTCACACTGAAACTTAACCAGATAGTTTTTTGCACATTATAAGCTTCCATCACACTCCCAGCTGCACCAACCTCCAGATGGCATCACCCTCTGACACTATGCCAGCTAGGACACACTATTATCTTCATTCACACACACCATGCAGTATAGCCAGTCTGAATTCCCCAATCAAGCTCTTTCTTTATTTTGACTGAGCATTTTCCAGTCCATTTTTTTGTGCAAGAGAGGTCAAAGTCCTTTTCCAATCTATTCCACCACTCTCCGAGAGACTCACTGCAACTGCATGGATCTTCTGAACTTTGGACCTCTGTTCACTGCATTTTTCTGCTGTTTGGCCTGTATTTGGCGTCTTTGGTCCTTTTCCTACATTCCTTACGGAATCCTTGGGGTCTACTTGCCTACATTTCTGCTTTTCAGACATGTATTCTGAATTATTAAGATGATTAAGATTTGAGGGAAATATAATCTCAGGCATATATTCTGAAGTATTAGGATGATTAAGGGAAGCCCATTTTTCCTATCCTATCATAACTCTAAAAGTCTCATTAAATCTTGTAGTTTGCACAGTACTTAAAATAGGCACACACAAAATAATGTGTACACCACATCACATAAATTTAACAAAAAGATCAAAACAGTAAAGTTAATCCAAAATCAATCCAGCAAAAGGCAACCAAATTTGGGCTTACTCTGACTGGTCGAGCAAGAGGTTTTGCAGCTTGGTCCACCATGCTCAAAACAACTGAACATGCAGTACAATGTAAGTAGAAATGACTTCCAAAGCTATTGAAAATAGGAAAAAGTAATATTGAATAACTAACCTTTTCCCCCAAAACTATGGCCAACTAACACACGAGGTGTTATTCTTAGATCCCGAACCTAACAATAGAGAGAATGACGTTACACGAAACAGAAAATAATTTACATGTGTACATAACAATATGAGTTTAATAATTTCTCTTTAACTAAATCTATTAAGTGCAGCAAAGAGTTTGACTAAGCAATACAAGTTTTGTACGGAAGTACAATAAATCTCAAACGTGGAAAACATATTTGAAATGAGATGGAGAAAACACACACAAAGGGTTCTCATTCTCACAATTGATATCATTTAACATTTACGTCAAAGAAAGGATAATCTATTGCAACTAAAAATCAAGGGAAATAAAGTGGTAAGCCAAAAATAATTCAGGTATTTGCCCAAACTAGATGCAGGCCATAAATCACGAAAGACATCCAAATGGTTGAGCACTGGGTATTCCATCTCACAGAACCAAGGTTTAACCAGAAGAGCGCAGTGTGAAAGTCATATAGACCCTGCCCCATTCTATAAAACACCCACCATATAAATATTTTTGGTGAAACATGTTAAAAAAAACACATACCAGTTTCAAAACATCAAGAGCAGCAGATGCAACAGTATGCGGACCTCTCTTCTTCATTGATGCTGAATCGCCATGACATCGCAAGTCTACTAAAAGAAACTGTTAATACAAACACAAGAAACAAACACGATTCAGATTGATTTACATTCTTCAATTGCAATCCCAATGATCAAAATTTATGATAACATAAAAACAAAATATCGCCTAATACTAGAGTTTAATAATTCAATCCATACTTATTTATTACTCCCTCCATCTCATCGATAAACAAGAATGTGACCATTGTTGTTGCAACTAAGGTTTACACTTTGTAACATATTTTAAATTTTCAAAATCATGGAAATACAAGGTTCCTTGATAGTGTAAATATATCTATACTCTTAGTAGATGAAAACTAAACCCATAGTCATAATGCACACTATAACCATAAAGTATTTATATGGGAAGTATAATATAACAAAACTTGAAACAAAAGCGTACAGCAACATACCTGCCACATTGGAAACTCTCTTGCCAATCTCTTTGCAAAACTTCCTGAAATATCATTCTTTGAACAATGATTATAAAACTAAAAAAAACTTCTTTCCCATTTAAATTTGCTAACAACTATGCCAAAATATGTAACCCAAATATCAGAACCAAATGAGAACTACAGCGAGAGAAGTAAACATGGATACATCTTGATCATTGAAACTCAAACAATAAAAGCAGTAAAACATTGATCCATTTTTTCTTGAATAAGAAAGCAAGACTTTTAAATGACCGATCACACAGTAACCATGAACACTGCAGATTTCCCAACAAGACAACAGGTAATCTAAAATTCTATGAGTTTTGAGATCCCATAGAAGACAAGTTTGATCAGGTGGAATACATTGCTGCAACACAATAATCATGCACAATATACACAAACAGTAGCACTCACCCCAGTTTTTCCTGCACCCAAGAATCCCGTGCAGAAAGACAGCTGTTGGTGGATCAGGTAAAGATCTGTCCATAACAGAACTCCACCTCACCTGTATAGTGTATATCAAAATAATTTATATATATTAGTCTATTGAAATGTTCATACCAACTAATGGTTTAGAGTATTTTTTTTAAAATTTATTGTATACATGTCAGTATTTAATATCATTATACTGTTTGAGGAAACAGCTTAATAGTAGCAATTCTAATTGAGACTCTATGAGAGAAAAACGATGAATAGTGAACCGTCCTCTTCCAAGGACCAGTACAGTGAATTCATTATTCTTGTTCTTTTTTCCATAACATACACTTTTAGGTTCTCCAAATATTCCCTAGTAGAAGAACTTTGTTTACATATGGGATGCTTATATAATTAATGTCTAACATTCTACCCGAAACCATCCCAGCTTAAAATAACATATCTTATTTCATCCTAAACCAACACAGTAGGAGTGACGTGAACACTGACGAGAGTAGATGTTTTTTTATTGTCAGAAAAGAACAACTAAACAAGATACTAGTATGAATTTAGAAACAAATAATCCTACAACACACACACTCGCCTACGCCTTAATGGACTGAATAGAACACAATAATACTAATACATCTAGAAAGTGAGAACATTAACTATCTCCTACGTACAGACAAATTCCTGATAAACGTAACCAAGAAATAAATAATACTTACAAGTGCCCCTTGAATCAAATCATATGCCTGAGACATAAAAAAAAACACAAAAAATACTCTCAGTTGCGATAAACAATGACAAAATTAGATAATTCTTTTGTACAACTACAAAGTAAATCATTAGATACACTCTAACTTACCAAAATGCTAGAGGAACTAGCCACATCTTCCTTTGGTCCAACCGTATCGCGCACCAATGCATTTGATACGGTCCTATCTTTAACTACACAGCTAGAGTGACTAAGAGACAATCCAGAGACGTTGAATTTCTCATTCTAGATTAAGAAACAAATCACAGATCAATAGATAATTCGCAATGTTCAAATTGTCAAAGTTCAAAGCGTCATACACAAAAACTAGCAATCGAATTGATGATATAAACCGATTCAAGTACTGAAATAGTTGAAATTACACAAGCGAAGCTCAAATTCAACTATGATGAATCTAAATAAGTAGCGATATATATCGGATATATGAGAAATTTGAAGCATAGAAATTATCGAAGTAAATAGTAGATAAAAATAAGAAGAAATGTACCTGAGGGAGGTGGAGAATGCGAGGTGTTGCAAGTTTGCGTGAATTGGAGGGAAAAGTGGAATTCCGATCGGAGGAGTTAACGGCGGCGGTGGTGGTGGCGGTGAAGCAGGAGGAAGAATTGATGAAGAGCGGCATGTCTGATGAAAATGGAGATTCAGAGAGAGAGAGAGATGGAGACACCGAAGAATGGTGTCTCCGTCCGAACCTCACTGACGGAGAAAGAGAGGAGCCGCCAATATAGCTCAACGCTCACGCGCTTTTTCTTTAAATTCAATATTTTCTATTTTATTTTACTGTCAAATAAATATTTTTTCGCACACAAAGTAGAGATGGATTCAAACTCAGTCATAATGTCCGTCCGACATTAACAATTTTGATATTTTCACCTGTTGAGATAGAATGTGTGAATATTATTTATCTATTATTTATATGTTTAGGAGTTTTTTCTCATTAAAACTTTCATACATGGCATTCTCTTGATCAACTAATTTTTTTCTAATCTTACATGGCATCTTCTAAGACCACATTTGCTTATTTGTCGTTTGGTTAAAACTGCTTAAGGTTTACATATCCAATTTTGGTTGATTTTGATTTCGATCTTATCTTCTTAATTAATTTGATCTTATATTATTAATCAATCACTACCACCATTCTCACAATTGTCTTAATTATTACATGTTTTCTATTTAATTGTTTTAATACTCTGTTACTAATTATATCATGGTAGGAACCAAAATGACAAATTAAGGAATGTTAATTAATATTGTATTCCACATTTTGGTATAAATATAAACAACTCTTCTGATACATTTTTTCCAAATTTCTCCCATCATTCATTCTTTCTTTTATTCTTCTGTATTTTCTTTCATATTTTTTTCTCATGATCTAATTTTTTTTTCATGTGATTCAGGTGATTTTTTATGCGTTAAATCCATATTGATCCATGATCCTAAGGACATAGTCGTTATTTTAGATGGAACAATTACAAGCATAATTTTTCATGCAACAAGAAATTCGATGCTAGATTTCAATAATTTAATTATGTCTATTATATAGAACGATTTGTAGTTTTAGGTTTAATGATTGTATTTTGTAATTTAGCCAATATTTATAGTTTGGAGTTCAATTTCAAGATCTCACGAGAAAAAACACTAATCATCACTTCTTATATAATTTTTATTCCTCCTCAAAATGATGCGGATGTTCTCTATAAGCATTTGTTGAGATGCCATTTTCTCACAACCTTTTCAATTAGCATTAATTCATGTACGATATTAATTTTTATAAAGTCAATTATTTGGCAATATGACGATTATCATTATAAATCAAATTCTAAAATTGGACTTCATCTACTTTATTTGGCAAAAATCGTTATTTCCAATTTAGATTTTTTTTAATTATTTATTGTCGGTTAATTTACATTAATGTGCTCCACCAAAAAATAGATATTCATGCACATTATTGTAAATTTCTTAAAAAATATCAAATATAGAATAAATCAAATAATTTATTGACCAGATTATTTTATATGAACAATGTCTATATTCATGTCATGATTCAATTGAAACATTAAATATGGAAAGTTTTAATTATTAATCCACTAATTTTTGAAATATATTTAATTAAACCAATCCCAATTAATTATTAATATGATTAATTACTATTAAAGTTTGGAAACAAGACTCTACAAAAAAAAAATTGGAAACAAGATCATTTTATCCTATAATTTATCAATCGGATAATCATTATTATTTTTTTTGACAAACACAGACTTAACTAATCAGATAATTATTATAAAATTAATATTAAATCATATTTACAATTTCGATGTTCTTCCTATTTCGATCTTTATTCTAATTTCTGACAATTTACGGAGAATGAATATTTCACACGATTATTTTACAACATACGGGGAATGAATATTTAATTTACACAAACTTTTGATAGAATTTTACATGATTATATAATTTTATCCTATGTAAATAATAGTTGAGATGATAGTTCAGGAACATAAATTTAACTTCATAAAATCAAGGAAATTAATTTGTCTTTTTCCCCAATTGTTTTTTAAATATTTTTATGGAAATTTTTTATTAGTTGAATTATCGATGTAACTATATATAAATTTAACACAATAATTATTTTAAATGATTAAATAATAAAAAAAAGTTAGAGTTGCGACTGGCAAAAAAAAATAACATGGGAGTGAAAGATCACTCTCCACCCTGCTTCCCTTTTAAAATCACTAAAAAAGTATTATTTTTTATATTTAAATAAATTACATTAAATAAAAAAATAATTTTATAAATAATTAAAAAATCACAAAATAAGAAAATTTTAATAATTTATATTTTTCATTGACATTAACCCGTGCAATCGCACGGGTAAGTTAAACTAGTTTTATTTTAATTGCATGCTTTGTGTTTCTTCTGTGACAGCTGGTGTATGTGGAGTAGAAAATAATTTTTATTTACAGAAAAATAGAAAAGAATTCGAATATTTTAGTTCAATTTAATTGAAAATGCAGCACCGTCCAATTCTTTGTGAATTGCCAATGCCCAACTGTATCAACTGTGGGCCGCTGCCACGTCCTTTAACACGTGCTGTGGTTCTGTATCAACAGGATTGCCGATATTATGGTCACAATTTTAACTCAACCGATAAAAATATAAAAAATGTTAGGTTTGAACGTTTTAATTGATTTTTGAATTTTATATTTCTTCCCTTTATATATGTTAGTCCCCTCTCGATCATAATTACGGGATCAAACTGTGATCCTCCCTATCAAGTCTAATGTCAATCATCACTACTTCAACTAATGATCGGTGAATAACTTGTTATTTTGTCTATTTTTAAAAAATAAAAAAAAATCTACATAAAAAAATATTCTTGGTAATGTAAATTTATCATGAAAAATTATCGAAAAATATGATTTCCTTTTTAAACAAAAGAGAGCCCGAAACAAAAATTAAAATTAAAGGGATAGCAATTTCCATAAAATCAGCTAATAACGAACTAACTTGATCAGGATAATGCCTATAATATATCAATTTGGTTTATTGATGGCATCCCAAATTTGCCGGAGCATTTACACACCGATTTGCTTCACGTTAAGTATAACACACCGAAACTTTTCAATCCATAAGTATGATACGCGGGGACTTTCCAATCACGAGCAATTTTAATCTAATTGTTTATTAATGCAATTATAATTAAATTTTTAAATAGAATATAATCTAAATGTCTGATCACTAAATCAATAATTGTTTTTAGAGACGAAACGATAAAATTATTATAAACTCGCACACATAAGTGGAGGAGTTGGAGCTCGAACTCCAGTCATAGCGTTCGACTTAACAATTTCGACAATTTTTTGTCGGTTGAGCTAGGATTTCTGAATATCATTAAATCAATCTTAATAAATACAATTTAACTAATTCTAGTTTAAATAAATAAAAAATATAGTATAATAAAAATAAAAACCTATTATTCTCTAAGCTTCACACCATCACATATCTTCCAAAATCATGAAAACAACAACAAACCACTTGTTCTGTCAAATGAATTCAAAACCTTCTTTCACATCCAACAGCATCATCATCCTCATATTGCCTCACAAAATATTGATCAAAATTCTATGAAGTTGGATACGTTTTTTAACTCAATTTGTTTTGATCGAGCATACATGATTAGCCGGTGTCCGTTGCACGATACTTAGGACAAGTGTTTCATTGAAAGGCTCTTGTGCAACAAACATCAAATACTCATTCCAAAATGGTTTTGCACTCTTATTCTTCGAAAAACAAGTTCTCGTACGCAGGGTCCCTAAATCAACTTGGACAAAAATTTCTGAACTCTCAGGAGGAAATCTCAGTAATAAATCTTGAGTTTGAATCACATTGACTCTTATATACCAAAGGGTAGGTGACATATATACCTTCGAACGAGTATAGGCAACTGCATCGCCACTTATCCTAGTTGTATCTAGAGGTGGGAATAGGCTAGGCCGAGCTAGGCTTTGCCAAGCCTGAGCCTGGCCTGTCAAAAAATCGAAGGTCTGAGTCTGGCATGTGGCCTATTATAGGCTTAAATTCTAGGCCTGAGCCTGACCTTTTGAAAGTCTGATGTGGCCTGTTAGCCTGTTTAAAAGCCTATTTCATATGAACATATTTAAATAAATAATTATATTTATTTTGAAATATACTTATGAACTAATAAAATAATGTTCCATTTGATATTTTAGAGAATTTGACTATATATGTCATCATATTTCAATTCTAGTTTATAATAATACATTTATATATGTTAAAAACTAATGTAGATTAATAAACTTAAATTACTTAAAAAGTTAATAGATTTATAATTTAATCAAAGTATAAATTTTAATATATAAATAATAATCGTAATAAAAATATTATTCATGTTAACTTAAATAGGCCGGCCTAGTAGGCCTCAAAGACTTTTTTAATGGCCTGCGGCCTGGCCTTTTTAGCTAAATAGGCTTATAAAAAAGCATTGGTCTGCTCTATTTAAAGAAATAGGCTGACCTGGCCTGAGCAAAAAACCTAGTTTTTGAAAAAGAAGTGTGGCGGCTGACAATACTTTTTCTCCACTGCATTTCATTGCCGAACCAGCTGTGTTCTTTGGTCATCATCGTGCATATTTTGACTGTAGGCAACGCACTAACAGTGAGGTTAGTTATTCATATAGATTATCTTATATCTATGTTTCACTCTCTAAATATACATATAGTGGGGCTGTAATTCAATCAAAGATTTTGAACTAAGTTAATTGCTTATGAATATATATAGTACCTGACTGTCAGTATGTCAAATAAGAAAACTACATCTTGCAATTAAGCTTTCGAGTTTAGCTGGTAGGTATGAGAGATTTTTCAACTATTGCTTTTCATAATATTAAGAAACAGATAGAAAAGAAAAGAAATCAATAAATCATGTATTGAATGTCTTCTTGCACTCACCTATGTGAACCTATTTGAACTAGGTTGTCCATTTTGGATAATTTGATATTAAGATTGTCATTGTTCTTTTAACAATGTTCTTTTAACAATGATCGATACTGATGGCGTCTTCTTACTAATATGTATATCCGAGGCTACAAATAAATTAATTTGGTGATCATGGATGAATGATTTAGCATTATTTGTATCTTTATACCATAATCCTTTTGATTTAAGATCGGTATTAGTACCATATTAGAGTGAGTGGCCTCAGTGCCATTATATTGATTGATATTGATATTGTAGTGTCAATAGGGTAGTATCATATATTGATTGATATTGATATTGTAGTGTCAATAGGGTAGTATCATATATTGATATTGTGGCATCAATACGAGTGGTATCGTAGTATAAATTCGAGAGGTGTATTCTTTGACCGATTTCTAGCATGCAGTAGCAAATCAATATATAGTTGTAACTGAGCAATTTTATCCTTGGGATTTCGTGGTTGATAGTCTGCTTGCACAATTTTGGACAGATCTAGTCCGCGACTCAACCCATTAATCTCTTTGGTGGTTGAAAAATTATTTTTAACTGATTTTTTAAAAATCCGAAAACAACTAGAACAATCTCTATATGCATTTTCAGTCGAAAGACTATTATAAATAGGTACAGATTGAGTAGTAATTTTTTCTTATTGAGTAGTAATCTTTTTTTCTTATTGAGTAGTAATCTCTTTAAAAAAAATTAAACATTTTACAAGAGAGATTTCTATAATGAATTAAACATAACTCCATGAGAAAAAAAAAATCCAAATTTCAAATAATACACATGGGTTGATTTAAAAATAGAGACAAAAAATATTCGAAAAATCGAAACTAGTTGAAATTTTCTATAGAAATTAAAAATTAAATTTGAGATATTTATAACCACTAAAAAAATAAAAATATAGTTACCTGTCAACCCAATATAAGATTTGGTTCCGATAACAAAGCATGGTATGAGCAAGAAACACACGATTACTTTGTTTTACTATAAAAAAATAAAAAACACGATTACTTTGTTTGCATATTTTTTTTTATAAAGCAAATAAATATTAAATATATGGAAGGGACAAAATATACCAAAACATACAATCCAAAAATAATACAAGATTTGTAATCAAAACCACTTATTCTACGATATAAAACTGCCCCTTAATCTGATACAAAGTTTATCATCACCGTTTGCTTATATGCTGTTAACACCACACCACACCACACCACACCACTATATATTATATGTATGAAAATCATAAACAAACAACATAGCTAAATCAATAATACATGCAGCAATTGAGTATATAATAAGTAGAAGAAGAGTTACTCGTATTTGAAAATGTGGGTCTCCGATTTCAAGTCTAATTTTGGTGTCCACCACTGGTCCAAACCATGGCCATTCTGTTGAGTAGTCATATTCACTGTCAAAATAGCTGAAGGGATGAGATGCAGAGGTTCTGCATCCTTTCCAAAAGCATTTTTCATTAGAGAACCAAATGAGTTTTGTGTTGCTACCCTTTCAATTCTACCAGCACCAATCTCCTCCATTTGTATTCTATGTTTGAAGTATCCAACATACTCCGAACATATGCGGTCAGATGGATTCACAAATAAGTTTGGAATCCAAACTGACAAAGCACAGAATGAATCATAGGATGAACTTCCCGAATTCATAAAACTGCTGAGTACAGCTTTTACGACGCTAGCACCGATTCGAACCTTTTGTTTTGTTTTCTCACTCTTAAACATCATATAAAGAGTAGCAGATGGAAATGGTGGGTTGAATAGAAAAGATTCAATGAATATGCCACTTTTAGCCATTGTTTTGCCGGCATGCAAAGCTATGCTTGATCCTAGCGAGTGACCAGCCAACCATATGTTGGAACCATTACCACCAACACTATCCTGTACCATCTTTCTTACAGCTTCGGTAGCTTTCTTCGAGCGTGAATCTTGATGAAGACCATTTTTCAGAATTTTTAGATCCAACTTCATATCACGACGAAATGACTTTCGTTTAATTGTAGTCCCTCGAAAGGCAATTACATAACGCGGGCTTCTGTGTAAGGTGTTGTTGCCTATTGATGTTGGAGGCTTGAACTCATAAATAGCGCCAAAAATGGATTTATCAACGTCATCAACTATTGTATGAAGCAGCTGAAAATCGAAGAATGTCCACCAAGGAGATGCTAGAGAATCGGGACCTTTTCGGTTTGTTTGACGGTCTCTTTCTAGAACGTAAGCACCACTTACTAAACTTGCAGCAACTGACTTTCGATGATATGCATCATCCCTGCATAGAATTTAAATTGAAATCTTATTTTGTGTTACAGAAATCCTAATTAATAACCAAAAAACATAACTGAGTTACTAGAATGTCCGGATTTTTGCCAAGAAAAACTTCTCGGTTCTCTTTTGATTTGTTTCTGATAGAGATATGAGCCTTGATAATAAAGTTGGGCCTAAGAAGTAGATGGTTTATAAGAGAAAACGTTGGAATAAGGACAAAGAAAAGGGTAATTAAGTAAAAGCTTGTGCAAGTTCAGGTGTGTGAGGTGGCATGTGCTTGTGGAATACATGTCAATAGCGCTATATAAGGAATAAGAAGAATAGAAGAGAATTAGACTTGTTTTCTGTTATGAGTCAGTGGGTCATCATTGTGATGATTTAGGGAGCACGTCCGTGCTTTGAGGGCTGTCAATTTCACGATTGATAGTTTGTTATTTCCTTTTACAGCTTATCCACCATATTGTACCCAGATTTCATTCGTATTACAATCAATATAACTTCTCTTCCATCATTATTATTTCACTGTTTCATTATTTGTCTACATTTTACATTCATAAGTCTATCAATTGGTCCGACCTACCGGATCAAAAAACCATCGCCGTTATCAATTAATGCCACGGAAACCTAAAATGGGTGATCGAGTAGCAGCGCTTGAAATTTCAGTAGAAGAGATGAAGGGAACATTGGAAACGTTGGTGAAGCAGATGGCTCTGCTCGTCCAACAGAGATCCAGTTCAGTGAACATACCTGACCCGACGGAAGAACCTATCATTCAGAGAAGCGATGAAGGGGTGAGAGAAGAATCCGTTGAGGCTTCGAACATGAATGAATCTCGTCTCGCCGGAAAGAAAGTGAAACTTCCCTTGTTTGAAGGAGACGATCCCGTCGCGTGGATTACTCGTGCTGAGATTTACTTCGACGTACAACAAACAGCTGATGACATGAGAGTGAAGCTCTCTCGTTTGAGTATGGAAGGTCCTACCATCCATTGGTTCAACTTACTAATGGAAACGGAGGACAATTTGTCTTGGGAAAAGTTGAAGAAAGCGCTTATTGCGCGCTATGGTGGAAGGAGGCTGGAAAACCCTTTTGAAGAATTATCTACGCTTCGTCAAACTGGAAGTGTAGAAGAGTTTGTCGAGGCCTTTGAATTGCTGTCCTCGCAGGTAGGGAGAACCCTAAACCCGTCGAATCGTATGCAATTGATGCGTATGGCCAAAGACGTCAATTCGTCGTAGAGTGAGAACCCTAAACCCGTCGAATCGTATGCAATTGATGCGTATGGCCAAAGACGTGGAAGAAGAACTCAAAGATGAAGACGATGACGGAGATAGAATATGGGGAAAAAAATCGTTGGGCCGTAGTGAAGGAGTTGGGCTTGGATCCAAATCTCACAACAGATTTAACCCGACCCAAAAAGAGGTGACCCGGTCCAGTTATTCAGGTTGGAATAATTCGTCAAAGAAAACAGGTTCACAATCGAATTCCAACTCAAATTCAAACGCGAACACATCTATGAGTTCAACTGGACGGAAAAATGATGGTGACCGTCGCGGTGGTGTTGGCGATCGGTGGAGAGGGGTGCGCAGCGAGGAGATGGACGAACGAAGAATCAAGGGTTTGTGTTTTAAATGTGGAGGAAAATGGCATCCTACACTTCATAAATGCCCTGAGAGATCTATGCGTGTGCTGATTCTAGGGGAAGGAGAAACGTTGAATGATGATGGTGAAATTGTAGCGTTGGAGGTAGAAGAAGAAGTGGAGGAAGAGGAGTCTGAGGCAGAGTGTAAGTTTATTGGAGTTTTGGGAAATATGGGGGAGTACAGAACTATGAAGATTGGAGGAAAGCTTGAAAACATTGATGTGGTTGTGTTAATTGACAGTGGTGCTAGTCACAATTTCATTTCACCAAACTTAGCAACTGCACTAGGTTTGAAGGTCAAACAGGTCACTGAAAAAAAGATTAAATTAGGTGATGGTCACAAAGTAGTCAGCAAGGGGATATGTGAAAATTTGTCCTTATTGATGGGAGGTCTGGAAGTCAGGGTAGATGCATTGGTTCTGGAACTGGGTGGTTTGGATGTGGTGTTAGGAGTGTCCTGGTTATGTACTTTGGGGAAGGTGTTGATGGATTGGAAGTCATTAACAATGCAATTTTGGCATCAAGGGAAATCAGTTATCCTACAAGGTCAAGGAAGGAATCAAGAGAAACAATGTTACTTGAATTCTTTTCTTGCAAATAGGCGTGATGCAGAAGAATGGTGGTTGAAATCTACACAGCAAGAGCAAAATGTGGAGGTGGGAGTGAACACAGGGCTACAACCACTGTTAAACAAGTTTGCAGCAATTTTCCAGGACAACATTCAATTGCCTCCTATGAGATCTCAAGCACATCAAATTAAGTTGTTCCCTGACCATGGTGCTGTCAATGTAAGGCCTTACAGGTACCCCCATCATCAAAAGGAGGAGATTGAAAGACAAATCAAGGAGTTATTAGAAGCTGGAGTAATTAGACAAAGCATGAGTGCTTTTTCTAGTCCTGTGATATTGGTAAAAAAGAAAGATAATAGCTGGCGGATGTGTGTGGATTATAGGGCGCTAAACAAAGCTACAGTCCCAGATAAGTACCCTATTCCTATTGTGGATGAATTACTTGACGAGTTATTTGGAGCTACAGTTTTTTCAAAAATTGACCTTAAGTCTGGGTATCACCAGATTAGGGTACTTGAAGAGGATATTCACAAGACAGCTTTTAGAACACACAATGGACACTATGAATATTTAGTAATGCCTTTTGGGTTGATGAATGCACCTGCAACGTTTCAAGCTACTATGAATGATCTGTTCAGGCCTTTCTTAAGGAAGTTTGTTCTGGTATTTTTTGATGACATATTGGTTTACAGTAAAACTATGTCTGATCATTACACCCATCTAGACCAAGTTTTGAGTATGTTGCTACAAAATTGTTTTGTGGCCAATCAGAAGAAATGTAAGTTTGGCTGTGAGTTTGTGGATTATCTTGGCCATATCATTTCTGGCTGAGTACAGGTTTTTGTAAAGACATACACTAAAAATGAAATCAGAAAATTTAGAGGAATTAAAAAAATTAGAGACTAAAAACCAAATTTATTACATTTAAATGGACCAAAACTATATATATCGCATTATTATATTGAAAAATAAAATTTACTTATTTTCATAAAATTAAATGCAAATTGCATTTTATTTTCCTTCTTTCCACTTTTATTAATAAACAATAAGCAATAAAATTCATTTGTACATCTTTCCATGAAATCTATTTGAAGAAAAATATAAAAACACATACTTCAAAACACATGTTTAATTTATTTTGTCTATACTTCTACTTAACATTTTTAGCATAATCTAGAATATAAAATTAACTCTTGATTTTGTTGAAATTAACAAGTGTCATTCAACATAGTTAAAGATGGTGTTATTTCTTACCAGTTCAAGCCAACTAAATGTGACGGACCTGAGTGATAAAAATTGTCCTTTTTTGATGCCATTTCACCTTACTTCCCACCAAGACTTCAGCCTTCCTTCTTAATGCTTTGTAGAGGCACAAGAAGTGCCTAAAAATAAGAGTTAAAACATTATATTTGTTAATGTTATATTGTTGGATAAAAGAAAGTTTAATATGTACATTTAGCAGTATAATCGTCTTGAATTGTTTTCATTTTAGCATACAAATAAACTTTTATTTTATTATGAAAAGAAAAAAAAAGTTGTACAAATATAACATACTCCATCCATTTTAAATTATAAGTTGATTTGGAGAAAAAATTTGTTTGAAATTATAAGTTATTTTATAATATCAATAAATAATAAATGTTATTTTTCTTAATATACTATTTATTACATTATTTTCCTGCAATCAATGTTTTAAAAACTGGATAAAAAATCGAACTGGTATGGCATCTAGGCCATGGTTAAATCGGTTTGACCAATTAAATTGCTACCGAACATGTTGTACATATTGTATATTACAACCCACTGTTTTTTTACAATGCATTTAAATGGGCCCCCAATATCTACTCCTTACTAAGCCCAAACGTTAAGTTTAAATGCGCTCAATTATTTTCGGGATAATTTCTCTTTAAGCCCGTGACTCTTTTTTACCTTGAAAAAAAATTGGTTAGTAGAAATTGAAATTTTTTCTAATTCAGAAAACAAAAACCGAATTTTTTTTAAGACAAAATAAATTCGATAAACAAAAAGCGAAGTTTTTATTAAAGAGAAGTGTGTTATATAAACACAATATGACAAATATACAACATAGGTGGAAATGTAATGTGTGGTTCCATAAAAAGTGAATATGTGTTGTATATTTATCAAATTATTGTGTTTGTATAACATTTCTCATAAATAAATTTATCCCACCTACCACATGTCATTTTTTTAATAATAAATTAAATAAAGAATTAAATTGGTCTACTCCTATTATTGTCATAGGAAAATAAATGTTATCGAAACTAACAAAATTACATGAAATACATTTTTATAAGGGCGTTGTTAACATGTGCATATAGGGCTCATGTCAAAGTATCTTAATATAGAAATTTAACATTTAATGATACAAAAATTTAATGCTTAAAATTTAATGCTTCAACATTTAATACTTTCTATTTTTGTTTCCATAACGTGTGCCCTTATTCTCCTTTTTATAAGTGAGTTTACCAAACAAATACATGAAATAATTCCAAGCCGTCAAAACAATTAATAATAATAATAATTCCAAATCAAAGAATATTAACTACTTCCTCAGAAATATGACTTACAGTATTAAGTTTCAAATCAGAGAATCTAGCAGAGAAAGATCTAACAGAGCTGCATCATAGGTATAAAATCGAATATTAACAATAGTAAGATAGCATAAAATTCAACATAAAAGAAAATGAGGGAAAATTAGATCCTTACGTGGTTAACGCTTGATGAAACTAGAAATTCTCCGTGAAATGTACCACCAGATCTGTTACTTTTGTTAGTATAGAAAGTTAGAGATAGTTGAGGAGATGAAGAAAACAAGTTGTTTTCGTCCAAAAGAGGGAGATAACGAACAGATCTCGACAATGACTGTAGAAGACTGGCTGGCGGCAGTTCAGGGCAGAACGGCGGCGGTTCAGGGCAGAACGGCGGCGGTTCAGGCTTTTAGGTTTTTACCTGACGTATTTTCTAGGGTTAATGATTGGAACCTCTATTTGGGCTTGGCCCATCTTTTGATGGTTTGTTTTGTTAGGGTTTATTGTATGTCTATTATTTATAGTACAGTTTAGAGGCTTTAAATCATCTTTTATCAAAATAAACTACTCTTTAAATCAGTTTAGGGAGTAGTATGTAAGCATGGGATTTTTATTTTTAATAATATTTATCTATTTTGTTTTAAATATTTCAGTAATTTGATTTAAATTAATTTGGTTTAAAATTCTATTATTAAATTCACATAGTTTTTGTTCTGTCAATGTTTGTAATATTTATCATATTAATTAATGTAAGAATACAATTTTTTTTAATAAATATGTGTAAACCAATTAGGTTATTATTTCGTTCTGTATAAATTTTTTCAATAAACAACATGTAAAGTTGCATTTAAATTATTTTGTGATGTCTATCATACTTCATCAATTTTAAGCAATATATTTACTTAATAATGAGATTACGATTAATATAGCAGTATCCTACGTAAATTAATAAAAAAATCTCTCATATTAATAAATGTATAGAGATATACGTTCTTATAAAAATAAAGATTTTAGTATAAATTAGATAGACAATCATATTAGAGTTCTTAATCATATAATATTGAGTTATGATACGACATGTAAGATAAATATCATAACTTTAAAGAAAAAAATACCACAACTATGATAATAAAATAAACAATCAAATTTAGCTTTAAATCCAATTATGATATTTTAATCAACATAATAATATATCACAACTTTGGAGCATGCTTAAGGAATAAATAATTACAACCTAAAACCTCAATTCAATTTTTTTTTCCACCACCAATTGAATTTTGGTTCGGAGGGTCAGTTCTAACATCAATTCAATTCAATTTTTGCGGTATGTGTAAATTTAATTTGGCTAAAGTATGATACAATGAAATTACAATTCTAAATCATATAATATTAAGTTCTGATACGATAAAATTAAACATCGAAATATTACATAAAATTAAAATAAAACTTACTTGTTAAAGCAACCATCATCACATAAATGGAAATACAAGTATAACCATATGAATCGGTTGTGACCAAAAAAAATTCTATTCACAGTATCGATCATGAAGATAATCAAAAGCATGTAGCAGCCACTTTGCTAATAAAAAATACTGTAATAGTTAACTAAATATTATAAGAAAGATTCAATGATTAAGTAATATAGAACCGACGTGCATCAGTATTAAATAAAGCGTAGAATTCCTGAAGCATATTAAATAATATGATAAAAAAGTACTGCATACCTTTAATATTTCCTCAATAGAAACGTGATTCAATTATCACATGTTCTTTTAGCGCATAAAGATAAAGCAAACTCCATATTTTTACGTCGAAAAAATATCTCGAGTGTAAACACTCGAAAAATAACAGAGTTGTCACTGAATTTTATTTATCCTAAATTAAAGAAAAGAAAATATCGAGAAAATCTTGAGGGGAGAGAAAAAGGATTCGGGAGTTGGTTATGCGAGGGGAATGTATTAGCACCCCTTACATCCGTTGTACTCAACGGAAACCTTTTAGAGAGAGATTGTTTGTTTGCTTTAATGTGTTTTTAATGTTTGCTTGATTACTTGTTTTTGCTTCATCGATGGAAAAAGTTTGTTTTATTATTGTTATTAATATGATTACGAATATGGGGGAAAAAGTTGTTTTTTATTATTGTGTCCGACAAGATGTTGAATCTCGCTCCTACGTATTCTCAGATGCAATGGGAAAATCAGGGTTTCATAGTTCAGGGTAAAAAATGTTTGTGGGTTGGTTGCTTTTAGACGCGTGACGTCTAAGTCGCATTCTCGTATTTAAACGTTGCTTGTATGCTCGCATAATGATGGCTTAAGCATTGTTTGTATTACGGATAATGGACGAAAACGTCATCCGTTTTGTGAAAAGGTTTGAGTGTGTTGAGTGGATTTTAGGAGTTTTTGTGAAATTTTCGAGAATGAGGATGATCCAAAGTACGAGTCATACGTCAAGACCTCGAAATCACCCGGAGATAGAAAGTCATATGTCAGTTCCCCCTTTTCATTGTATATTATTAAGTTGTTTTAATTTGATTTAAAGAAATCAAAAGAAAAGATTAAGAGGATGATGTTTTTTAGTGTTTGGGAATGAGAGTGATCCAAAGTACGAGTCATACGTCAGGACCTCGGAATCACTCGGAGAGAGAAAGTTATACGTCAGTTCCCCCTTTTTCATTCCAAGTTATTGATTTTGAAATAATTTAGGCAAGACAAAGCAGAAACAAGCCAAGCAAACAGAATATAGACAATATATACATATACGCGCCAACTGAAGCTTATGTCAAACTTGTCGATTTTGCTTAATCATAATTATTTGAATAAAAAGAAGTTAAGTTGCGGGGTTTTTAAAGTAGAGAAGTGCTTTTGAGAAATGATCTTAAGATGAAAGCATTAAATCAAATAAGCAATCCAAACATTAAACATGAGTTTATTAAAATAAGCTTGAGAGGTAGTAATTAATTAATTACTTAATCAATCATCACTTATTCAAGTGTTTAACCATTTAAGTACGTAGTAATTTAAGCGTTTTTAATCAAATCAACTTAGATGGTTACTCACTTAATCAAGTATTTAATTAATTAACCAATTAATCAATAACTCAAATAATTATTTCCAATGGATAATCACTTATTTAAATAAGCACTTATGTGAATAAGCTCTTATTTGAATAAGAAAATAAAAAACGCCACTGAGGGTGTAAACTAGGTCTGGGGGTGAATCAATAGTAATCTGCAACACCAAAGCCCAGCCCAGACTCAAATTCGTCCAAACAAACAAAATACACAGAGAGGATTTAGTGTGGCATGAGAACAGAGGCGCACAATAGACGTCACGAATCTAAGCCTTTTGATTGAATCAGGCGGCTAGGATTTAAACATCATGTAACAGCCCTTGGATTATTTAAATGAAATCTGACGGACATGACTTAAACTTGGGAGGGAGCCAATGACGAGTCGGGCAAAATCAAGAGCTTCGGTCGGCAACAACATCAACATCAAAACTTCATCAAAAAATAAAATATTATATACCTTTTTGCTCGAAATCTTGCGTAGATTATGAATATAAACTTATATTTT
This sequence comes from Trifolium pratense, assembly GCF_020283565.1. Taxonomy (NCBI): domain Eukaryota; kingdom Viridiplantae; phylum Streptophyta; class Magnoliopsida; order Fabales; family Fabaceae; genus Trifolium; species Trifolium pratense. Next base: position 42,215,175 of record NC_060060.1, read on the forward strand.
TCAAAAGATGTTTGTATCTTAAAAAAAGTTTGAAACTTTAAAACCCAAAAAATTTTAAAATCTAGATTTGAACAGATTAAGTAAAATCAAGGATTTGAAAAGCTTCGGTAAGTATTTATAAGCAAAAAACGTTTAGAAACATACTAGTTTCGAGCTTTGCTTTGGTGGGTTAACACCTACTCTTTTCTTTAGCTATTTTGAGCTTTGGATATGCGTTTCTGGGTGCTTTTATTTGATTCTTTTGATGGTTTTAAGCTTTAGGAAGTGTTTGGAGTGATTTGGTTGAAGAAAATTAAATGTTGGAGGTGGTTTTAATGGATTTCGAATTTTTGAAAAAGTGATAAAAAGGATGAGTTTTTTTGGCTATTTTTCTCCTCTCCATCGTCCCCCTTCTCTGGTTCTGATTTGGTTGCATTTATAGGCAGAGATTAGGGTTTGATGTCAACAAAAAAGGGAAGAGGAGACCACTACTTTGGTTGTTTAGAAATGTTTGATATTATTTGAGAAAAAAGTTAGAAAAATTGGTTTGTAGTGGAGGCGAGGGACCTGGATTGAGTGCAGTCAACACCCTTGACTGCATGTGCAGTCAGTAAATTTAAAATCGTTGGATCCAGATCGGACGACTTATATTAAATGATCAGAATTGTTATATTTAAACTGCATTTAAATCTGAACCGTTTGATTTCAATCAGACAACTGTAATGCACTGACTGCATCACGGTGATTGAACTGTATCCATGTCCGGAGGGGAGTGAAAGAAATGCTTGCTGCAAGTTGTTGTTATGCGTACAGACTTTGTTTTTTTTTTCTCCTTTCCTTTAGTTCTCTTTTTTGATTTTTTAATAGTAATAATATCAACAATAGAAAATAGCATGAAAAATAATTTCAAAAGAGGGTAGGACAAAATTAGGGTAAGACAATAACATATTACTCCCTCATGTCCTTAATATAAGAGAAATTTTACTTTTTAAATTCATTGAGAATTTAATGTATTTAGTCCATATTATTTAATAGATACATTAGATTTGTAATTAATCTAAAAAATAAAGTGTCTCTTATATAAGAATCAGAGAGAGTGTCAAATTAAATGTATTGCAGGATATCGTAAAGTATAGAAAAATAGAGAGAAAGGAATAAAGAGGGATTTAGATTCCCTGCAGTCAAAAAGTGGCAGCAGGTGAATAACAGCCATCAGATATGATCAAGGGTACAAAAAAGTACAAAACAAGCTGACTGCATGAATGCATCATTTACCGACCGCATGCAATCCACATCCAATAAAGAGAGAACAAAAGAGTATATTGTATTAGTTCACAAGTGTATCATTACATTGCAATAGGATCTATAAACACAAATAAGTAAATGAAAATGAATGACAATATTACAATACACTCACTAGTGGGAGTTACAAGTATATGAAAGGTTAATGGATGGACATCCACTAATTGATATATTCATAACAAAATATGTGAATTTTGTAAAAAATCCAAAATCAATATAGAGAATACTACTTCATTCAATTTAATGTCAAACTGGATATAGTTATGAATTTTAGAAACATGAATTTATTTGTTTTGGATACTGATTAAAGTGCATATTCAGTTATAGCATTAAGTATTTCCAGCTCTCGAAGTCCAACGTCTCTATAAAGTATGACGTCAATTATCATCGAACCAAGGACAAACAATTTTAATCTAATTGTAATCTAATCATTAAATCAATGATAAATAAAATTTAACTAATTCTAGTTTTAATAAATAAAAAATAGTAATCAAAATAAAAACCATATATGATAAATAAAGTCAATAAAAACAAGAATGTTTAGAAATATAAGCTATACTAAACAATGCTAGAAAGATCATCCCATTCTAGATTCTAGATATGTAATGTCATCACAGTATAAAAGCTTCATTGGAGGGCATTCTGTCGAACAAGTTCCCGACAGAAAATATCGAAACGTTTCGAAATCTTGGAGCCCTTAGATAATAGAGAATCCAAATGGTCATGCTAAATTTAAAAGGAGCAAAAAATGTCACAAGGAAACCAAAAACACAGTATACCAAAAACAATAGTGTAGCTCTTGGATCCCTCCAACTACTCAAAGATTGCAGCTTATCTATAAAGTTAGCCAAATGATTAGCCTGTATTTGTACATTCCTACCGATCCGTCTCAACTGATCATACTGTCTTCTCAAATGTTCTCCTCCGAATTGAGTTGGAACCAAATCAAATTCTTCTTGTAAATCATCTTGAGTAGCAGTATCAACACAAGACAATGTTGCATCAATGTGACAAGGATATCCAGGCCTTTTCCGATAATTATTCAAACCGATTACGAAAAAATAGAAACACGCCAAAGGTAACATTGGTTCTGGATACAAAACAAAAATCAAGCATTGAACAATAAAAAGAAATGATTCAAATGAATTCTTCCAAAGTTTTATGTCTTCTAACCATTTCCAAAATGCTATAAAATCACTAGTAAGACTCATGATCCTGCAATAATTTGCTATTCCTTTTCTCATACTCCATACATCTGAACTCATATCAAGTATATTAGACACAACCTCTCTCCCAAGTGGTGGTTCCGCTCTGCTTAAACTCGTTTCTATGATACGAGCGGCTTGATTTCTTAAGTTATCGAATTGTTTAGGAGACAACGGTAATAATAAGTGCATCGAAGGAATCAAAGGCGTGGTGGAATAAAATCGAAACATATTGAATGACCAAGGAAACTCTCCAGTAGAAAATCTCACTGCTAAATGGATTTCTCCCATTTTGTTAACTCCAAAAGGGTGCAAACCTATAAGAGGATAAGAATGTGTATAGAGTTTGTTTCGTTCGAGTGTTGATAGACGAATCCTTATCTTCGCCATTATGGTATCTCTTGTACCTCTAGCTCTACTTCCACTATCTAATTGATTGTTGTCAACTACAGCTATCGTAATGACCGTGAATGGCTCGTACACTTCCCAAACATATTGTTCATTCCAATTTGGTGAAAGACTATCAACAATTGTTCTTGTTCGCACCCATTTCGGTCCATATTTTGCCACACAATATGCATCGGTTCTCCCTCCCATTTTCATTGCCAACAAATCAGTTGCCTTTAGGATTCCAACCTCTAAAATTCCAACACTAGAATTCCAAAGTTGTTTTGATGAAGGCCTATAGTCACTACTATATTCGATAGGTTCGTCCGATACATGATAACCACCATCCAAAGAGATCCTAGCATTAAGCTTACTTGCAAACTTCGCATAAGGTGCAGTCCCAATCATACCAGGCTGATCAAGGTCGTACCAAAAACTTTCTGCAGGCATATCATTTGTTCTCTTTTGCACGTCTTTCAAATTAGTCGTATATGTTCCTAAGCATACATGATTAGCCGGTGTCCGTTGCACGATACTTAGGACAAGTTTTTCATTGAAAGGCTCTTGTGCAACAAACATCAAATCCTCATTCCAAAACGGTTTTGCACTCTTATTCTTCGAAAAACAAGTTCTCGTACGCAGGGTCCCTAAATCAGCTTGGACAAAAATTTCTGAACTCTCAGGAGGAAATCTCAGTAACAAATCTTGAGCTTGAATCACATTGACTCTTAGATACCAAAGGGTAGGTGACATATATACCTTGGAACGAGTATAGGCAATTGCGTCGCTACTTATCCTAGTTGTATCCGAACACCATGCTTGAGGAAAATACTCATCTGCTTGAGTACCAAACCATAAAGATAACATGAGAGCTCCTCTATCAAGGTTTGCACCAGTTTGATCTTCTAGCCTATACCATTGAGGTGCCGATGAAGATTCTGTCGGTCTCCTTGTCGGAATTTCACCAACAATGAATTGAACACGACCGATGAACATGTTTATAGGCATTGTCTTGTCCTTCACCAAAACAACTAAGTTATCGGCATGTATTTTGTCTTTTTCGAAAGCAAATACTTGGTTCCATGATAACTTGCTCTCTGAGTAAATGGTTGTTGCCTTCATGTTTCCAAGTTTGACTTCTATATAAAGGTTAGGGATATTAGGAAAGTCTATGACCTTTACAATCCTTACAAATAAGAAATTCATTTCTTCAACAAGATTGTATTTCCTCGTAAGCTTGTCCTCTTCGAGTTCATCTTTTCTGTTGTTGAAACTAGTCTCCTTTGGTGCACCATCGTTACTACTTTGATTTGCCATTTTCTCAACCTGCATTGTACAAATAACATCTTTCACAAATTAGCTTAATCATAGAATGCCCTTAAAACTCAACCAAGTAATAACAATTAATAATTTCAATAACCAATTTATAAGGGAAAAAAAAATCACTTTTTGTTTTGTACATTTATAAGTGATGTTTGGTATCATAAATTTGTCAAAATCACGGTGAATAATCAAAACAAAGTGACTCTTATTGGTTATTTGTGAATCTGTCAAACTCACCCTAAATTTAACCATTGATAAAATGTACAAGTATGATTTATCGGGCGGGTTCTATATGTCATCAAGTGGTGCACGGTGCAACACTTGTCAATATAAGAATTTTATAAAATTTGTTGTTGGATTAAAAGTTTATATCATATGAATCATTTATACAATTTTAAAAAAAATTTAATATAGTATTCAATAAAAATTCATAAATCGTTAATCTTACTGGGTCTCAATAACACATCAAATAATTTTTAAAAAATTTGTATGGATGATCTGTGTGATATAAATTTTGAGTCCAAAAGTGATTTTTTATAATTATAATAAGTAATTATTATAATTATAATAAATAAAGTTATCTTGTATAAAGTGAATTTTCTAAAATTCGTATTCGTTATAGAGTTATTGACAAGTGGTGTATCATCCCGACTTGATCAACTATTTCATGTTACAAAAGCCATAAATTTACATGCAAAAGCTAACCACATAAAAAAAGAAAGCAACAAGCAAGAAATTTTGAGGGTAAAAGGCGTACCTACCAACTTCCTCAATATTTTCTGTCCTCGTTTCTCCTTTTTGTATCCTTCATCAATTTTCTAAACTCTGGTTATATATATTGATAAAGTAGGTTTAATATTGGGCATAGACCCTCTTTTGTACAAAAAAAAAAAAAGTAGGTTTAATATTTTAGGAAATATCAGCTCATGAGGTAAATAAAAAAAATTGTCTTAATGTGACAAATCTAATTTATTACATGAAAAAATATTTTAATTATAAATAGTCAAATAAAATTCATATTGAATCGGCCTAAAAGATTTCAATTCTTTTTATTTTTATTTTTTGGTGATATTATGTTCTTTATTAAATAAAAAATCAAATTATATTTTAAACCAAAAGCAAATGTCCAACATTTTTAAAAATAATAATATCTGCTTTGAAATTGAGATTTTTTTTATAAGCAAATTGAAATTGAGATTAATTACACATAAATAAAATGCAAACGAACAATAAATTGTGTGGTTAATATTTTTTAAATGTAAAAATTAATTCTTTTAAAAAATCAAAAGTGTCCAATATTATTCTATATGATTTTTTTTCAGGTCTCTTGCTAAAAACTCAAAAGCATCCAATATATAATTATTGGAATTTAACAATATATATATAGAATGATTAAATTATACCGGTGAGTAATGTTATATTGTTTAATAACATTTTAATGAATATAAATTTTATAAAATCTACAATTAAATTGAAAGTTTATATATACTATCGTTTGAGATATTATTATTAATAATTTTGAAATTATTTAGTATATTTTTATACTTTGTGGACAAAATTGAAAAAAAAAATAAAAAAATTGAAAGATTATTTTCCAAGAAAAGATTAATCAAATTTCTAAAGTACTTAAACTCGAGAGCGATAAGCAACACCGTCGCCGCACCAATCTGAACACCGCCGCACCGCCACTACCACCGCCGGTACTCCACCAAAATGGCCTGCCGGTACTTCAGAGATGCGTACTTATTTTGTACCTAAAAACCAATTATCTTCTCAGCTTCAGAAGTGTATTCCAAATTCATTGAAACAAAAACAAAAACCCACAAAACCCTTTCACAAACCACTCATTTCTTCTGATTCATCACCATCTTCTTCCATGGTTGGTGTTCTCATTGCATCCCTCAAAGATTTTGTGACTCACAACCATTTATCAAATGCATTCAAAACCTTCATTCACATTCAACACCATGCTTCAAATTCAACTTCAATTGGTTCTTTTGATCTTATTTTTCAACCCATTAGAGATCTTTTATCAGCTTGCACAAATCTTAAGTCTTTGAAACAAGGTAAACAACTTCATTCTCAAATTATCTCACTGGGTATTGATAAAAATTCAATCTTGATTTCCAAGCTTGTTAATTTTTATGGAAGTGTTAGTTTATTAGGTGATGCTCAAATTGTTACTGAGAGTTCAAATAGTTTGGATCCTTTGCATTGGAATATGGTTATTTCTTTGTATGTTAGAAATTGTTTGTTTGATGAGGCCATTTCGGTTTATAGGAAAATGTTGATTAAGGGTGTTAAACCCGATGATTATACTTATCCGTCTGTGATTAAGGCTTGTGGAGAGTTATTAGATTATGATACTGGTGTGGAGGTTCATAAGTGTATTCAAGATGGTTCCATTAAGTGGAGTTTGTTTATGCATAATGCGTTGATCTTTATGTATGGTAGGTTTGGGAAGTTAGAGGTTGCTCGCCATTTGTTTGATAATATGCCGGTTAGAGATGATGTTTCTTGGAATACTATAATTAGTTGTTATGCCAATAGGGGTTTGTGGGACGAAGCACTTTGGTTATTTGGACGGATGCAAAAGGAGGGTATTGAAATGAATGTTATTATATGGAACACCATTGCTGGAGTGTGCTTGCATAAGGAGGATTTCAAGGGGGCTCTTGAGCTTCTTTCTCAAATGAGAGCGTCGATTCATTTGGACTCTGTTGCAATGGTTGTTGGATTAAATGCATGTTCACACATCAGAGCTGTTAAATTGGGAAAGGAGATTCATGGTCATGCTATAAGAACTTGTTTTGATGTGTTTGACAACGTAAAAAATGCATTAATTACAATGTATTCCAGGTGTGGAGACCTATATCATGCGTATATGTTGTTTCGAAAAATGGATGAGAAAGGTTTGATCACATGGAATTCTATGCTTTCTGGATTTGCTCATATGGATCGAGCCGAGGAAGTCTCCTTCCTTTTTAGAGAAATGCTATATGAGGGTGTTGAGCCTAATTTTGTGACCATTGCAAGTGTCCTTCCCCTTTGCGCTCGAAAAGCAAATCTACAACATGGTAAAGAGTTTCATTGCTACATGGTGAAGCGTGAAGAAAAGTTTAGTGGCCATTTATTATTGTGGAACTCACTGGTGGAGATGTATTCAAGATCTGGCAAAGTTTTAGAAGCCAGGAAAGTCTTTGATTCGTTAAGTAGGAGAGATAAAGTCACGTATACATCCATGATTATGGGATATGGTAGGAGGGGGGATGGAGAAAAGGCTCTAAAACTATTTGAAGAGATGTGCAGGTTCAATATTATACCGGATCATATGGCAATGGTTGCAGTTCTAATAGCTTGTAGTCAGTCCGGCCTTGTAGCGGAAGGGCAATTCCTATTTAGAAAGATGATAGAAGTCTTTAGAATAAATCCCAGGATTGAGCACTATTCTTGCATGGTTGATCTCTTTGGAAGGGCTGGTCTTCTTGACAAAGCTAAGGAGATTATTACAGGGATGTCATGCAAGCCGACTTCAACAATGTGGGCAACTCTAATAGGAGCTTGTCGAATCCATGGAAATACAGTGATGGGGGAATGGGCTGCAGGGAAATTGCTGGAAATGAAGCCTGCTCATTCAGGTTATTATGTGTTGATTGCAAATATGTATGCAGCTGCTGGTTGTTGGAGCAAACTAGCAGAAGTGAGGACTTGTATGAGGGATTTGAGTGTGAGAAAGGATCCTGGTTATGCTTGGGTTGATGTTGGCAGGGAGTCTTCTCTCTTTTTAGTTGGGGACACTTCCAACCATCGTTCGAGTGAGATTTACCACTTGATGGATGGGTTGAATGAACTCATGAAAGATGCTGGGTATGTACCTAGCGAAGGGCTTTTGTCATCCGAGGAAGATTTTGAGGAGATGAATGTTGTAGGGAACGTAAGCTGAATACAAGTTAAACATATTTTTAGATTGCTTTTCTTGTATATAAAACATGATGCGGATTTTTAATACAAGTTACAATCCCACATGCACGACCTACTAAGCACAAATTACTTGATCAGTTGTCAGGTCAAGTAGCACAATTGAAAAGTACATAGGTAATGATTATTATTTTTTCACTTAATTGCATTTGTTTTAATTTAACAGTTATGCAGTCACAATCAATTATGTTAATGCAGTAAGCTATGAAAGTAAGGATTAGTAAATACCTTCATCTTCTATTCCATTTCCACTCTATAAGCAATGGTGTTTATTATCACTAATCTTCAAATTGTGATGTGAAAAAACTTTTTTTTCTTTGCTTATTTATTTCATCTCCCTTATCATATATGTCAAAGCATCCTTTTTTATACATTTGTTCATGCATCTTTTTGTGGTGTGGTTACAAAAGAGTGGACTTGTTCTTCCTGCCCTGTTACATATTTTGAGTCAAATTGGCTTCTAAAATTTATCTTCCTACTATAATATGATGATTAATTGTAATTGCATATGGAATTTAATGAAATAGAGCCATCTGTATGTTCCTATTAAATGAAGCTAGGAATGAAGTTAACGTAAAGATATTCCATGTTTTGTTAAAAAATTGAGTTCGTTGAGTTATCATTTCTGTTCATAGATTACAAGTATGTGGTTGTTCTATTATGTGTATAACTTTAGTCTATAACTTCTTAAAGCACATAATTTTCTATCTGCTGTCTATCTATTGCTATTTTATTAATACTTTTCTGATTGGCATTACTTTTATTCATAATTTTGTCTATTGCCATTGATTTGATTGAAGTTTTGGCTTGATTGGAAGTAGGTCATGGACAATTTGGTGTGCAAGTTGAGCAACCCGAGGTTAAGTTTCCTTCACATGAAAAGTGAGTTTGTTTAATTTTGGACTGCATTCACATACTTTTCTTTCTTGCGGGTTATTACAATTAGACTATGTAGCAACCGTTTGACTAAAAAGTACAGTTTGTTAAAACTAAACTGTTTTGAAAATAAGTGAGAGCAACCGTTTGTGTGGTTCAATTTTTGTAGTTCGGATTCTGTTGGTGAATTGTGTTTGAAACACCAGTTCAGTTCGTGAACTTTCAGAAACAGTTTGTTTTTTTTAGTGTAGTATGGTTTGGTTTTACAGTTGGATTCTGTTTTTCAGTTTTTTGAAGTCCTAACTCCGAACTGCTAAGATAATTCCTTGAATTCCCAGAACCAAAGCATTTTCAGTGTTATGATGTCTTTTCCGCTCAGAAAATTTGTGATTATAAATTAAGCAAAACACTTTGTTAAATTTCTGTAGGTTCCATGGCATTTGTCCTCAACATTGGAAATAAGAAGGTTGTTAATGGTACAAGAAATGGATTTCATGGCTTAGAGGATGAGGATCAAAGATTACATTGGAGAGAAGAACGTTGTTAACGGTTCTTCTGTTCTTCATGGAGATCTTTGCTGAATCTGTTTCTCCATTTTTATTGACTTTGAGTTCAAATAATTCTGAACCATCATTTACTATTAGTATTTTTTTGTATAGCAGGTATTCTTTGGGGTTTCAATTTTCAAATAAGCATTATATTTATTCGATTTGTATAGCTGAAATGATTTTACTGTTATTTGGTGTATTGTGTTGTAGGTGGATACCATTTGGTTGGATATAGATATTCTCAGTTGGGAGCAACTTCTCAATGAAGATGGAATAATTCAAGAATGCAAGCCCTTAATAGCCACCTTATAAATTTATAATTATCATTTTTGTTCAACCATTGGATATTAGAAATTAGAAATTTCAAATCATCTCAAAGACGGTTGTAACAATGGCTATTAATGCCAACATCTTTACTGGTTGCTTTAATGGCATATGAACCGAGCATCTAGTTCACTGGTTTTCGGCTATCATCCTTGTAAAAACGAAGCTCAATATATGAAGTCATTCAAGTTACGTTCGATCAAACAACCCTATTCTAAAATCTGAATGAAAGAGATCTTTGAGTCGCATGAAATCCAAATAAATGTAGATGTTTTCTCTCCCGACCCCGCCTTTCTTTTATACCCTAAAAATCTCATTTTATCCCTTGCGGTTTGAAAAAAATTGGCCGACTTATTTCGGTTTACACAAATCGAAATTTTTAAACATGGAAAAAATTCGGAATTTTTAAACATGGAAAAAATTCGGTTTCTATAAACCGAAATAACATAAATGTTAAGAAAATAAGACAGATTTATGTGAAAATTCGTGTAGAGCTACCTGTGGTAAATTTAGCATATCTCTCTGAATATAAGTCGTATGCTAATGATTTTTAATCTAGTGTAAAGAAGACAAAATTTACTACAGGATTGACACCGGAATTATTAAATTTCATTAAGTATAGTATGAGAAAATCTACCTACAAGTTTGAGAAAAGTTTCTGTTTTTTTCTGTGATCTTGACACCCTTAGATTTTCAACGAGTGGTCGTTTACTCAAATCGGACATCGTTTAGTATTCCAAATAAATTGTGGAAGTTGAGGGTCTGATACTAAATTTATGCAGGAAATTTGAAAAAAAAAAATTGGAACACAAAATTTCGGTTTTTATTAACCGAATTTTTTTAGCATGACAAAAAAATTCAGTTCGTACAAACCAAAGTACCCCCAAGGGCAAAAATGGAAATTCAGAAGATAGAAAAAAAAGAAGGTGGTCAGGAGAGAAAACATCGTAAATGTACAAGGAAACACGCATTTAAACCCAACAAATACAAAATCCAGTCAAATTTGTTTGATTACCATCTTTACTGTTGTTTTTTTCTTCCTCTTTCATAGGGTGGTTCCACAGCTGACACTGAACAACAGAGTGCCAATGGTCGAAAACATCACCGGAAGAAAAAAAAGGTGCAAAAGAAGAGGGGGAAAAAGGAGAGAAAATGATTTTACATGGAAGATGCACCATTAACCGTAGATCACTTTTTTCATTTTTACTCCTTTGTCCATTTTAGAATTACTTCCCCATACATACTTTTTCAACGTTTTTTTTTTTTGTTAAAAAAGTCAAAAAAGGCCTTTGATACCAGTATTTTATTAGGAATAAGTTTTTTTCGTACTCTATCCTATTAAAACATCCTGGACGAGAATTTCTTCTTCAGCGATGAAATTAAAACTTCAAAATGAGATCTAAAACCTTCAAATATTGTACCAAAAATATATAATTCAACCTTCTAATAAAAATATTCCATCAAATTCACCCCCACATGATCAACAACATTGTACGGATGAAGAAATTGTAACCATATATTGCATGTTTTTTATTCCATAGAGCTGTGAATTTCCTACAAAATTTCAGCTCTAACAGAATCAGCGAAAAACCACTTCGGAGAAAATGGCAAATGAATGATGTGCGGTTAACGTTTCTGTCACCCTCTTTGGACCAGACCAGACCATAAAGAAGCTGAAGGACTGCAAAATTTTGAAGTTAGTTACCAACACCAACCAACTCAACATCAAATACAAGCCATGAATTTTGTGGTATAAGCCCAACGCGTTTGTCTCCGTATCTGCAGAACAATGAACAAAACATGAGAATAAACTAATCAAAGTCATGAACAAAGAAAATGGCATCTAAAACAATACAAAACATTAGCCAAATTAATCAAATAAATCACAGTAAGAAATTGGGCGATTTCATACCCCATAGATGGTGGAATTGTAAGTCTTCTTTTGTCCCCAACCCTCATCCCTGAAGAAAATAAAAGATAAATGCATTAAGTAACAAGAATAACTTGATAAAACTACACAAAATCTTATTCATATGAATTACCATTGATGCCAACATCCCACCCCTTGATGACTTGTCCTACACCTGCACAAACAATAAAAATAAAGGTATGTATAAAAACAAAAATTCCTAATTACGTAATCCATCACACAGTATATAATACATACCAAGGCGAAACTTAAAGGGTGCTTTTCCGATACATGAATCAAATATTTTCCCATCTTTTTTTAGCTTGCCAATATATTTAACACTGACCTGAAAATCAAACAAGGAGTTCCCATCAGAAATTGAACTCAAACAAAACTACTGATTAGTAAGTTGTGTCAATGAGGTGTAACCTGTTTTCCAAGATCAGCTCTTTTGCCATCTGGTTTACCCATAAATCTGTCCTCTATAACCAACCCATTTGGATAGGTAATCACATTAGATGGTTTGGCTTCAGTTTGACCTTTCCCTTTTTTCTCAGAGGTGGAACCCTTCTGATTTTCAACAGTTGTGGTAATTTCATTAGCAGCAGCTTCTCCTTCAGGCTCGTTGATCTTTTTCTTCTTTTTCTTCTTGTTTTTCTTCTCAACGAGGACTCTGCCAAAAACACCACGAAATCTAATAGTTAGCAACACAATATATAATGAGAAGAATATAAAACAGAGAATGGAGCAATGCAACTGATACTATAGTTTTTCAATGAAGGTTCTTACTCATTATTTGATTGTTTTACATCATCTCCAGCATTTTCATGAGAAACATTGTTCTGGTTGGTTGTAGTTTTAACCTCCTCACCCTCAGAATGCTTTTCATCTTGCAAAGTAACATTAGTCTCCTTTACATGAGCAATTTCTTCCTTAGCATGATCTTTCATCTTATTTTTCTTTGTCTTATTCTTCCTGAAACCATCATCAGAAACATTAGATGTAAACACACACAAATAGAGACAAGGTATCTGGATCATTTATTTTCAATTTTTTCTTTCCTTTTCTAGAGAAATGATGGATTGGGACTAGGGAGAAATGTCAGATTAAAATCAATTCAAATGGCATGGGTTAGTAAACAGTTATGCATCTTACCCATCTTGCAACTGCTCATCCTCTTCGACAGCTTGGCCTTTTCGTTTTAAGCTAGCAGAGGGATCAACATCTTTTTCCTTCTTATTGGATTTCCCAGTTTTTTTGTTGGTTTGTTTTTTAGCTTTCTCTGAGGTGGAAATTGGGAAACCATCTTCATCTTCACTTTCCAGAACGAGGTTATTGTCACCACTAGGGACATCTGGAAGCTGAGAACTTTTGCTGGCTTTCTCTTTCAAGAGAGCTGGCTGTTCCTTTTTCTTCGATTGCTTTGCTGGATCATCTCCATTTTCAGGCTTGTCATCGGGTATTTCCTCAATCACAACTTTAAAACAGGTAAACAAACAAACAAATCATATATAGTGTTTTTCATGTTGATTTCAATTAAAATTTCTTGAGGACTATAAAGCATTACAATTTCACACAATATTTTCCATGTATTTGTATTTTCCAGTTTTCTTTCGTATTTTCATGCACCAGGAATGAGTGGGAGTAAACAATGAGGTGGGTATAGCGATAAAAACTATATCATTATAATTAAAGTGAGAAATGTATGATGGGGATAAGAGCATATATGTTATTCGGTTATCATATATTTATGAATCTGCATGTAACACAACGAGATCATTCTGAACCCGTTTTTACATGAAAAAACAACATATATTCAAGTATTGGATAATATTTGACCAAGTTAATATATATGTTTCAATAAACAAATAAATAAACACATCACATGAACATTAGTTTGAAAACACTACATAATAATAAGAAAAGAGCACTCAAGTATAATCATTTGATGGCTTGAAGAAAACACAGATAAAATCACAATACCTCCACTATTAGGGACGGGCGAAGATGGGTACATTTCCATATCACTATCGTCAAAAAAATGATCATCGTATCCATTTTCACTATCATATTCAGATGACTCCTCTGAATCCGTTCCCACGTCCTCTCCCAATGAATCACTTTTGCATTGTAGTAAGAGTTCAATAAGATAACACATAAAAATAACTATGTCTAATCCAAAACTATGGAAAGCACTCTAAATTAAAAAACCAACAAAAGCTAGTACTTCAAAAAGGATACTATTCATAGTCATCCCTTAGGTCATCCCCATCATCTGCCACAAAATAACCAGAAAGATGGATACTTCGGGAACCAATGACTGAGAATGCCACCAAGTCTTCCTCATCAAACTTAAGATTCAAAGAGCACGTCTCAACCTTATTAGGCAGCAAAGTACACACATAAACTGGATTTTTGTGTCCAGAAGAACACTGAAGAATGCTTTTACCAGACGGTGCACCATCTCCTAGAGTAGCCTGAAATTTTACAGGATGGGAAAAGATAAAGTAGAGTAGTTATTCGTAACCATAAAACTTTATCGGACTTAAGTATACCAACAACCAATTTAGCAACTCCAGATCCCTCGAGTGCCATTGCAAATAAATACATACTATATAGGAATTCCAATATTTTATTGAAATCCAACAAAGCAAGGAAAATGCTACACTATAATGAAGCTTTCTTATCAGCTGATGTACAAGTCATGCAGCATGATAAATGTACAAGTCAATATCTAAAAACTAAACTTAGAGCAAAACAAATCATTCTTAACAACGGACAAAAAGACTACATCTAGAAAATTGATGATGATTCCACAATCATAGCCCAAGTGCCTAGTAAACTTCAAACCAATGAACGACAACAATCACCAAAACAAAACCAGTTAAATCCTTTACATGACCAAAATGAAAGCCTTGAATTTATGGATAAAACCTTATTTGACTAAAAAAAATATATCTCATTGAACAGATTTCAGACCCCTCAAGTGCCATTGCAAGTAAATACACATATAATTATATGGGAATGAAAATATTATAATAAACCATCAATTTAGTCCCTAAACTATCACCCGCTCTTCAATTTAGTCCCAAAATTTTTAAAAATATAATAAATAGTCCTAAACTAATTAAAATCTGTCAATTTAGTCCCTAAAGTATATAAAAAGAACCATCAATTTGATCCCTAACATCTTAATAGCAAGGACTAAAATGACAGATTTTAGGGACTAAACTAGAGAGTGAACGTTTAACAACGAAATTGATGGTTTATTCCTATGATGAATCATATTGTGACCCCAAATATTATTTATGAGTTAAAGTATAACATAAAGATGTACAAGAAATAAATCTAGATTATATAATGAATCATTTTGAACTCTATTTAACATCAAGAAAACACATCAACATTCCATGCAAATAAACTTCAAACTCAAGTGGTAGTTACCACACAAAAAAAAAAATGTATATATTATCAACAAGTTCCGATAGTTTGAAAATCAATTACAAGAAATAAGTTAATGGAACGAACCTGAGTGACGTGAAGTTTTCCTTGCACGTTATCAGTATGATAAGGAACCGGTTTGCCAGGTTTAACTTCAATTCCTAATAAGCACAAAAACACAAATAAGTGATTAAAGAAACGCTGAAATTTTCACATAGAAACACAAAACTTAAGAGTTAGAATCAAAATGAAAATAGAGAATGTTGAGAAGGATGATAGAAGAATTACCCCAGAATCCCATTGTGAAAATGAATGAATGTCAAAATTGAATGAGAACCAACGTCAGTGTTTTTTCAATCAACCCTTTCTTTAAACCCTAGAAAATCGCCTGTCGTTTTAGGATTAAATCTGCCGTTTTAGGCTCGTTTTGTTTCAATTCTTCAAGCCCTAAGCTTTAAATGGGTTTCGGCCCAAAGATTTATTTTTAGATGTTTTCTCATCCCATGTTTCTTTTATACCCCTTTAATTTTCAATTTTCCCCTTGCAAAAAAAAATTGGTTTCTAGAAACTGAATTTTTTTCACCTTGAAAACAAAATTCGAGTTTCTAGAAACCGAAATTTACTCTGAATTTGCACTAGAAAAAATTCAGTTTATGCGAACCGAATTTTTCTGCAAGGACAAACTTGGAATATTGGGGTATAAAAGAATCACGGGGGTCGGAAGAGAAAACATCTTATTTTTATGGTTGGCTAGTTTAAATATGGGTATATTTAATTTATTCGATATATAAGTTTGTCATTATATTAAGGTAGAAAAATTTGTTTGAATTAAATAATTAAAAAATTGTTATATAATATTGTTAAAATATAAGTGGAATTATTGTGTTTTTTCTTATAAATTAATTTATTCAATTTTTTATGTTTCGGTGATAAATAATGGTCCCGTGTATGTTTTTAATAAAAAATTATAAATCTTATTAAGAATATTTAGGGTAATTTAGTAGGTTTGATAGTATTAAAGTTAGTCCAAGTATATACATTGATTTATGTGTTTTTATTTCTCTCTTCTTTTTTCTCTCCTACCAAACAACTAACAAGGCCACGTTAAGCAAGATTATAAAATATTAAAGTTAAACATTAATTTATTTCACCAAAAAATAATTAACAATTAAGTGAATATTAAGTGGACATATGATACCTATAGTTTGTTGAAATTTTTATATATAATAGAAGAAAAGAACCAGTTTTGAAAAGTAGAAATGAAAATAAAATGTATGTTGAAATATTTATGCCTAATTTGAAAGAAAAATAAATTTATTTTTTAACAAAAAAATATAATAAAATTTGAAAGTGACAAAATATTGAGAATTCGGGAATAATAAAAAATATTAAATGCATGGAAATAAACTATGATACAATTAAATTATTCATTAATTAAATATACCAAAAAATAATTATAAAATAAAATATTTAGTGAAAATGATCAAAGTAATACATGTAGTTTATTGAGAGATTTATTTTTATAGTTTTTTTTTGTTTTTGATTTTTTTTTTTATAGTTGATTAGTTTGTTGAGAGATCGTGTAAAAAAAGTTTGTTGAAAGATGTATATCTAAATTGAAAGAAAACAAAAAAATCTGTTTGAAGAATATAAGCATATAAGCAAATATTTGTTGAGATATATATCTCAGCAAATATTTAATTTTGCATAAATATATTTATGCAAAATTAAAAAACCATTGGAGTTGTAACAAAAAAAAAACCATTGGAGTAATATGTTTTTTTGATAAATAACCAGTTAAAAATTTATACTATATAAAAAAACAATCATTTAAAAATAGATAAAAAATTAAACATATAATTACTGATTTTTTAGCAACTAAATAACTAAAAAAATAAAAAACAAACCTTATCTACGTACCATGTATTTAGTCAAATATTTAACTGCTCTCATTATTTGAAAATTGAGTGTCCTATATATATATATATATATTCTTCTTTGAGTTGTTGAAACAAATTCAAAAATAGCAACTCAAGAGAGTAAATTCAAAAACAGGCGCCAAGATGTCCTGTGTTCAAAAGAAGAATAAGTGTTCCGGCTAGTCATCCACGACGACGATCGAGTCTCTTCCTGACACTGTTCTAATTCACATCCTTTCCTTTCTTCCAACTAAAGAAGCTGTTACTCCACTTCGATGAAACATATCATCCTGATTTTCCCAGTTTTCGCGATTTCGCCTATGTCGTTCTCTTATCCTTAAAATGCCATCCGCTTCAATCCTTAACCGTTATTTCTGGCTTCCAGCATGATTTTGGTAAGGGTTATCTCAGAATCTTTCTCCATGCAGCGTGGAAGCGTGAAATCCAGCAACTCGATCTTCGCATGACCGGCTCCACTTCAATCCTATTGCCTAATGTCTTTTATTATTGCGAAACTCTTGTTACTCTCAAATTATACAATGTTACTTTGGGAGATCTCAAATTCCGTTTTAATTTTCCACTACTCAAATCCCTAGTTTTGAATCAGGTTGTTTTTACAAATCGTGCTAATATGTTCAAGTTTTTTAGCGCATGTCTAGCATTGAAGTTAGTCGAAGTCTTGGCATATTGTTCATCAGTTGTGCTGTCATTCACAAAGTTCATACAATCACAATTTACACGTACGATTGTTGGAATTATGTATGCCTATTGTTCATCAGTTTATGCTTGCACAGTCTTTCATCTAAAGAATCATGACTTAAAGAATTTTACATTTTTATTGGTAGTGTTGCTCATAAGTTACAATATTTTGATTTTGGCTTTTTTATAAGCTTATTCTGTTCTTGAGAATGAACTTCTGTTCCTAAATTGTGGAGATGTGAGTTTAGTCCAAAGTTGAGTGCCATCAATTGATTAATACTTCAAGAACTTGTGTCTTGTTTAACTGTTTTTCCTTTAGTAATAACATGCATAGTGCAATGCATCCACCATTACACAGAACCAATAAGAATGTGATATGATGATAACACATAAATTTGGTAATTGAACTTCTTTCCATTTCTTAAACACAGTAGAATGTGGTTAGAGTACAATAGAAGGAAGGTCGTGATTTAAAAGTCAACCTGGGAAATATTAGTAATGCTGGGAGTCATCTTATAGCTCAGACAAGAACTCTAGCTCATCGACTTAACCATTCACAAACTTCTTCATGAAGAGAAGAGCACAATCCTCCCCAACTGCATGGCGTCAATTTTCCATTGTGGCATAAATTGGGGATAAAAGAAGTTTATTTTTCAATTGCATCCTGCAAGAATATAAGGGGGATAAGCTATCAAAACTTTGGAAAAAAACACATTTAACTTATAAAGCACAGCGAAAAGGTAAGTGTACTCAGAGGGGCCGGCTATCAACTGAAGGTTCACTTTATTCTTGTCTTCCTGTGCACAAAGGTAACTGCACTCAATATTCAACGGAATTTCAATTAGGAGTTTGAAGCACATAAACATCAACTACTGCTAGTGCTACCTAGTAGAAATTAGTGAACTCCCTTTGGCCACCCTATTACTTTTCACATTTCAGTGGCCACTTGCACGGGTCATGCTGGGAAGCAAGGGAACTAGTTCTTTACCAAAGCTTGAAAAATAGAATAAAAGGAATTAAGACTGTGTATTTATATAAATGAAACCAGATTAACAACCTGAAGTATAAACTATACACAGTTACAATGTTCTAGGCATAAAAGTTTGAAGGAAGAGGAAGCAAAACGTGTGGGTAACCTTATAGGAATATCCATAAAATTATGCATAGGGGGCTTATTTATATGGCGAGCAGATGCAAATAAATGACATAAAAATAATATAACACACCACAAATGTGCAAATAAATGCGAAATTAGGGTCACTCAAAACTAACAGTATAGTGAATATGACCAAGCTAACAAAAACCAAATCACAAAAGGGACAAACCAGTCCCAAATCTATGACCACAAAATCAGCGCTCATGCGAAAGAGAATGGAAATTTTACCCGTAGCAAAGGCGTTGAGGAAGATGAAGAGCAAACCAACGCCGTAGACCTCATCTTCCAGGTACCAAAGCACCATTAAGTGAGCAACACAACCACCATTTGTTCTCACAGTTGTTGTCACATCCAACAGAACACACGGCCAACAATCGTTGTAGATCCATTACCTTGGGGCTGCACAACTTTATCTAGAGACAACAAAATTGGAGTGCAATTTGAAAACATTGAAATTTTATCCAAATTATGAAAACGGCACTGAATGGGAGAAATACCACATTTTTACATTTTTTTTAACTGAGAGTACTAAGTGACGATGTAAAATCTCAGTCATTGATAATATTATGTACTGTACAATCAAATTTGATGGACATGGATGAGGGACTTAGTTAGACTCTCACCCTAGAAGCCACCATCAAATACACCCTTATTTTTTTAGTTGTGTTATGGAGAGCATACACATTGGTAAGACTTTGACTCATTAAGTTAGCTTTCGCTAAAGAGCTGTATCCCATTTTGTGATAGCATGCCCATCTATCTACTGCTATTGTAATGCATGCTCTAAGGCCGACTCAACAAGCGATGACAATAATTGACATGCACTATGACTTGCATCCTCCTTCATTTTTTCGCCCTACCAAATGCGAATAGCCATTAGCCACCCATGACCTCTGCTAACATCTTCCTACATAACCATTCCACCTGCCTCAGGAGAGCATATACCTTTCAAACAATCAGTTCTGCTTGAAAGCAATGTCGTTCAAATGAAATAAAAAGAAGGCAAGTGAAGTTGATCAATGCAACCGTCTAAAGCTGTGTTTTCTTCCACAGTGATACACTGAAAGTAACGATGTATTCAATGCTAAACAATGCTTCTATTGTAGTGTATTACTACTACTACTACCAATAGTCTTTGCACGAGCAACTTCCATCCTCAAAACAATGAAACCTATTTGAATCTCTCAATATTATTTTTCTTTGAACAATCTTTGATATATATTTCATAGCAGTGTGACAGTCCACACAAGTTCTTAAATTTTTAAAAACCTTGATCGGAGTTCCTGCTGGGGTTGAAATGATTCCAAAAGCAACAGCAAGCTTCTCGCTGTGGTAAAAAATGTTTTGCTCTTTCTGCTCCTCCTCCACATCATGTAGCACAAAGTTTGTGTCTGGAACATAGCCTTCTTCTTTCATTTTCTTCGAGAGTTCTCCTAAGTATTCATGTATATCACTTATTTTGGGGTGAGATGTATCTCCTACTAAGAAAACATGCACTTGTCTGTTAATCTCAACCCAGCTCTTACCTGGCTTCTTTATTATTCCCCTATTGTCCATATCCTTCCTAACCTTGGAAACTTCAGTCCAAAGACCAGCATTAGCATAAATATTAGCCAGGGTAATATAGGTAGCTGGATTCTCTGGTTCTATCTCAAATAATGCTTTTGCTGCTCTTTCAGCTAGTTCAATGTTCCCATGTATTCTACATCCTCCAAGTAAGGATGCCCAAAGGAATTTGTCAGGCTTCATGGGCATGTTATCGATAATATTCTCTGCCTCTTTGAATCGTCCTGATCGTGCCAATAAATCAACAACACATGCGTAATGATCTGCAGTATGCACCAATCCATGCTTCTTCACTGAATGGAAATACTCCAACCCTTTATCCACTAATCCAGCATGAGTACATGCAGAAAGAACCCCAACGAAGGTAATTTCATCCGGCTTTGCACCCGATCGAAGTAGCGATTCAAAGTAATGAAGAGCCATTTCAGGTTGACCATTCTGAGCATACCCAACAATTAGAGACGTCCATGATACCAAATCTGGGCGAGGCATCTGGTTGAACACCCTTCTCGCAATTTCAGTGTTCCCACACTTGGAGTATACATGGACAAGAGCACTCGCAGCAAACGAACATGGGTCGTACCCTACTCGTGTCATGTATCCGTGAACCTCCTTTCCCACGCGTTCTGCAGCAAGATCAGCACATGCATTTAAAACACCAGCAAATGTATACTCATTTGGTCTAACACCTGACCCCATCAAATCTCTGAACAAGGAAAATCCTTCTTTCTTTCTTCCATCTTCAAAGCATCTATGAATCATGGTAGTCCACGAAACAACATCTCTATCAGCCATCTGATAAAAAATACCCCTAGCTTCATCTAAGCTACCACACTTGCCATACAAATCCAAAAGAGCAGTCCAAACAACCTCATCCAACTCCAACTCCGTCCTTATCAAATAACCATGAATTTCCTTCCCAAGACGCAAACTCGGAATAGCAGCAGCAGCCGCTAAAGTGCTCGACAAAGTAAACATATTACAATTAAAACTCTCATTCTCCTGCATCATTCTAAACAAATCCAAAGCTTCCCTATGTCGATCATGGCTAACATAACCAGATATAACAGCATTCCAAGAAAAATTATCTCTTCGCGGCATCTCATCAAACAATTTCCTAGCTTGTTCAACCCGACCACGATTAGCATAACCCGATATCATGGTATTCCAAGAACACAAATCCTTTTGCAGCATTTCATCAAACACCATCTGGGCATCAATAAAACTCCCACATTTGAAATACATATGAAGCAAACGATTGGAAATGACAATACCAGGAATGAAGTTAGAAGCTTTAGTATGGGCATGAACCTTCCTACCCAATTCAAGAAATCGATTACGAGCACAAGCAGCAATGAGATTAGAGTATACACGAGGAGAAGGTTGATGAATGCGATGGAGGAAATCAACAGCTTCCTTGATGCGTTTCTGTTGACAAAAAACATCAATGAGTTCTTCGAATTTGCGGTTGTCGGAAAGGTGAGAGAGGGTGGAGTCTTTGCCGTTGATGTTGAGATTTCCGGGAGAGGTGTGGCGGAATTGGGAGGTAGAGGAAAATGCTCTCCGAAATGCCATGAGAAAGCTGTGTTTGCTTCTACGACGTGTAACTCACTATCACGATCGCGAATGGTTATTTGTTAACTGAAATGATAACCGAAATGATACCGATACGACTATACTGAAATTTTTTTCAAAATTCTCAATACGATATGGCGGTGATATGTTATTTAACATTTAAATTTAAAATTAAATATACTTACCTAAACATAACTAAAATTGACAATGATAATAAATTAACATTCAATTACTCAACCCGAGCAAACAAATAACAATTACATATCTTAAGTTAAATAAGTACTACAAAAAAAAACATAATTAGTACCAGAAACATTATCGGTACCACCAAAAAAGACGTAGTTGACAATCCATAAACAACATCATACTCTAACATTTACTATTTAAGAAGAAACGCATATTGTATCAGTCTCTTCTCCTTCATTTCTATCATCAAAGAATATTAATTGTCTGTTACTTCTCTGATACGCATATCGGAGAAGTATCTGACACGTTTGATAATTTTTTATTAAAAAAATAATATTAATTTCCCGATACTTTCCGGTACGAGTATCAGGACGTATCAAACGAGTATCGGTATCGGACATGATACTTCGCCATTTTTGGAGTATCGGAGCTTCATAGCTCTGTAATAATAATACTATAAGAGTCAAATGTCAAATACTCTCTCGAAATTTTAAAATTCGTCAAATACCCCTGAAATTTGGAAATAGACAAATACCTCCTGAAATTATAAACGTCAATCAATTATCTCTGCTCCGTTTACTCCGTCTATTTTGAGTCTTCAAAAGCACATTATTTGAGTCTTCAAGCTCCTTGCAACAAGAACCAAAACAACAAAACTATCATCACAAGAATCATCCTCATCGTCATTATCATTGCTTTCAAAATCATAATCAAGAGGTTCTAATCACCCAATAGACCAATTTGAATCATCAGATTCATAACCAAAGAAGAAACACCAATCACTAACATCATACTATTTATCAATTCTTGTCTCATCTATCTTTTCCTCATCAAAATAGATTGAGTAAACGGAGCATGAGAGCAATTTGATTGACGTTTTATAATTTCGGGGGTATTTGTCTATTTCCAAATTTCAATGGGATATTTGACGAATTTTGAAATTTCAGGAGGTATTTGACATTTCACTCGTTTCATAATCATTTTTCTATAATTTTTATTATACCCTCTAATAAGTTCATTTGAAGAGAAATTTCTAAAAGACACATTTTTTTTTAGTACGTGAGATAACATTATGACCTTACTATTTTCGGTCTATTTTATAAGAGATTTTTCTCTTTTCAAATTCATTAAATAATTAATAGGCCAAATATTATTTGGGTTTGTGTCGATAGAAGAATTACTCCACTTATTCACCTTTTTAATTATTTCATAACTAGTGAAAAATTACGTGAGTGTGACTATATGATCATGTGACCATGAAAGTTTTGCTCTTATATAAGATGTTTAAAGAGTGTTTAAGAGCACTCGTTAACATTTTCCTTTATTTTTTTTTTCTCATTCTCACTTGTTAAATATGACTATTGAAGTCATACATATCAATCACAAAGAACACTACTAACTAATTACATGAATGACACCACCAATATATTATGAAATTAAAATTTGAACATTTATAAATCATACACGTTGAATTTTCCTCTTGCTCATGTATTATATATAACTCTTGAAATCATGTATATAAATCACCAAAAATACTTTCAACCAACTAGTACATACTAGACGCTTACCCGTGCGATGCACGGGTCTTATGCTCTATTTTATATTATAACGTCAAAAATTTATTTGTATAAGTAGTAATTTAAAATTGAAATAATAGGTATTATCAAAATAATAATAACAATAAAAGTTATCTAAATGTGATATAGATGTTAAATATGTATTTATACATTTTAAAAACTTATTTATTTATACATCACATTTGAAGTTACTTTGGTATTTTCTTCCTTAACATTGGTTATCAATATTTTTAACTCATTCTTTAAAATAACTTTGAAAATGACAACATATAATTGACCATGAAAAACAATTGGCGTTGAATAATGCATGATTCTGAGTTGGATAAACTACTTCATTATCGAATTTGTCATTTATATTAATCTGAAACTCATTGGAGCAAAGATAAACCAACTTAACTCATACTCAAAATCGAATATGATAAAAATCAGGTCGGGCATACCAACCATTAGTATTTTGTTTTTTACTAACATTAGGAAGTAGTCCTAACAATCGACCAACTCCTTATATACACAAATAATGGACAAAAGATTATTAACAAAAACATTAACTATTTTGAACAAAAAACAATAAAATACACAAAATAATAAAATTAAAATGGATAATAACCCAAAACAATTATAATTATAATTATAATTAGTACCACACATTAAATGGATGTAAGTGATGTGGCTAAATGAAAGGTTTTTATTGGTTTTTTGATTAGGGTTTAGATAGACAATTGGACAACTATCTAGGATTTATATATATAGATGTAACACCGCTAATACAATAGAATTCATTCTCTTTGATTTTTCATGTAATATATATATATATATAATTGTACCATTATATATTTTTATTGTGAAGAAAATACTAACATTTGACTTAAAATTTAAGCTCGGCCTCCCTATATGTACAGGTTTCGATATTTCTCCTGAGGTTTTAGGCCGATCCCTCCCTCTTATTTTGTATCTTTTTCTTTCTTGAATATATGGTTTGCATGGGGCACTCCAGGGGCGGACCACACCAGCCCAGCCCGATTTTTTTCTAAAATAAATAAATAAATATTTTATAAATAATTTTAGGTCATTTTGTATATACCAACAATTTTATAATTACACACTGACTGGTTTATCTTTCCACTTTTCAATATCTCAATTTTATATTCTTAGGTTTTATGCATAGGTCATCTCAATTGCCTCTCTCTCTCAATTTTATTTTGTGTTTAAAATAAATAAAATGAAATAAAATTATACGAGAATAGAGAATAAAATACATGAAGAAAATTAATAAATCATGTGAATGGTAAGGAATTGAATATTCAAAGAATGATGTAGCAATTGCGTGAACTAGTTTGACGTTGTTGCAGAATCCCGTAAATGCAAATCATGTTGTGAAACTTGTGTGAACCCTTTGTGTACATTAAAGAGAAGGTCAAGCGGTACATGAACATTGTTCTATCTTAGCCTTAACCAAGTTACGCAATGCCTCCTCAACAACATTTGAAAGTCTTTGTCAATGTTTCTTAATGATCATGCCGTAAATTTCTCTAATTTATAACATCCACATAAAAACTTGATTATGTTCCACAACATTTAATTGTAACGTTGTCTATTTAATTGTAATGTTGTCTATAGATGGTTGCCTCAACACGGCAAAATCCACATTATATGAACTATTCAGTTTCTATATTCAGTTTAAAAACTTGTTATGTACCATTCAAGAATTAAATTAATAAATCATAACTAATATTTATTTATAAAATAAATGTTATAAGTAGAGTATTGCTTTGAAAGTTGTTTGAGGATAATTTGGTTATTGAAGAGAGTGTTTTTACTTAGTTTGAAAGTATTTTTTAGTTACCTTATATGTACAGAATTTCCCTCGTCATTAATCATAGCTAATTTCATCTACTTAATTGGACGAATTGTTGGTTAAAGGATAACTAAATAAAATTACTTCTTTTGCGTAAAATTATATGAATAAAATCTCTTTTTTATGTTTGTAAAAAAAAAGTTTTTTTATGTAACATTATATAAGTAGTGTTTGATGAAATTTATATCTCTATCTCTAAATCTTAATTTCTTTTTCTTTTTCATTTAGTTTTCTCTCCTTTAACAAAAAAAAAAACGGAGTATCTTCTATTCTATAGAATTTAATACTAATAATTAAAAGTAACAAAGAGTAAGGAGATCAAATAATCAAACCAGAAATCATCTCAGAGGTCATAGCAAAGATCATATAGCTTCATCTTTTTGACAAATGGACTTCTAAGTTCTAATACACTAATTTTTAAATTTTTTTTGGTTACAACACTAATTTAATAATAACAAAATTAATTATTTAATTAATATTAATAAAATAAATCACACCACACAGCACACACTTCCCTTCCCCACAGCCTATAAAAAACAGACTTGGTGCCCCATTTGGGAATACAAATGAATATGAGTAGTAACACCACCCACTATAATTAAATAAATTAACTAATTAAATCTAGCCATACACATACCCAAAAATAGTTAAATTAATGGACCCCTCCAAAAAAATACTGCCTTATCTAAACAACACATATGGTAATATACCTCCCTATAACAAATGGAATTTTATGCCAATAATAACTTGCATATATATATCTCCACAATTCAATATTGCTGTATACCACTTCTGAATATGAAGTGATCATGAATAATTATCAAACCTCATCACCACCGTCCTTTTCTTGTTTCTTTCATCTTGAAAGAAAGAAAATTAATAAAACCAAACTATATTGCTTCATCCTTTGCTAGTAATTTTCAAAAAACAGGACAAGAGTTAAGTGGAATTGGTGTCACCACCCCCCTCTAATAATATCAATTTATCACAACCATATAATAATTAATTGAATTTTTACATTATACATTAAATACGTAAATGTATAAATCCAATTAATTAATTAACATTAAAATACTAAAATACGAAATTGATGATGCATA
Source organism: Trifolium pratense (assembly GCF_020283565.1). Lineage (NCBI taxonomy): Eukaryota > Viridiplantae > Streptophyta > Magnoliopsida > Fabales > Fabaceae > Trifolium > Trifolium pratense. The sequence continues at coordinate 42,242,080 of NC_060060.1, forward strand.
TATTAAATATATGATATGATCAGCATAGTTATTGTACATTACGTACGTTACCCAGTTAATCAATTAAGGATCCCAAAGAGAATCATTCTGCTGCATATCCTCCCACTCATAATTCTCATCAAATTCATAGCCATGATTACCATACAACATGGTTGGATCATCAGTCATAAAGGGGTGTGACATTTGCATCCATGTAGGAGGTGAATCCATCGGCGAATCATTAATCGCCTGAATTTGACTCGGAGAGAGTCTCACGGTCAAAGGCGCCACTGAACTAGTGGAACTGGCAGAGCCTGTTCCATTGTTATCCGGTGGCGCCATCATGTTGGCTCTTAACCTCAAAGCAGCTTCGTGCGCTGCCATTCGAATGTGGTCGGCATTGTTGCTTATCGGACGAGGAAGACTAGTTGCGAGTTCGGGGAAATTGAGTCTAGCTTCACGTCCTCGAAAATGCAAAGCAGCGACGTCGTATGCAGCCGCAGCCATCTCCGGTGTCTCGAAACTTCCTAACCAAATTCTTGTTTTGGTACCTGGCTCGCGGATTTCGGATACCCATTTCCCCCATTTTCTCTTGCGGACTCCTCTGTATGCAGAACTAGCAGCACCACTTGAAGACATTCTTAATGCAAATTATATACTATAGTTTTTTTTTTTTTGAAATATATAAATGTCAATGTTATAGTTGGTACTTAATATTGTTACTTTCTAATGTGAAATTTTGTCTAAGCTATAGAAGGTATTTATAGATGTTGATAATGTGATTTTGTGCGTGTGCCTAGCTTTCAGGTGATTTTGGAAGTGACCTTCCTAGTAGGTGCAAAAAAAAATCTATGTTTGTATGCTGCTACATTTTTTAATTTTGATTAAATTTTAATCTACATAGTTTAATTAATTAATTGAGGAAATGCTTATATGCAATAGCACGGATGAGATTATTTTAATGTTGATTGAAAGTGAAATTGGAAACATGGTAATTAATGTAAGAGTGACATGTGTGAGTGAGTGTGACCACTTTTGAAGATGAAATTTGAGGAATGGATTAAGTGACAAGTGAGTAAGTTCTCTGTTTAAGAACGCGTTTTGAGAACTTAGGTGTCATGGGCTTTTTGAAACACCACTAATCTAAATTCATGGAATCTTATATAATTAAGGTTTTAATTTGGAAATCTTATATCAGCAAAAAGAGATATATGTGTATTACTTTTTTTTTTTGTTAATTATGTATGTGTATTACTCTATAGTATTTATTTGTTAATACAAACTATAAGATTCATTCATGTACTGTCTTGTGAGACCCAAGATTTTCTTGCAGATACCATTTTTGTTTTTTGACTGGATGCTGATAGGGCTGGGCACAACCGACCCAATCCGATTGAAAACGTTCGGCCCAAACCGAAACAGAGCATTCGGGTCGGTTTCTGTGGAACCGCGGATTGGAATTGTGTAAACCGTGGATATTAAGGCATTGAATGGGTGGTTTACGGTTGGAAGGTTTCGGCCCATTGCAAACCGAAACCGAACCGTTATTAATTTATTATTATTATTAATTATTAATTATTATCAAGCATATAGCTACTAACAGCATAATCATTTAAAAAAATAAGTAATTAAAAATTTAGACCAAAGATTTAGACAAGATAATTGGATAAAAAAATAGAAAATAATGGGCTAAGAATATGGCTAAGTTTAAAGGCCATGAAATTGGGGAAAAAACGTTTGGACAAAAAATGACACAAGTAACCTGCAATTATATTGGGCCAATTTTAATTAAAAATTTGAGAAAAACAAAATTTTTAAAAAATGGTTTAAACCGTTGAACCGAACCGAAACCGAGTCAATCCGAAAAACCATAAACCGACCAAACCGAGTATTTAATTGGTTCGATATGGTTATGCATATGTCACCCATCGGTTCGACTGGTTCTAAGGTTTGAGCCCGAAACCGAACCGAACCGAACCGATGCCCAGCCCTAGATGCAGATACAAACAAACTTTATGGATGACGTAACGATGTGATATTATGAAATCATTTACTAATAGTGATCTAGATTTTTATCATTAATTAATCACAATAGAGAAATGAAAATTATCTTATTCATAAGGGGGATATATAACATTAAGCCTAATCGTAAGAGAGGTAATATGCATGAGATTCTGAGTTTATTATCTGCTTCGTTGTAAACAAACAAAAAGGGAGGATATGTAATATTAAAGAGAAACATTTTTTTATACACAAATTTTGATACGATTATGTGTATTTATACTGTTTTTTTTAACCCTACAGTTCTCGAAGAAAGAGTCTTGGTAATTCAGAATTCAACCGCAAGATAAGTAAAATTTGACTACAATAATTCATAATTCGATCATGAAATAAGTAAAGTCTGACCACGGTAATCCATTGTTCGACCGTGTGATAAGTAAAACCTTACAAAAAATTGTTCCCACCAAAAATCAAACTTAGGTTCTTCCGAACTATTAGGAGAAACTCATTAATCACTTGAGTCAAATTTCTTGCCTTATTTATACTGTTTTTTTTTTTTTTTGAGTTGTTTCTCTTCTCTGGTTGTTTGTTCTCTCAAGTTCCATATTTACATTTAGTGTTTGTTTGGTAACACAAATAAGTTAGCTTATAATTTATTAGATTAACTTATAAGCTTGTTTAATAAAATAAAATGTGTTTGCCAAAGAGTTTTTCTTTCTGGCTTAAAACTTTTTTTGAGATGCTATTTTAAGTAGCATTTGAACTTATAGTTTATAGTTTTTTTACTTACATATTCCAAATTTAACCTTATTATTTTAATTTTATTATTTCTTTATTTTTATTTAAAATAAAATAATTATCCACTAACATAAAATAATCATGTACTTTATGTCTTTGGTCCCTCGAATATTTTTCATCACGACTTTTGGTCAATACCTTTAATCAAATTCTTGTGTACTTTTATATTTTTCAATGATTTTTTGTATTCATGTTTAAAATATTATAAGAACCTCTCCCACAAAAATTTAGAGCTTTTTAACATAAGATGAATTATGTATGAATTTTTATGTGCAAAAAAAATAAAAAATTGATATTTAATTCACCCCTTGTTAACAAATAATTAAACTTTTACAAAAGAGATTCCTACAATGTACTAAAGATGACCGCAAGAAAAAAAATTAAATTTCAAATGATATGTACGAGTTGACCGAAAAGTATGGACGAAAAATCATGACATGAAAACTTGCTGAAATTTTTTATGGAAAATAAAATTTGAGATATTTATAGGGGCTAAAACCATATTTAACCCTAATTTTAAAAAGGTCAAATTAAGATTTATAAAATAACGACGGATATAACTTATCAAGTAAATGTTAGTTCTTTTTAAGCTATTAGGTTTTATATAGTAGTGAAAGGTCTAAGTAGTATGTTAGAGGTTCTGGGTTCGATCCCCTATTCATTGTAAACCAAAAAAAAAAACTTTTGAATCATGTGTGATTGGAGTCAATAGATTGAATCGAGTTGTTATAAAATCAAACTAATCGACTTTAAACTAAACAAATAGTTCATATTAAACGGAAATCAAATTTCAAGTCGAACCAATTCTTATCGAGCTTAAATTTGACTCAGTTCGAGCACTCCTCTCTAACCCTAAGTCCACGTCCAATATTTTAATATGGAAATCGTTCACTGATCAATTTTTTATAAACAAATAATTCACTAATAAAATATATTTTTACATGTCCAAATTAATTATACAATTAATAATGCATCCTAGACATTTATGCTTCAATTTTTATTTTGACATGTAGACATCTACTATGCTTCAAATGATGAGAACAACTTTGTAACCCAAAAAAATGATTACAGCAACTAATGGTCGCATATGTTTCCCTAACTGTGATTGGTTTCTAAGAATGTCAACTTTTAAGATTATTTATGCTTTTGAATGTAACTTATGTTAAGAGTGAACTTAAAAGTGAATAAACGCAGTACAACGCACTGAATTTAGTGGACTACAACAAATGATCATATATAGTGGTATAGTTTTTTTGTTTTTTTCTAAAGAAAATGAGTGTATAGGTTTTTTTTAGGTCAAATAGTTTACTGACTAGAAATTTCACCCTTAAGGTGGATAAGTGGAATCACCAAGATTCGAATAGTCTAATGCAATGTCTTTGCTAACTGAGTTAAGCTCATGGGACAATGAGGGTATAGTGGTCACGTTATAAGAACAGGTAAACGAGAGAATAAACGAGTAAAACACATTCAGTGATGCGCTTTTACGACACACCAAATTGAATTAGAGAAACACAAGACAAGACATGGTAGGCTATGGTGCGCTCAAGTGGTTTTATATATATAGAACGATTTTGCAAAGGGTACCCTTTGCTAGTTTTATCTCATCTTCATAATAGAAAATATCTCATCTAAATTCATGTACCCTTGTCTCATACAAAGTTAATAGAAAAGCTTTAATAATGCTCACTTCTCAACGTGAAACCAGAATTAAGTGAATCTATCATACTATAAAAATAGAGGGCTCCATATGCTACCAATAGCAATAAATTAAAGTCAATGCCTTAATTTTTAAGAGGTATCGACATTTTATATATGTAGCTAATGATCAATACTAATTTTCCATATAATTGGTGCCCATGCTTAATAAGAAAATCAAGATGAATGGTGGTTTCTCTTAAGTTTGAGAACAGCTGGATTATGCTAAGATTCAACAAAATCCCGTCTAATAAATTAATAGGCACTTCATTATCAGAAGAACTTACTTACACAAAACGTACTTTTCAAACTATTAGCACATACTAGATAGAATTAATTTGAGAGCTATGATATGAACTCTTATGCTTCATTTAAATTATAGTATACCGTACGAATTCCGCGTTTTTCCTTAGATTTTCTTTGACTCACATATTGTTTTCCCCTAATTCTCTATTACACTAAATATTTGAGTTGTGATGGATGTGTTTTAACCATCGAAGCCTCATATTATTCTAAAGGATACTAGTTGCTACTATGCTCAATGGGTATATAACTATAGAATGATAATCATTTTTTATTTTTCTTATCAAGAATTGTTCTCACCAGAAATCGAACTCGGGTTCTTTCGAATGATTCATCCTAAGAGGAGCTCTTTAATCACTTGAACCTAAGACATTGGTTAATATATAAATAAATTTTAATCATTCTAAATTCATATTTTCAATGTAGTTAAACTTTTTATTGTAGTTAAACTTTTTATTCAAGACCCTGTAAAAAAGATTCATTGTAGTTAAACTTTTATTCATAATTTTTATAATTTAAAAACCAATAAAAAAGATTCATTGTAGTTAAACTTTTTATTCAAGACCCTGTAATTTACTATTTAATGGTAGAGAAAACTACAATATAATTATAAACGTTCAATTTTGTCAAAAAAAGTTTATTAAAGTTCAATTATAAATTATAAAAATATTCAAATATTTTCAAAATATTTGAATATTGGGACATTGGAGGGTGCTCATCTTAAGGTCTTAAGTTCGATTCCTCCTTATGTCAATTTCGGTGAGCTAGTCCATACAGAGTAAAAAATACTCTGGCTCTAACGGGACCGCGTAAGTGAACAGTGAGATTGATTCTCTCGGATTAGTCAACCCTTGGACTGGATATTGAATTTTTTTTAAAAAAAAAAAAATTCAAAATTTGTCACCTATATTGTTCAAATCTTTGGTTTCACCGACTTGTTTTGCTTTTGGACTCTTATGTGGAATATATGAATTAAGTCATTAACTTTAACTATAGATTCTTAAAACAATTCTTAATTTTTTATTGAAGTCTTTAAAAACAAAAAGATGAAAACAGAACCCCACCTGGGATGATATCCATACTGAATCTCCAACATTCAGTGAATTCAAAGACATAAGAACTAAGAAGTATCTTTTATTAAAGTATGTTTGTACACAAGCTCTTATAATATTATCCTAACTATATTATTGTCTATCTGTTCAACATTAACTGATCCTTGATTAAATTGGCTTAATATATGTCTCATTCAATTTTCAATACAACATCATCTTTTCTCTCTAATTATAGTATTGTCTAATTAATATTATTCGCATAATTGCATCACTTCAAGTTTAATGTCTTTCACTTAAGATTCACTTTGTATTTGTACTATTAATATGTGACTACCCTATGATACGGATATTTTACTAAAAATATTTTTCTCTTTTTTATTTATACATTTTTTTTTAATATGTGTGAATGAACAGGAGTGTTTGCGAGTTAGATTGGATCAATCAAAATTCGAACAGGTCCAAAATCTCATAAAAGGCTCTGCACACACACGAGCGTGCACACACACTAAGATAAAAATTTGGTTCTCTAAAATTTTGATATCTTATGTGGTCGCTCCTTTTGTACACCCTCCAAAACCTCTTGTGAGAAACCCCATATATTTCAATCGATTAGAAAATAAATGTTCGTTAAAGAGAGCGTTAAAAAAAAGTGTTGCTAATATCACTCTGCAAGTGCATTTGATCTGCTAAAAAATAAGAGACGAATAAAAACAAATTTGTTTGTCCCTCATTAAACCACATCACAACTTCTTATCCAAAAATACAAGTTTTATAAAATACTATTTTATTCATCAAATATCTTATAAGACAAAAAATTATTCAATATTATAAAAATTTCTTAAATATTATTCTACCAAGATTCGTGTGTTATTTTAATTTGTCTTGTGTTGTTATGTTCGGTACTTAACCTTTAAACCGATGAAACATACCCTACGATTAATAGGTTTGGGACAGAATAGATCACTCTTGTCCTACTCGACTTGAAGTGTGATGCCTAATCAGTAATCAATATATTTGTCCTGAGGGAAACAGCTGCAAAACACATCTTCAGCATTGACTGCGTGATTAGTAAGAGATTAATAGTAGTTTAAGTTTGGATGATAGACGACATTATTTTGCTTTTGACTCCATACAGCACTCTCGCCGGTGGTCATATGTACAGGATCATGTGGGCCTTAGTTAAGGATATGACGGTGTTTGGATTAAAACTTGTCCTTTACAGAAGTCTCCATAAACAACATTTGACGTCGGTCGTACAAAGCTTGACAAAGGGAAATACTAGTACTTCTGTACTTGTGTTAATTTGTTCATGAATGTATGGTCAATGTGAAATTTTGGTGTTTTTCCACATGATCCTGCTAATTCAAAAAGGAACTTTATAGTTTATATCCTTAAAATAGGTGTGTGTTCTTGAAAAAAATAATAATATTTGTGATTTTGGACTGGGCCAAGGCCCATCCTAAAACGGGCTTCATATCCACCGTTCAATATACAATAGGGACGAGTTCACTCTATCATGTTCTTATATGAGTGTTAATGTCAAAAGCTAAGCGAACATCGCAAGAGATATCACTTAACAGGAACCAGAAGCACAAAAGAGGTTGCACTTTCCACTCGTAGAAAGAGTAGGGGCTATCAAGATTTTTACCTAGAAACAATTTTCAGAAGGAAAGTTTCACCTTATCCACCAAATTATCAATCGTTGAAGACCCACCGACAAAGATAATATCATTTTGGGAGGTCCGGATAGACAACACAACAACATGCCACAATAGAACTATATCTAACCGTACGCGACGCCCCACACACATCCCAAAGAAGCTTTCAAAAACTTGCATTATTCTATTCGGACACACATACTCGATCCCTAACCACCTAGTAATATGATACCAAATCGGAGAAATCCATTCACGGGAAACAAAAAGGTGGTCGACTGACTCCTCAACCGCCCCACAAAATACAAAATGAGGTATCAATAGTCTCTATAACAACACCCTTCGCCCGCGGAGGTTCTGCCTAGTTGGAACCCTATCCTGAAGGATTTGCCACGAAAAAACAATCACTTTGGAGGAGGCCCAAGAATCTCACACCCTAGCAAGATTTTCGATGTCATCTCTCGGAAGAATCCTTTGAGGTTTAGCTCTCTTGTCAAGGACCAAGTTTTCTAATCTATTTAATTAAATTGTTAAGATGTTGTCAAGTGTGAGTAAAAAGTCTCACATTAGTATTGGAAGAATTGAAATTGAGCAACACATAAGTGCAATGATCCATAAACTCAATGCCTTAATATGTTAAGTGAAAGTATGATGTCAAAATCACTTTTGTGATTGCTCAATGTCCTTCTAACTCAGTGAGACCTCCTCTCGATGACCCAACATAAATTTATCTCAGTGTCTTCTTATTTTCATCATATCATATGATTTATTTAAATTTATGTTAATGTCTTTTTAATTTTATATAATCTCTATTCTCTTGTAATTGGTTTAGTTTAATTTGGTTCTACTTCTAAAATAACTGTAGAAAATCAAACTGGAGTAGAAATTTGTCGGTTTGAATATTTTCTTTAAGGGGCAAAAAAGAATTTATTAAAGAAATGGCACAGAAATACAAAAATAATACAAGCCATAAAACAAGTTCAATTCCAAAACCATATACTCATATACTATAGTTGGGATTATGAGGTTGAGTTGAATTTTAAAGCAAAACATAATAATGAGTAGTAATTTAGAATGAAGTTAAGTTGAGTTGCAGCTAGCAAACGCGCGGCACTACCAAACGTGTGCAACCAAACAGGCAATAAAGTCTTTAAACGAGTTTTAACAGCTACTTACTTACTATATACTTTAGTTGAATTGAAGTGATTGGCATGCACCATGACCATAATACATGGTTTTACTTTTACTAATTCAGCGATTGACTAATTATTAATTTGACAATGAACAAAGTTTTATATATCCAACAAATGTTAGTATGTTACTATTACTACTAAATACTAAAACCATAACGACCACAAAATATCCACCGTGTTGTTGAGTGGTAGGTAATTAAATGCATCATGAACACCGCCATTTACTTTAGTACCAAAGCCTCCTCCCTGTTTACACACACATGTACATATTATGCATGATCGAGGGTTCCGAATATCCACTCTTATGCCCATGTGGTGAACCGTATTCGAAATTACAAGAATCATGTTTGGTCTCCATTTTTAACATACCTTGAGAGAAGATAATTTTTGTGTAGATTGGCTTGTCAAGTATGACTTTAATATGGACCAAGGTTTAATGATTTGTGAATCTTGTCCTCCTGCTCTATCTATTACCCTTTCGAGTGATGCTATTGGTCTCATGAGAATTAGACCTTAGTTTTTTCTTGTTTATTTTCTTATTGATAAAAAAAAAACACACACACATGTACATATAGGACTTTGCTAAATTAAATAAAAAGTTAATAGTACACCTTTCTATATTTCTATTTAACATATCCAAATCACCGTTGTTTAGTGGTGACTAAAATTTATCAGAAAATTTATGGAACACACAAGATAAGATCTCAACTAAATTAACCTCATCCAGAAGTCTTTATCATTTAGATCAACTAAGTGCTTCGAAAAAAGAAAAAACAAAGATGAACTAAGTATTACACATTTGAAATTTGTTTTGCATTCACTAGATCAGATTTTATGTCTCCTCTAACTCTTAAGTATTAAAGGTCTCATCTGCACCTCATTTCCTTACAGGTACGTACTACGTACAAATACAAATATAATTTGAAGAGTTTAATATACCCATACCCATAATATAATGAGATTTATTAATTGGTTACATTGTCTTGGTTGAGTTGAGTTAACACAAGAGAATTATATGCGCGTGGAGCCATGCAGATGGACGAAAGACAAATCGATTGATCGATCGATCGATCGATCTAGGTTTTGTGAACTTGACACGCGTACGTGTATGATAATATGATTGAATTCGATTAATTAAATTAATATCTAGCTTCATGCACTCACCAAAACCTTGACCACAAACATGAAATACTATACATAAAGATATCGGTCTTTTTTAAAAGCTAAAATAATAATTTTTTAAGAAAATATAATAATATAATATTAAATTACGTACATTTTCCCTACATGTTCAACCCAAGTGAAATTTCAGGATATAATTTATTAATTAATTAATATACCACCAAAATCGAAGTCTTGGATGAAAAAAATATTACTCTTTAAGTGATTGTGACATCACAAAAATTCATTTTTGTTAGAATTTGAGTTTCTTCTGACTCAACTTTATAAAGAGTATTTGCGCGATAAATTTTGGGATAATTATTGGGACAACTCTTTTCATGAGAAATTCTTAGTTGAACACAACTTCAAATAAAATATTTAGACGCACACAAACAAAAGTGAAGAAAAAAAATGTTTAATAACTTAGTCAAATAATTTAATATTAATTAATTTATTTATTTTTATATTTTTTGAAGTCATGTATATGTGTCTAACACATCTTATTTGATGTTGTGTCTAAGCAAGTTTTTCTTCTTTTTTATTCTTATTTTGGGGCGGGGGAAAGAAAAGAAGAGAGAGTAAGAATATAATCATAGATAAAATTGTCCAAAATTAAATGTCATATATTGAGAAAGGGGACCTCGATCTAGAGTTAAGCCGCAAAGTAAGTAATTAAGATTGTTCTTACCAAAATTCAAACGATTCGTCCTATGGAGAATTGATTAATCGTCTTAATTTAAATATCTAAATTGACATATATTATATGATGATTTAAATAGCTAATATCACAACAAAATTGAAGTCTCAAACAAAACAAAACAAAAATACAAATTTATATGTGACATCACAATATTAATGTACTATATACTAGTATATTCAATTAATAATGCAAAAACCAAGTAAACGTGGCCTTACCTTATATTGCTCTATCATTGACAGCATGTTTCCACTTTCCACTCATGTAAGTACCTACGAAGCTTACATCTCTTTTATTTAAAAACACAAACACAATCTTTGTTATTTATATAATCTTCACTCTCTCACTGTTTTCTCCAATCAAATACAATCAACCAATATGCAAGAATCAAACAGCATGCATCAAGAACATGTTCAAATTGTTCCTCCAACACCAACTACAACATCTTATATAGGAGTTAGGAAAAGAAAATGGGGGAAATTTGTATCAGAAATAAGAGAACCAGGTAAGAAAAGTAGAATTTGGTTAGGAAGCTATGAAGAACCACAAATGGCAGCAGCAGCTTATGATGTAGCAGCATTTCATCTCAAAGGTCGTGCCGCGAGGCTAAATTTTCCTGAATTGGTTGAGAAACTTCCTATGCCTTCAAGTTCTGAAGCAGAGGATATTCGTGTAGCAGCTCAACAAGCCGCATTGCAGTTCAAGACAAGAACATTGTCACGAATATCCTCTGCTTCAGGTTCCGAAGGGGGTGGCAATAGCGATAGCAATGGTAATGGAAATGTTGTTCCTTCTGTGAGAGTTGGGCTTTCACCTTCTCAAATTCAAGCGATTAATGAGTTTCCTTTTGATTCACCAAAGATGTTTGGATTTGAATATGATGAATCTAGGATGATGTTTTATGATGATAATAATGTTTTAGAGTTGAGTGAATGGGAAGAAATTCAGTATGACTCATTGTGGGACTAGTGATTAGTCATGAATCATATAATAGTAGTACTAGATTTATTTAATTATAATAATCAATTAATAATTATTGTACCCTCCATTTAGGGACCATTATATGAAACCACCATATATAAGTATGACTGATTCAATGAAGGCAAGGATTGATTTAATTAATTTTTTGGTCAATTTTTCTTACATATTATTTGTCACATGTTTTTTCTCATTTGCTACTTTGTTTCTGAATATGTTTGTTTTATAATCATCCAATTACTTAATTAATGACTTTTAGAGCATGGTTCCTCCTTCATCCCTAACCCTTGAGAGGGGCAGGAGCAAAGAAGGTTTACAAGGAAATTTGTAAATGATGCTTAGTAATTATCGGAAATGGATTTCCTGCTGTTACAGCAGGACGCTGTAACAGCTAGGGACCGTCCGATCATAATCGTGTGGCTGTGATCGTTTTGAGTAATTTTGTAAATGAATTGTTCTGATCCGTCCGATCTGATAATGGATGGCTGAGATGCAAAACAGCGTGAAACTGTGTGATTCCCAACAGCAGGGAATCCAGATCCGTAATTATCAACCAACAATAAAAGATAATGAAGAAATAAAAGAAATCATATATTTGATTTGGGGTTCACCGCAAAATTCATGATTCCTAACTTTTAGTCGATTAATTTCAGAAGAGAGAATCAATTTCGAAACGTCATCGGCAACACATAAGATTGGAACTACGTTGAAGGTTTAAAACGTGTGTTTGACTCGTTGAAATGTAGAATTAATGTACGCAAAGTATAAGAGATAATTCAAGTTACTTTGGACGGTAACCATAAAAAGAAACGTGTTACACACACAAAATCGGATGTACATTAACATAGCCGGCTAATGGGCTGTGCAACTAGACCCGTAGCACAAGGCTTCACAATTTCGAGGACACCAAAATTGTTAGAAAGATGACACTTTTCGGAGAATTTCTTTTGACAACGCCCATCCTTCCCGTGCGCCGTGTTCGTTTCTACTACTTAAATAGCGAAAATGATAAAAATAAAAACGAATAGGGCGTACAAGAAGGGGTGAAGGAATGATAGGACAAAAATATTAAATTTTTATAAGGTTAAATAATTAAAGTGCTAAGTAAATTTGCATTTTAAGTAGCGAATTATATTTTCCAAATTTTACGCCCCCTTCACTAATTATTATGTGAGGGCATATTTCTGAAAATCTAGAGAACATACCAGAAATATAAGGGTGCAAAAAGAAACACTCTTTCCACAATCTAACCTTTGATAAGGCCCAAAACCAGAGGATTAATAGCTAAGCATCAAACCTTATAAGATAAGCATCTTTGACTTAACATACACCCCCATCTCACACAGAAAATAAATACAATTTTTTTATATCATTTGAATATCAAAGTATTTTCTCAATTCTTGTGCTGCTATAAGCTGAGTAAGTCCCAAAATGTCATTTTGGATAGTGTTCTGGACCGAGCTTATAAGCTCGGAAACCCAATCACTACGAGCTTATATAGCCGAGATAGCCCCTAATGTGCTGACATATAACGGATGCTCGACGTTCTAACGGTTATATTCCTGGATCACTTGTAACGGCAGATTTCACCGGAATGATGAGCATTAACGGCTCATCAAGGCTTTCCAATCATCATCATCATTATATTCATAGAACACTCAATATACTGAATTTTTGGTACGAGCACTTGCAAAAAAGAATTATAATAATGGATCATGCAAAAACTAAACTTTAGTACATGAATCATTGAATTTATTCTAATTCAACAATGTTAATTGCATAAATATACAAAAATAAATTTATATCAATCTTTTTCTCTAGCATACCAACCTTCAGCTACAGTTTCATTAATAGTTACATACTCCAGAAAATCATGAAATAGTACTAGTATATAATCCAGAAAATCATGAAATAGATTAAGAAAATAAAAACTAATTACTACAAAAATAGTATAGTGAGTGTAATGATGAGAAAAAATCATTGTAAACGGTTGCGCGAGCGTAGATTATAACTTTTTGTAGTTGTTGAGGTTATGATCGAATTCTTTGCAACGTCTTCTGGAATTATAAAGTTCGGATCATCAAGGCAATCCAAGTCATCAGGTAAATCAGTATCTATCCATCGAGACCAATCCACCTCGTCGTCATCAGCATCATCAATATCCCATGACGATGATTCTTCTAGTTTTTGTTTGTTGTTAATGTTAACCAATGTTAGTAACATTTGATAGTTCAACTTTTCTAAGTCCCTACATCAATATTAACAAACAAATTATTATTTTCCATGTTCTCAATCGATATTGGATAGAAAATTTAGATATTAAATATCCAATTATTAATAGTTGTACACTTACTTGTATGTGCAGATTGCATATACAATTTTAACTAAAACAGCTATCAAGAAAGTTAATCGGACGTTGTTTATTATCCATGTTTGTCGCTCCATGTTGTCATTCGTTAAACGAATAACGATAAATTCCACGAAAAGAGAAGCACATGCCCCTGCAGATAAACAACTTATAACATGTTATGTTTAACCAATAATCACTTTTGAGATTTAGAAACTAAAAGCATTAATCAGTATACTTACCTATGTAAAGTGGAGGTCTAGCATTGTAGGTTAGTTTTGTGCTAGTCAACAGAAAGATGATTGAAATCAACACGAAGTAAATGACAAAAGCTTTAACCCATCTTGATTCAAACAAAATGGTATTTTGCAAAGTATGAAGTTTATCCAAAGCTATAAACATGTTAGCCTGTTTTGCTTCAAAGGATTCCTATAGAATATACAAACATTATGAAAATCATCAAGGATGTGTATATTAGAATAAACACGAAAAAGCAATAGCTCACGAGAAGTTGCAAACCTGAGAAGAACTTAATTTATTCAAATTCTCCATTAGTCGATCATGATTTCCTTTCATTTCTTCTTGTCGCCGTATAAACTCTTCTTGTTGCTTATGTCCAAATTCAGCAAAATATTGTAGGCTTTTCCTGCGCATTTCACCGATTATGTGGTTAACTAATATATATTTTGCTAAATTAAATTGCTGACTACAAATTTCTGACATTTAATCAAATATTACCTGCTTTCCTCTAGCGCTTTGGATTGAACCTCGTTCAACGAATTTAGGCCCTCGAGGGCCGTGGATTGTCCATCTAAAAGTTGTTGCTGTTTATCTAAGGAAATTCCTGCCTTATTCTCAATATCTTCAGCTTTACTTTGCAAAGTGTTCATCTTTGATGACATAGCATCTCCAACTTTGATTACTTCATTCTCGATCACAATGGCTTCCTCTCTTAACTTTTCTATTTCGTTGCCGAAATGACTATAAGATTCCTTGACTAATGCTACGCCGTCTTCTAAAGTCCTCTTCATGTCATCTTGGCTTTCTTTTAGTTGTGATTGTGAAGTTGCAATTTTCGTAGTTTGATCATAAACACTCTCGGAATGCCTTAATACCACATCAATATAACCTTCCACATTCTTAACATTTTGAGCTACTAGTTGTGTGTGACTATTAACAATTTCAAGAGAATCAGAAATCTGTTTTGAGTCTTGTAATAGATGATCTGATTTCTCTTCAATACTATCTAACTTGTCCTCGACATATTGAGCCGAACTTTTTAGTTCGGTCACAAGTCTCTCGGTTTCATGTTTAAATGCATGGTTCCTACACAAATATACAAAACTTAGTTCAAGTTTAGGCAAAAACATCACCCCTTAAGAGTCAAATATCGACTCTGGTCTCATATATAAGCAAAGATTCTTTTTCAGGTCCATTGAATAACTTATGGATCTGATACATTAGTTATTCAAGTAACTTGAAAAAGGAATAGGTGCTTATATATAAAACCGAAGGGAGTAAATAATTAACAAAAGATTTGGAAGGAAAAAAAAAAAGTGAACACTTAACTGTAATTGATAGCAAAGGGAGTTGGTTTCAAGGTAGAATTCAAGGTAAACCTTATGAGCAAGATCATCTAAGTTTCTTAGACATGAAGAAATTGATGTTTTTGAGTCACAATGAGGAAACGAAGCTCTTCCAGAATCTTTTTGAAAACAATCACTTAAATGCCAAGCAAATCTAGACCGTTTCTCATTGGCGACCAAAATCTCGGAACATCCAGCAAAAAGATTTTGATAAGCATTTTGCCAACAACTATTTGAGCCAACCATTTTATTCTTAGCATTCTCTATAAGCTTCATTCCTTTCGGATTATTAAAAGCCTCGATCGAGAATTCAGCACTTGAACCTTTAAAGCTTCCTTCATTGCCATTAGAGTGACTCTCCTTAGATGATGAAAACCATCCCCATGATTCACATCTTAATGATGAAGAGAGCAATACAAGAACAAAAAGATGAACCTTGATATCCATTTGAGAGAATTTTACCACACTTTCGGTTTGAAGTTTTGCAAACCAAGATTAAAAATCTACAACAAACACAACTAATTAATTAAAATGAGTTAGGGACACACACACATAAACCAGCGTGTCTTTTGAATGTTCACTTTCCTTTTTTTTCTCAAGTATGTACAAGAACCAAATATTCCATGATTTCTTTATATATAGGTAATCAATTAAAATAATCTATGTCATATCTTTTTTTTTTTTTTTGTGACGAATTTATGTCTGAATCAATCTTTTTAAATAATCTTGAATAATGAATAAAATATATAAAAAAGATTTTTATAAAAAAAAAAAAGTGTGTGTAAATTTTCTCACAATTTTAAGGTATTGACTTTATGTGATTCAAAAAAATTGAACATATATATGAAATAAGATTCCGACAAAATAATTATATTATATTTGGCACTATATATTAAAATAGTTTTATATTAAAAATATGTTTATAGTTGAACAACCAAAAGTTCCAACATCAAAATAAATGTTTTTTATTTTTTGGAAAAAATGTAAAAATATGAACACTGCCATATCTTAAAGTTTTTTTTTATATGATATTCAACATTCAATCATCTAATTGTTTATACAACAACCAATAAAAATTACTTTTACATCTTCTCATGCAACTTATTCCAAGGAAAATTTACAAAAACATATTTCAAATTATTATGTTTTACTTTTTTTAATAATTGTGATTTTTGTTTTTTCCTTATAATTTGAGACGGAGAGAGTATCAATCAATGTGTATGTGTCCGTGTTTCATAATTTGTTACTCTCAAATAATTAAGAAATGATGTTGAGAATTCGTGAGATACCTTCTCCGATGTATCCAATTCATATTAAGTTGTCTCTTATAAAAAAAAAAGACTATGTGTATCAATCTAGACAAACATTTTCAAGTATTAATTAACTTTGACAACATCACACAAGTTTAAACCATTAACAGCGGTGAAGAAACAAAGAGACAAGTACCTTGTCTTGTCGGCACAGAGAAGTTGTTTGTACGGTAGAAGAAGAATAAAATTCGTGTCTTCTGAATTTTTGACGACTCTTGAGTTTATTTATATAAAATAGAGAAACCTTGGTAACCAAGTAACATATGATAAAAAGAGAGAACCTTGGGATCCAAGTAACATATGATAAATGTCGGTTAAAAAAGGCATGTTTTTTACTTATATATTTTCTCACCATCACGCTTTTCTTAAGTTGTAAAATTAAATAAATTGATTCCAATTTTTTTATAATACATGGTAACCGACATATTTCCTGTTTTTTATTCTCTCTACCATCTCCTTCACTCGATCACCAACAATATATGCATGTTGCCTATTTTGTCTCAAAATTAAAGAAATTTTAAGATATTTAATGTGTTATTTTTTAGATTATCTTTCTAAAAAAAATTCTTTGATAAGTGTTTTAAGCATTTTCATCATTTTTAAGATGGTTTTGATGTACTAACAAAAATTTACACCGTCAATATATAAAAGAGTTTAAAATGACTATTTAAAATCTTTGTGCAAACTATTTAAATAGTCTTGGTGACTACACTATTTAAAGTCTTTCTATAATAATTTAATATGCACCACCGTAAATGTAAAGAAATTTTACATTATCAATCACTTTTTTTTTATTTTCTTTTTCGCCCGAATGGAAAACAAAGGTGTCTCTCCGTTTCAATGTTCTTTGGAAGGATGTACGAGAGTAGTGCGATATTTATGATTGTATTGTTGCTAATGATATGAACTAATTTTGCCCTTGTGAAAAATATGTGGCAGTTGGGAACTAATTAAGATACCTACACCAATAATTTTGTGGTCAGTTATACATTCAAAATACACACAAAAGTATGCATCTACAGTTACCTCCCGTGTTTCCCATTCCAAAATACACTTTCGCAATCATTGTTGCCACCAAAACAAATCTAATTTGTCTTTGCAAGATGACAAGATATAGGACCAAAAAATGCTAAAAGTTGATGAATATAACACAAAATGTAAGAATAGTTCTGCCAAAGTCTCAAGATAATCACAAGGTTGAATATAGCATACCACTTTTACCTTTCCCGTTATACTAATTATTTAGCTAAGCGAATGAATGTTAAAACATTAAAACATTAAAACATTACAAGACAATATATAAAGCCAAGCAAATAATTGAATTATGCTTCCAATTAACCAAATTAATAAGAATGTTTCAACTCTTCGACCAAAAAAAAAAAAAAAAAAAAAAAAAATAAGAATGTTTCAACTCTCAATTGATAATTTGATTGAGTGTAGCTTCAGCCAACCAATATTTGGCAGCTTTTTGAGAAGCAATGCAAAATGAACAAAATAGCATTGCAAACCAATGTAGCCTACATTATTTGCCAAAGATACAGTACTAACTGCTCCGCACAACTAAATGTCTGAAAATTAAACCTCCAGAACTTCAAAATCACTGTAAAAATTGAATGTGTATAAATAAATAGCCACTATGCAGTGGCTTCCTTCAGATATGCAATAAGATCAGCACGTTCTTGGGGTTTCTTAAGACCCGGAAACACCATCTTGGTCCCTGGAATATACTGCACAAGAGCATAACATAGATAGATCAGTGACATTGTGGTGGAAGCAAGTTTCTCACTATTACTAAGCAGTATTAGCATATTACCATTATATGTATGCATGTATGGAAACCATTTGAAAACGTTAAATCCCGTAATTAAAATCATATAAAGCAGGGTGAACATGTATATGGCCAGTTTGGATTAGCTTACAATTTCTGAGAACTTCTCAACTGAAATAAGTAAAAGATATTTAACCAACAAAAAAGTCTTTGTTTGTTATAGGTAGTAATGGAACAGAGCGTCTAAAAATGTGAGATAAAAATTTCATTTCAATTTATGCAAGATGATGCTCTGTCCTCTAAGTTACAAAATTAATAATATTATCTCAATTTTATTTTCCTGAAAGTGTTCATCGAAAAGTTTATCCAAATTAGCTGTAAATTTCATTTCAGATACAATGACTAATAGCCGATCAATATGGAGATACTAGATTGTATTGTACCTTTTTGGGGTTAAGCAAGTAATCATATAAAGTCTTTTCCTCCCAAGTCACAGCCATGTTCTTGTTAGCTGCTGAGTAGGAATATCCGGGAGTAGTGCCTGATTGCCTTCCAAACAAACCATTCAGATTGGGTCCTGGGATTATCAACAATAAGGCAAATATTTTAGACTTAATAGATAATCACATTATTCAATAAGTTCATACATGCAACACAGAAATAACTAACTTCGATACAAGAAACTATGATCAAACTCAGAGCCAGCAAAAGCATAATCAAAAGGTATACATATATATATTTTGGGAACAATGAACTTATGATATTATCAGTCTTTATACATCAATATCAACAATATTGCAAGGACCTTTACAGCGTCAATAAATCAATGAATCAAATACTGAAATAACTATTGATTAATCATAATGCTAATGTAGTAAACTAGTAAATGACAAAATACATCTTTAAATACTGATTTTTTTTAATGAAGCTAAATTAGCCCACTCAAATTGGCACCAGCGAGAATCGAACCTGAGACCTTAAGGAGGATCACACTCTAAGGCCCTAGCCCCTAAGCCAATACCACCGGACCAACCCAATTGCTTAATAAACGCAATCAATATGCACTGAAAATTTGAAATCAATGTATTTACAATACTGTCCCTACATACAAAAGCTTTGATCAAATTTCAATTCTGTTTTGGAAAAATTACACAAATAAATCCATCAAATATTCTCCTAGAAAACATTATTCGATGAAATGAAACCATATGTCGAAATCAACAGCATCAATAGATTATTCTAAATTGAATTAGGACTAAATAATTACATTATAAACAAGGATCAAAACAGATTTAATCATCAACACATGAACAATGAAAAATAACAATAACAATAACAACAAGTATAGTACATATACACATAAATTTAGGTTAAAACAATGCAAAATCAGCGATTAATTATAGATCTAAGAATTATTATAGAGATCCAAATAAAATTGAAATTGAAATGAAAAAATAAATGGAGATCTAATAACCTTGTTTGTGGCCGGCGCCTTTTTCTGCGGTGTGACATTGAGCGCATTTGGTTCTGAAGATTTTATCTCCGGATTTGGCATCACCGGGAGGTGCTTGTTCAAACGACGCCATTGAATTGATTGATTGATTTTTCTCGGCAAAGAAAATTAAGGTTTGTTAGGTTATTAGAAGCGAAGGAAAATTTGGAGTGTTGAGAGTATTTATAGTGCGGGAAAATTGAACGCGGTCGCCACGGTACTTTCTAGAATGCCCTAACTTTTTTCGCTGACGTGGATCGTTTTTGGCTCTTCAATTTTTAATTTTTAATTTATTTTATTTATATAAAAAAAATAAAAATAGCGTTAGTTTGAGGCAAAAGTCAAGTTTGGTGGTTCATGGTTGGCATGTGATTTTAGGTGAATCTTGTTAAGCTTTTAATATTCGTAGTATCTGATTCTGCATGCTAAAGGTGGTGATCACAATATTCCTTTGGGTTATTTGAGATGGGTCCATAGTAGGACATACATACTCCAATTATTTAGAGGTAGGTTCACAATTTTATTTTATTTTTGATAATGGAGATCGAATTTAGGACTTCATGTATACTACCTAAATCTCTCGTTATTAGACAAATTCAATGTTAAAATTTGATTCTTTAATTAAAAAATATATAGAAAATTCAAAAAAGAATGATCTTCGTGTAAATTGTAAATAATATTAATAGCATAAACTTGTTCACAAAAAAAAATATATTAATAACATAAAAAATACGTTTTAAATATGATTATCTCAAATAAAAGGAGCTTATGAAAAAATATATATATTTAACATTACAAGAATATATTTGAAGGGGGCCAATTATAAAATGTGGTAGCGACACGGTAAAATTATGATTTGAATATTTATACATCTCATCAACACATTGAAAGAGGAAGAAATAGAGATGTGTGATAGATATGATGAATTGGTGATGTGATCAAACACATTAAGTTAAGCTTGCTCCAGCAATTTTTGTTATGGAATAACTACATAATATTAACTTCCCTTGTTATACAAAAAAAAAAACACTTCAAGTTCAAGCATAGTTATTGATATTACTAGAATATTATGGAATTAATTTTTATACATCAACATTGTAAAAAAAAAAATTACAGTTGCATCAAATCATATTATCATGACATTTCTTAACAGTAGTTGATAAAATATCTCTACGCATATCTATTTGGTGTAATTTTATTGATGTCGAGGTGAAAGTGTGTTTATATTATCGGTTTTGCAAATCAAATAGTAAAGATTTTTTTTTAAGCAATAAGAGTTTTCATAAATAAAGAACCATAAGTTATTGTAATTAAATAACTCTTATAATCTAGAACCTGCCAGAAACCAAGCCTTTTTTCCATTGTACCTTATAATCTAGAACCTAATACAAATTAAGCTTTTCTTCCATTGTACCTTGATATGAGATGCCTAGATTAATTGGGGTAATAATACATTCACCATATCATAATCTAAAACATATACTAGCTCCACCTACCAAAACATGTAAGCATTCATAATAACACTAGAACTAAAGAAATGTCAGATAAGAAAACCATTATCACCCTGCAGCAGTAGCCATTCTTGGTTTTATCTACACCCAATTCATGGTTTTGAAAAGGCAGCCTTGCGGAGGCCAGGTATCTGCAAAATAATTTATCAAAAATTATGTGAACCAAAAGGGCAAGTAGTGTGACAATCATTTTAAATCTAAAAGATATACTTAAATGTATAGCATATGGTCCGGTATGTGTAATTAATAATTATAGTATTGATACAATAAAAACAGAGCCACAAAACTCTCTGGTTAGTTTAATACTGTAATAGAATTGGTACAGTCTGCAGAACATTTATAAACAGCATTGATAAGAAATGAAAAAGATACATACCACAACTCCATTAGGGCCTATTTGGTTACGAGAAATAAAGTTGATAACCAGAGTTGCAAATTCATCAGGTACATCTTCCTGAATAGCATGCCCTGTGTGTCGGACAACAATCATCTGAAACTTTCCTTGCATTTGACCAATTGTGAGAGACCTGTTACAGAAACAGAGCCAATAAAAAAAATCAGAACTCCACTTGAACAAATCTGTTTTCTCATAAACGCGGGAAAGAAATAAGAAAAGAAATAGAATAAAACTATATAAAAAGCTATTTCTACCGGAGTTATTCATGTGAAAAGTTCATATTAGTATCTCAATAATGTATGGTACCTTCATATTAAAGCTTTCATCAATCCATCTTATTCATTAAACACATAAAAAAAGTTTCAATCTAAGGAGAACTAAATTTTAATTTCAATGAACAACATAAATGACGTTGCCTTTCATCTAAAGCTGAAGTAATTACAATATGAATTCAGGATTTTTCACATAAAATGCTATCATTGTGTACAGCATTAAAGGAACATTTAGATAATTATCATTTCCAGATTATGAATTTGAATTGCAGCTATTAGTAAAGCAAAATAAAATTGAACTCATTACACCTTTGATCACAATCTGCTCTATTACTTGGAACAGACAGTTATCGTCAACATTTTTTGTATATAAGATATTAAGTTAGAAAAACATTTTTTGTATATAAGATATTAAGTTAGAAAAATAATTGCATCCAATTGTTTAATTCCATTCTAACTATTAAAATTGATAAACCACAATAAAAATAGGTTTTCCGGGAACCAACAAATAAAATATAAAGCACAACCAAAAACTTACTTGTCCAATCTATCTGTTCCTGCTAATAACAACATCTTCGGAACAGGACTTGACAAAAATTTATCAGAGAGACCTTCGTACCTGTAAGAAAAAAATATATAATGTATAATCTGATGATAAAAATACCATACGATTTACTTTCATTTCAACTCGATAAATTTTTTAGCTTAGTTTTATCTGTTTAGAATCAAGTTATCATATTTTGCACAGTAAGGATGTATATCAACATATAACTTGTCAATGGAAGGGGGGAAAATAAAGATGAAAATGTTTGATGGAAAGTGTTATAGTGCCAATCCATGCAATATTAGGCAGTTAGCCAACAATAATCGACGATAACCTCCATCTGAAGTACAGATGCAAGGTCAAACAACTAGTCCAGGATTTGTAAAAGAGCCATTGGTTTCATGAATAGTATTTGTTAAAAACTGTGGATAGGACCAATGTAGTCAGGTTCGGGATCCTACGTAGGATCGGTAGGCTGGTGGAGAGTCGTAAGGTCGGGATCGTAGCTCGATTCGTAAGAACCTACTCAAGGGTAAAATGGTAACTTCACATATATACATATACACAAAAACACAATAATAATAATAATAATAATAATAATAATAATAATAATAATACATGAATAAAATAAACTAAATTAATATTTCATAGACATCATTCCAAATGTTCATAACTTCATAACCAACCAAGTACTAAGTTCATAAAACAAGTAACTAAAGGCCTATTTATCATTCACAATTAAAGGCCTATGCAATGCATCATTCACAAAAGAAAGACACAGAACAAAAATGAAAACAGAGAGATGAGATGAAGGACAGAGTAACAGAGATGAGATGAAAACAAACGAAAGTGAAGGAAACAAAGGAGAGGTTATGTTTGAAACAGAGAAAGTCTAGGGTTTGAAACGAAACCGAAGGTTAGGAAGGAAACAGTGACGGTCCACTAGGTTTCGCCGTCTACAGCTTTCATTGTTGGCGACAGCGACTGTGGAGAAGTGAGGAAGCGGTGGTGACTGGTAATTAGTGAGGAAAGCTGCGTGATTTTGTTTTAGGTTTGAATGAAAACACGTGTTTCCTTCTTTTCTTTTGTTTATTTTGGATAACCCGACCCGGACCCGAACTGTTTTGCAAGCCCAACTCATTTTTTTCAAGTAAATGGCCTAGGATCGTTTTTTCTTTACGCACCCACCCAAAATTCGCGATCCTGACTACAAAATGCCCCAAAAACGAACCAGAACAGGTTCTAAGCTCGTTTGGCCTTGACGAGCTCGTAGGTTCCTACGATCCTACGCACCGGTGCGCGAACCTGACTACATTGGATAGGACTGGAAGTTGTAGAATTAGTCTTTTAGGTATTGAGGAAAAAAAAGAAATACTCAGATTAATAAAATTATATTGTCTTTTAGGTATTGAGGGAGAAAAAGAAAAACTCAGATTAATAAAATTATATTGTGTACCAAATTACAGAAGAAAGAAGACAAAGCAGTATTCCTTATTTATACTTATTGAACTCTTGATCCTCAGTAAACAAGGAAAGATACGGTGATATTTAAAGTGATAAAGGAATTAAATGATAGGTAACTCTTAGTTGGTTTGTTAATTAATGATAATGAATTACTTGGTCAGTTAGTTAGGGTGAGATGAAAAGCTATAATAAATAATAGATAATAGAAATGAGAGATTAGATAGAGGTTCTCTGGTTTTGTAAAGGGCTTAGAGAATTACTTAGTCAATTAGCTAGTGTGAGATGAAAGGCTACAATAAATAATAGAAAGGAGAGACTAGATAGAGGATCTTTGGTTTTGTACGGGGCTTAGAGAGGGGAGGAGAGAACCCGGTCTCTTGAATAACTGGAGTTTACTATTATTTTTTATCAATAAACACGTGTCTACTATAATCTGAGCTGGCTCCTTTCAATGTGAATCAGAGCTCCAATCTTGGAGCGGTGGTGGGATTTAGTGTGGTAGTGACTTCAAGATTTGATGTGAATGAGACCTTATTACAGAAGACAACAAAAATCCTTATTGGTTCTAGAACTAGACTCTTGATCCCTCACTATTAAATAAGGAAACAAATCATTATTATATTTAACGAAACATGGCAACCAATCCTAAAAGATAATATAAGATATTCAACATATCCTATGATATAATCATGATTAATAATGTGGATAGATATATATTCTTAAACGTAGTAAGCATGAAAAGATTAAGACAAGACATACCAGCCTTTCCAATATTGTTCAGTCTTTTCCAGCTCTGTTCGATAAACATAACTGCAGCATCAAATAAAGAGCATGTCAATTAAGTGTAAAACGAAGTCTTTTTAACCAGCTTGTTCAGGCTGGATAAAGGATTATATTTTGGATTATTCTACTGGTGTTATGAAAGGCAAGGAGAGAAGTACCAACCATTTCCTTGAATCATCATATTTTATTGTGGCAGGGACTGATACGCGAGCAGAATCAACATTTCTTAAAGTGCCAGCTCTGACACTCCATTCAATCTGCATACAAGCAATTTCAACTCCGTTCAAACTTCACCAATACAAATGAAACAACACGCAAGCACTGATGTTCAAGCGGTGCATATTAAATTAGGATGACATAGAAAAAGCTTTTTTAAGAATAATAAAAAATCTAACAAACAACAAAAAAGGTTAAGAAAATAAATAAGATCTAAATGAAAAACAGTAATGTCAACCATGTAAAAGATAACTTAAAATGAAAATGAAAACAGTTAAGTAAGGATACAGAGCTTACAGCTTTTTCGATGCTTGAAAAATGTTGCATCCTATTTGATAGGATTTTCTGCATGTGAATTAGTGAAGCCATTGCTGTTCCCTGAAATTCTTGTGACAATCAACATTTCAGTGCCCACCCGTGATGAGTAAGTAGTAGTAAAAGCTATAAGGAACTTAACTATTAGAAAGTTAAAAACCAACCTCTACAACGTCCACAACAATCAACCCAGCCAAATTTGACAATGATCTCCTTGCCGCAACATGCACAGCAATCGACCCCCCCATGCTTTGATGATGAATAAAATTTTAATCAATAGTAGTTAATAGTTAATAGTTAATATTATACACCAAAAGTAATCATCAGTTATATAAGGGAAAGTGATAATTTAGTCAGGTTAGATTCACCAAATATTTCTATAGGAATTAAATTCATTGAAGAAAGAAATTATAAGTGAAAAATAAAGGCCGCATGATAAAAACACAATTAAATTAAATAGAGACAAATTACTATCTGCAACAGCAAATGTAAAACTAGCCTCATTATACAAATATCTTTTGAGTTGATACCAAGTTGAACAATCACATACAACAAAATCAAAACATTTCTACAGCTATGCCTTGCAGTTCTACAGCCGATACATTTTGATTATGAAAAAACGTGTAATGATTGAAGGAAGATAAATCTATTCAGATAAAGGGAAGCTGTATGGCTTCTTCACATCAGACAAAACATTAAAAGTTCTCTTCTTTTGTCAACTTAGTCTGTTCTAGTGGTTATTCATCCATCCCCCCCCTCCCACGAAAAATTCAGCATTAATAGTATTGTCATTAAACAGGACTCTACACCACAAAATAACTAAAAGACCCTGAAATTTGTCCCCATTCAGTGCTAAAACAAATATACAACACCAAACTTTGACACAGTTACCAAGAGTTATATTATATCATCATTTAATCAACAGCAGAATTGAAGATTTTGTGCATTTAATCTGCAAAAGAATCCAAGGTTACTTTAAGAGACCAACATGCTTCACAGAGATTCGAGCCTGTCAATAAAGTGGACCTCTTTGTGTATGCAAAAACATAGACTATAAAATAACATAAGTTCAGTCGATTTAAATCACCTGTGACCAACGAGGATAATGGCAGGAGGAGAATCGCCATATAATTCCTTTATAACAGCCAATACATCATTGCACATGGTCTGCACAACAAAATAATGATCACCACTGCAATCACATGAGAAAATAACAAAAACCGGCAAACTGAACATGGTCATGGCACACATTTTCACAAACAAATGAACAATGCAGTTCACTTTAGTCTATTTATTACTTTGTACCTCAACAGATAAGTCAACATCATTATCTGTCACTGATTTTCCATGACCTCTCAAGTCCATCGCAACCACCCTAGCTTTCTCCTTAATTATACCAGTTGACACAGCAAACGAAAGTCTGTGAAATAATTGGAGACTTTTATCAGACTGCTTACTTGCAATAATTGTTGAAAACATTTGCGATTGTACATGAATATATAGTATCTATACTATGTGTGCACACTTGAGTTGCAGAAAGCAAGTTCAGAGCGTAATACTAACTAACAATAGAATGCTGGTGTGGTGTTCTACAATTCTGCTATTACTGGTTTAGCACAGATCTTTCATGTGTGATGAAAATCAAGCTGGTGATGGTGGAAATCCATCACTAACATCTTGTTAGATGTTAGTTTTCTGATTATGTTATTTACTTATTTGGTTTGATGTTAGTTACTACTTCCTAGTTTTTAGTTAATAGCTTTTAGTTACTAGTTTTTGATGATTAATATCAATGTATTTAACCATGCATGCCTTCATTCTTATTTTTTTAATGTGAAACCCCTATAGAGTTGTACAATACCGTTAGGTTGGTACCCTAAAAGCACATGCATATGGTCTTGACAACTGGCCGGATGGGCCCAAGTGCTTACCGAGCGAGCACGCAGGGACGACCAGGAGGGACATTAATCCGCACCTCATTTGGATTTGAGCCTAGCAATGTCTGAACTCTGAAGGGCCCAAAGGCCACTAAAGACCCTAGCATGGAGCACTATAAAAAGGAGACTAAGCTTCTAGCACTATAAACCCTAGAGCTCCTCCTCTCATTGAAGATTGCCTCCAAGGTTTGTGTTCTAGATCGGAAGAAGAGTTTATAACTCTGAAGTTCTAAAAGTTTTTCTATTTGCATTATGATAACTTCTTTTTGTTAACCCTCCGGTTCTCAGGGGAAGGGGACCCTAGTAGTCCGGAATTCGGCTATGAGGTAAGTAAAGTCCGACTAAAATTTGTCCCACCCATGAGTCAAACTCGGGTTCTCCCGAACGATTTGTCCTTAGAGGGAGTTCATTAACCACTTGAGCTCAATCACTTGGTTAGCATTATGATAACTTTAATAAGTGACAATGTTCCAATTTCCATGTCACTTCATGGACAACATTACAAATGAATTTAATTTGTATACAGGGTCAGTGACGTGTTTTACACCGTCATTTTACACTGTTAGCAAATCAAGATCAATCAAATGAATGACAGTCAAACGTTTGTAATGATCTACCAGTTACGACTTACGACTATGATCGATTGATGGTGTATAATAATTAAATATTATAAATGAGATAAATTAAGGAAAAAGAGAAACATTAGAGGTGATAATTGAGCAGCATACATACCCAGAATAACCACCACCATGTAAACAGAAAACAACAGGACCCTCAGTTCCTGCCATGTAAACATGAAAAACCTGAATATAAGTAAAATGAAAACGTTAGAAGAAAAAAAATCTAAAAAATGAATGAAAAAATAGATGGTTGATTTTACAAAAACTAACATCATTTGATTCAGGAATAGCAACATCATCTTCTTTATCAAAATAAACAGACCAATCTAAGGGTATGTATTTTTCCGAAGAACTCCTACAAAATAAATAAGCATCAAAACGACGTCGCGTGTGAGAAAAAAACGAAGATCGAAGTGGAAGAAGGTTACTTAGTTGGTGGACGTTGAGGGACGGAAGCGAAAACGGAAGCTGGTTGTGGAGGTTGATCGTCGGTGATGTCTTCGGGAAGTGATGTCATGTGAGAAGAATCCATCGCAATCTCTTTCTATTAGACGTATCAATCGATCGATTGATCTACGAGGTTGAATTCACTACTATTGCAGATTGTAGAATGTGTTGTGAAACGGAAGCACGACAACACTTCTATATTTTCTTTTTCTTTTTCTTTTTTGTAAAACCACCAAACTTACTTTTCTATTTACTCCTAGTTTCATGTATCCTGTAAGGATTTAATTTTAGTAGTAATTTTTTTAAAAAAACTAATATTTAATTTTAAAAAAAAAAAAAGATGACGTGGGTTAATATTGAGATAAAATTGAGCTCAATACGTTGTTGTAAGGTTGTCAATCATAATCATATTAGATAATTTATTTAATTTAATATTATAAATAGTGAGTAGTATTTTGCAACGCATTATTTTTATGTATAGTAGGACGCAATTTTTATGTGATAAGAATCAAGTGTACAATTACTCTTTTGTGCTTATATGTATATTGAACACACAACATATTATTGTTGTACTTTAATAGTTCAATATTATATCTTCGGATATCTTGTTTTGTTTTTTTTTTTTTTTATTGTTAGAGAGATATTGTTTTGGATGCAAATTTGCTAGTGGCTAAGTAACATTGCAAACTTTGGCGTCTCTGTGTAGGTCTTTGAAGCTATAGTTCAATTTTTGTATGATCTCGATGAATTCATTTTATTTCCTTCTTATTGGATATTTGTCTATATATGCTAATTAATTGTAGTGGTGTGCATATAATGCTCATATATTTTGTGTGTTTTAGCATTTGAGTTATTTCCCGAAAAAATTGGAATAAAAATGTTATAATTTATTTCATTTCGTTCACACCCCAAACGATAGAATGATAATTTTGTTTCATTCCATCTTTGAATATCCAAATAATTGAACGGAATTTGTGTTCCACACTTTCACTTCGTCTCGCTCCTCTCAATTCCATTATGTTCCATTTGCTTCATTCTGTTATGTACTATCAATCCAAACATAGCCTTAGAGACTAAATTTAAGATTCATTCACCTTGAAAATATACCAGGCTTATTCCAAAGTTATTAGGGCTCTGTTTGGTAAAAATAAGCTATAAACTAGCTGATAAGCTAGCTTATAGCTGATAGCTGATGGCTGGTAGATTATAGCTGAAAAGCTAGTAGAATAAAATTAAAATGTTTGGCAAATTTAGCTGTTGTAAGTACAAAATGACATAAAAATACATGGTTAGTGGGTAGTTTTTTTTTTTAAGTATTAGTGGGTAGTTATTATATTTTTTAAAAAATAAATAAATAAAATTAATGAGGGTAAATATGGAATAAAATGAAAAAACTATTAGATATAAGCTCATACGCTACTTGAAATAACATCTAGGGTCTGTTTGGTAAAAATAAGCTATAAGCTAGCTGATAGCTGATAGCTGAAAAGCTAGCTTATAGCTGATAGCTGAAAAGCTAGCTTATTGAAATTAAAGTGTTTGGTAAAATTAACTTTTAAAGTGGTTATTAAATATAAAATTACATAATTGATAGTGGGTAGTTTATTTTTTATAGTGGGTAGTTATTAAATTAAAGGGTAAAAATGGAATAAAGTGTAAAAAGCTATAAGCTCAAATGCTACTTGAAATAGCATCTGAGAAAAAGCTATAAGCTAGTACAAAAAGTTTGTTGCCAAACACCTCTAATTTTTTGAAACAAGCTTATAAGCTCATATAATAAGCTATAAGCTAGCTTATTTGTGTTACCAAACAGAGCCCTAAAAAAACGCTATAAGCTAGTTAGAGAATCTCGTTACCAAACACTTTACATTTTTTCCAAACAAGCTTATAAACTAGTTCAATAAGTTATAAGCTAGCTTATTGGACTTACCAAACAGTGCATAGATAAATTTTTTTATTTTTATAACATTCAATATTTATTTAAATAGCGGAAGGCGCGCAAGAAACACGTTAGAGGTAAAAAGTAATTCTCCCTATGTTTACTCCCAAAGTAATTGAACGATTGATGGGAAAATTTCTCAACGCACCCACCCACTTTTTCCCGCACTCCCTAGCGCAACCAAAAAAATTCGGAAAATACGTTCTGAACTGTTTTTTAGTGTAAAATTTACACTATAAAAAATTCGGGAAATGTTTTCCGAATTTTTTGGGGAGTGCGGGAGAAAATGGTGGGTGCGTTGAGAAACTGTCGATTGATGAATCTCATAATTTTGGAAGAAGCCCAATAGCCCATGAAGAAAGAAAGGGATTTTAAGCCCACAGATTTGACCGGCGAGCCAAGGTCGTAACCCTAAAATCTGAACCAGTAGTACAGATAAAATATCCTTTCATCTCGATCGAACTCGCGTCTCATTCATTTCATCATCACCCACTCACCTCACTCCCGCGCTTCGATTTTCACACCTAATCATGGCCGAAGAAGAAGTTGCTGTTGCAACCGCCACAAGCCCCGTTCCCTCCTCCGATTGCAAGCGCAAGTTCGAAGATCTGCACTCTGAACACCAACCTATTGAATCTAACATCGACGGTGTTGAAACCGACGCCGACGAGGGTGAGAACAAACGTCCTCGTCTCGATGAAGATAACCAGAATGACCTAGGTACTGCATTCATGCTCTTAAATCTTCCTAATTACTAATTATTCCATTTTTTCATTCTCTATAATCATTTGACCTAGGTACTACATTTTTTCTTGATATTATTGTTGCTGATTAATTTATCATCATTGCACTTGACATGCACTATCATTCTAAATAATCAGTGCTAAAGTTTGTTGAAAATGCTTTGATATATATAATATACAATATGATTTAATAATTCTAAGGAATTTTGTGTTGTTGATGTTATGTATTTGGTGTTGCAGCTGGTACTAATGGACATCAGGAAAAGAAGGTTGATGAGCCAGAAAAAGAAACGGAGGAAAATGCCGAGCCGGCGGAGAATTTAGAAGAATCTGCAAAGGAACACACTTCTAGTGAAATTGCTGAACCTGCGGATGCCAAAGAGGTTCCTATTGAGGATTCAAAAGAGGTTCCTGTCAAGGAGGCTAAAGAGATTCCTATTGAGGATTCAGAACAGGAAAATGACAAGGAGTTTTCTAAAGAAACTCAACAACCATCTAAGGAGTCAACTGAGCAAGATGCTTCTGTTGATCCTGCCTCGCAAAATGAGGAGGTTCCTGATAATAAGGTGTTGATACTTGATTATGAAGCTCGGTTTATTTCTTATAGGATATCTTACCATAGATTTATAGATACTGAGACCTTGCTTATTTGTACTCATTCATTTACATTAGCTCTGAAGTTTTACCATTGCTTATATCTTTGAATTTTCAAACTTGCTTTCAGCAAGATGCTTCTTCTGGGCAAAAGCAACCTATATCTGCATCTGACACAACAACTCGAAAAATTGAGGTTCCTAGCAATAAGGTATGTTCATTTTCTTAGGATTATAGGCTTATTTACAATGTAACTTTGAAGAATATGATGCACTTCAGATATTTCCACCTTTTTTCAGTTTTACTTTTTCAACCTACATATAGGGGCTCCAAACTGAAAATCAAACATACACTAGATCACATAGATGATAGTCTAATAGAGGTAGAGGGAGATCAATAAAAAAAATACCAAATAATTAATGAAGATCTAAATTTATATCGCTTTTCTTCATAATAGGGCATTGATAGTTTGATCAACGTTGATGACCTCACTATGTCGAAATTGTCTTTGTGGATGTATCTCTCGTAGCTTAAACCCCATTTAGCAGGTCATCTACACATCCTAAGTTTTGATTATTTGGTTTCTATGCATGGTTCTGTCCCTGATGTTATCGATAACGGGTGATCGCATTCCTTCTTTTTGTCCCTGGTTCTTTAATGACTTCTTTTGAATGATTTTTTTTTTTGTCCATAATTTTGGTTCCTATGAAACCATTGCTAATAATGAAACTTCAGACAGGCATATTTGTTTCTTACATCCTCACTAAACGCTGCGTTCTTATTGGGTTGGAAGCAGTTTAACTTCATAGATGTATGCCATTTATGTTCAGGTTGGCGTTCTTATTGGCAAGTCTGGTGACACTATACGGTACCTGCAGTATAACTCGGGCGCAAAGATCCAGATCACAAGGGATGCTGAAGCTGACCCTCACTCTTCAACAAGGCCTGTGGAACTAATAGGAACTTTGGAAAGTATAGATAAGGCAGAAAAGCTAATTAATGCCGTAATCGCAGAGGTTATATACCATATCCAATCTTTATATAAGCCTTCTTGTTCCTTCTCTTGCTATTATTATAAAGTTCTTATGCTGTTTTCCTTTTGAAATTGCTCAGGCTGATGCTGGAGGTTCTCCTGCACTTGTAGCTCGAGGCCTCTCCCCTGCTCAGGCTATTGTGGGATCCGATCAAATTCAGATACAAGTTCCAAATGAGAAGGTGATAGACTGATAATATCAGTCTATTTATGTTTTACATTATTTATGTTTTATGTTAATGAGCTTTGAGTCACATTAATTTGACACAGGTGGGGTTAATCATTGGTAAAGGTGGGGAAACAATCAAGAGCCTGCAGACCAGAACTGGGGCACGCATCCAGGTAGTTGTTATTGTTTACCTTATATTAAACAGTCGATGCATATGGTAACTAAATTAGAAATGAATTAACCTGCTAAAAGATCAATAAATATGATTGTAGCAGATTTTATATTAAAGAAAACAATGTTGACATAAAGTTGTTTGCATATCACTACGTCTAAAAGCATATTTTTTTAAGAGAAGTGTTTGCTCATTGCTCCCAATCCAATTCATTTAATTACAACGGTGTTATCTTTTTCCTAATCTGAAAGCATGGACGCTGATGATGCTATTTTGACTGTTTTAGTTGATACCTCAACATCTTCCGGAAGGCGATGATTCTAAAGAAAGGACCGTCCAAGTTACTGGTGATAAGAGGCAAATTGAAATTGCTCAAGATCTGATAAAAGAAGTCTTGAGTCAGGTCTGTTTGGCTAAACATATTTTGTGATGATAAAGTTTGCAATTTGATACTTTAGATATTATATGTGCTTATTTTTGTGTTGATACTGTTATTATAGCAATACTAACATTTTGCGTTTTCAATGTATTATCGATATCTCTTTTTATGCTGTGGTTTTTCTATTGTAGTTTCATGTTAAAAAATGCTGCCTAAACTCATTTAGCCACTCATTGAATTTTCTGTAGTAAATTGCACTAAGTTTTTGCATGTATGCATCCTGTACCCATATTTATGTCAATTTATGCTTATTCTCTATGGTAGACTGAGGTTTATATGTCATGCTGATTGGGGAGAGACTGGGTTGCATAGCTTAAATTGATTGATATGTGCTGTCGTTCTTAATTAGTATCATGGTATTGGGTAAGATATTTGGAGTAGTATATGGAAGGTTTATCCATGTTTTGCAGCTGCTTGAAAGTATGAATCACCGGTTAAGATTTTTAATTGGTGACTGATTTTGACATTGTTCTTGTAATTATGAGTTCTATTTATTGCTTCATTTGATTCTCCATCATGCAAAGAAATAATAGTTTGGAATAATGATCTCTTGCAATAGTGATCTAGACATTTCCGTTTTTTTTTAATAAGCTGTAGACATTTCCCTTGTTTGCATGCATAAAATAGAGTTTTGGACAAACTTTATATGTTTGCTCTATTTGGGTTCAGTGTTGCTCTACAGTTGCAATTGTGAAAGCAATACAAAACGTGATTGTGTGCACGGGAGTATCCATGTATTTGATGCCTGTTTGATTAATTTATGGAAGTATTGTATCAATTGTTGCCATGCAAGTGAGATAGATCACCTGAATCAGTGTTCATAAGTTTGGAAATTGAACAATAATCCATGCCAAGGTCAATTAAATCTTATAGGAAGATCGTATATGTAAACCAAGATGACAGTTGCAATGATTTATTTATCTTGAGGTGCCAATTTCGAATTGGTTGGCTTTAAAAATGCAGATTTGGCCATTGCCTTTTTCCCTGGGGTCAGCATTGCTTTCTTGATGTAGCATAGAGCCATAGACAACATATTCACTTTCATGCTCTGAAGAGAGGTGGCAGGCATTAAAACTTCCGATTGCAGGATGTTTAATGGTTGGTAAGATTGCTTCAAGACTTAAAAATAATGATTCAGTAAGACTATATTGTGCTGGCCTTGGCGCTCAAAAAGAGCAGCTGTATGATTTGTATGAGACCTTTTAGAAGAAAAGAGTCATACCTGGTGAAGTCATGTCGTCTGATGATTTTAACTGTATTCCTCTATCTCTAGTTCAGTAATGAGAAAAACCATAATAAGTAATTCTTGTCGTTTGGTCTGTTTTGATGTTGGGGAAATTTTAATTAAGGCAGTCATGTGATCCGGGACTAGTACAAATATGTTGTGTTGATTTACCTGCTTTCTAACATATCTTTGACCTGATGATACTATTGGTTGAAAAGACTATGGTAGCCATATGATAAAGGGCCAGTACAAATATGTTTGTGTTGATTTACCTGCTTTCAAACATATCTATGACCTGATGAAACTATTGGTTGCAAAGACTAGCATATATTTGATGAATGATAAGTTGATGTTTTAAGTGCAACAGATAAAAGAAACCTGGTCAATCACCTTTGGCTAAATAAAACTTGACTGATTGGTGATTATAGACAAATTTGACAAGTTCTGTACGTTTAGTGATCACTGCTGTATCAACCTGGTTCAGTTTTCACTTTATTCTATCTTTAAATATATTTTTTATAGAACATGTTGGTATGTTGAAAGCAGCAGAAGTATTATATCAACCTGTCATCTCTTGTAAGATTCACCATCTTTGTCTAGTCATTGTTGAATTGATTGATTGAAATTTAGCTTAGTTTTAGTTTTGCTTTTGCATTGTCAGGCTTCTTTCATTTTCCTTTATTTGCTGAGGTGAGGTATTTTTTCTGTGATAATATCAAACAATTTCTTGTGTAGCCATTTACTTCATTATGTACTGCAGTTGAGCTCTGAGATGATATGACATGCTATTGATATTGCATTATCTAGCTTGCGGCTTGTTATTTTGCCACTTGACATTCAGTAGAAGTTTTGATGTCATAGTTTATATGCCACATATTTTTAATGTTTGCATTCCTTCGAATTTGTCCTGAGAAAATTATTTGTACCTTTCTACTGTTTTTGGTGGAGTATGTCCTTCAACTGGACTTGATTATCATCACAATTAAATGGGTGCGCAGGGTTAATAAATTTTTCTCTTCACTATCATGGCAACTTGATTTAATATTTAATTGGTTCACAATAGATGCATCCTTGTTATTGACCGAGTTTATTCTGATATTATTCTTGTTATTAGATTTTTCCCTGTTTACTTACTTTTGTATGCTGTGCTTGTATAGCCTGTCAGGTCATCAAGCGGTGGTTTTGGCCAGCAGGCCTACCGTCCGCCTCGAAGTTCTGGTGGTCCAGCCCAATGGGGTCAGAGAGGTTCACATTATGGCCCCCCGCCATCATATGACTATCAGCAGCGTGGGCAATATCCTTCTCATAATCAATCATATGCACCTGCTCCTTATGGAAATTATCCTCAACATATGGCTCCAAGAAGCAGTTATGGTTCTGGTTGGGAGCAAAGGCCTCACCAGAGTTTGCAGGGGCCACCGTCACACAATGGTGGTTATGATTATTATGGTGGACAAGGGGGTCATTCATCTGAGGCTCCATCATCTGCCCAGCATCCCAGTTCAGTCCCCCAACATGGTACCGGTCCTTCTCCTTTCCCCCCCACAGGCCCATCCCCAGCCCAGATGAATTACAATTATGGACAGCCTCAAGGCCAGGATTATGGCCATCAGGCATCATATCAGCAGGCAGGACATCCTCAACAAGGTTATGGACAAGGTTATGATGAATCAAAGTACGAAAACCGTGCCCCTGCACAATACCCATATGGAGGACATCAAAATTCTCAGCCAACCTACCCTCAAGCCAATGCTCAAGCAAATTATGCACCGCCACAGCAGTATGGCAAGCCACCATTGTATGGCATGCCACCTTCACAAGGACAACATCCACAATCTTATGGCCACCCTAGAGCTACTCAACCAGGTGAGATTCCATATCAGGGTTCTACTCCAGCACAATCATATGGCACAATGCAGCAACCATATCCATATGCATCATCTGGGCCATCACAAGCAGCGTATCCCACATACGGGTCTGCACCAGCTGCAGATGGTTATAATCACCAGCAGTCTGCACCTGGACAAGTTTATGCCCAGCCTGGTGGACAGCCCAGTTATGGGCAGCCAGGTGCCCAGGCCGCGACAAGTTATGCACAACCCACCGGTTACGGATCATACCCATCTCAGCAGACTTACCCTGAACAACCAGCCTCTAACAATGCAGTTTATGGCTACCAAGCACCCCAAGATCCTGCTTACAGCAGTGGCGCTGCACAAGCATATAGTGCAGCTCCAACTGTGCAGCCAGGTTATGTTCAACCCACGCCAACTCAAACTGGTTATGACCAATCTAACCCACAACCAGCAGCTTATGCGGCCGTACCAGCAGCAGCAAGTGCTCAAGCTGCGTATGGCAAGACCGTATCACCTCAGCCCGCCGCTTATGCCCAGTATGACTCCACCCAAGTTTATGGTGCTCCTCGATGATTTGTTTTTTTGGTATTAACTACAATATTTTAGTATTAGCGTGTTCTAGTTCATTGTCCCCTTTCATGTAACTTGTTTTTCATTTTCTTGTAACATGTACTGCTTTTTATTATTGTGAACTTAAATTAATTTTTCTTCCGTTGAATGTACTGATGTTGCAGTTTCTAGAGATTCATTTAATGTGGCGGAGAGATTTTTCTTTTTACAAAATTCTTTACAAAATCGACCCATAACATTTATGCTTTATAATTGACCTGTAACCTAAGGTTTATGCTTTGCGGAAATCCGTATTCTCATGTTGAGATATTACGTAATTCTTCCAATGTTAACTACACTGGTATTAAGCAAGTTATATATTATTAAATCTGTGAATACTGATAACAAGTCATGTTATATTTAAGTAACAGTTTCAACTTCATTTTGTGTTCTAACAGGTGTCTTTTGCCAACTAATTGTTTCTAGTCCATATAATTATGTTAGACTATCATATCAGCGGAATTTTGTATTGCAGTTGCAAACCGTAATATCTATAAAAGTAGGAATTTATTAAGAAAAATGTGGAAGTCCTATTCTTTTTTTCCTTATATATCCAATTTTTTGACAAACGAGACATGAATGAAAGAGTTTTTTTGGAAAAATTGGCATTAGAAATAAATCCATGTCTCAAGCATTATGATGTATTGCAATACTCATGATATTAGTGTAGGTCTATCTCACTGAGTGAGACGACAAAGCAGCTTAGCAGCATCAACAAGCAAAAACGTAATTTGTCGTTTTATGCTATTAATATGAATGGATGTGTGAGTTTGTTCGTAGATTCATCCTTTTTATTTTTAGTAAATTTGAATTTGTATTGCATCATGTATTTTATCAATTTGAAAGTTTACAAGTTGTACAAAACAAGAAAGAGACAAGTCAATATCCAATATATTTAACCTATTTGGTTTGGTATTGTGGTATTGACTTGGATGTTTTCTCTCCCGACCCCCGTGATTCTTTTATACCCCCCAATATTCCGATTTTGCCCTTGCAAAAAACTTCGGTTCGCAGAAACCGAATTTTTTCTAGTACAAATTTTGAGTAAATTTCGGTTTTCAAGGCAAAAAAACTTCGGTTTCTATAAACCGAAGTTTTTTGCAAGGGTAAAATTGGAAATTCAGGGGTATAAAAGAATCACGGGGGTGGGGAGAGAAAACATCATTGACTTGGAGCCTGAGAGTGAGGTCTGAGGTTCGATTCTCGCCGGTACCAATTTGAGTGGGCTAATTTAGTTTTTTCAAAAAAAATCCGATATATTTATTTCTCACTATATTATAAAAAAAAAAAAAAGCAAGCATCTCAATATTGTGAACAATATTAATAATAATAATAATAATAATAATAAAAAATTGAGAACAACATGTCAATGAAAAGTATAATAATAATAGCTAACAACAAAGTATGTTTATCTTATTTATTTGAAGAGCTATATTTAATTAGCTAATCTTTGAGAAATCAATTTGCAAGGAAGATAACCCAATTGTACCAGGTTTCCGAAGCTGATCAAGCTGTTTATTACCACGGCGAAGTAAATATTCAATATATTGAAAATTCTTCCGATCCACTTCCTTCGAATTTCGCCGAAACTCTTGATTCACTACCGATTCAATGTTGCGGCGTTCTTCCTCAGATTTGGAACGTGCTACACGTAGAAATCCTCTGTATAAACTAAGTACTTGTTTTTGCATTCCAGAAAGTCTTTGCACTTTGGTTCCTCCCATTTCATCTTCTTCTTCTTCTTTTCTCTGCCACAAACAAATATTTTTTCAGTGATTTCTATTCTGTTCAGAACGGGAAAAATAAATACACGATTTGAAAATTGAAATTGTAGGAGGAAATTTGCTTTACCTTATAGCAATGAAGTTGGATGCAGATTCGTTAGGTGCTTAGCTTTGTGGTGGTGGTGTTGTTCTGGAAGAAGAATTGAGAAAGGGAATTTGAAATGGGCTCAGGAGTATTTGGGCTTATTGGGCATGGGCTCGGAAATGGAAACTGAAAAAACTAAATTCTTCGGGTCTACTTTTCAATCCTCCAATTTTCTAAGGAGGGTGTATTGGATTGAGATTTCATGGGATTTTAAAAGACTTTTTTATGACAAAAAAATCTTGAGGTATTCAATCAAGACTTTTACAAAAGTTAAATAAATCTTGTGGTATTCAATTAAGACAAACATGATTTTTTTTTCAGGGCAATAAAATCCGTTGGTATTCAATTGAGATTTGGTACTACTTTTAAAATGTCTACTGGTATTCAAAAGTCTACCGATTTTGATGGATTCTTCTATGGAATGGATTTTGAGAGACTTTTTAGTTGAAAATACACTTGATAGACTTTTTCAACAATCTCACCAAAAGCCTTGAGACTTTTTTGAAATCTTCAAGACTTTTTATTTTCATCATCACTGTATCAAATTTTTTTTTCTTTATTTTTTCATAGTTCATCATCACTGCACTCCTTCTTCTTTTCTTTGTTCACTTGTTCAAGAATCTCACCAAAAGACTTGAGACTTTTTCAAACTCTCCAAGATTTTTTACTTTCATCATCATTATATCAGTTCTTCTTCTTCTTCTTCTTCTTCTTCTTCTTCTATCAAATATGTTTTTTTGCAAAAAAATATTTTAACAAATTCTACATCTTTTTTACAAACTTTTGATTCAATACAACTTTTTACGCCAATTTTTTTTTCGTTACCTTCATCTGCTTCTTTTCCCATCAATGGTGATAATGGTTTTTATTTGTGATTAGAAACATATACGTGAAAAAAATGTAAGGCTTTTTTTTTGTTTAAAAATTTGGATTCCCAAAAAAATATAATTTCTTTTATTAAAATTTATTGATTCTTTTAAAATTTGCCTAATATACAAAAGTTTCTTAATATATAAAGTATTATGAAATCTTGATTGTAAAAAGTTTTTTGAAAAAAATCTCTCAAAATCCATTCAAATCATGTTTTAAAAATCTTGATTGTAAAAAAGTCTCTGTAAAAAAGTCTTTAAAATCTCACAAAATCAATATAGTCCAACAAAATCTCATAAAATCATCAAGACTTTTTTTGCCAAAATTGTCTCATGAAATCCCAATCCAATACACCCCCCTAAAACTCACACCTTTTGTTGACATAATGTATTGTGTTGTACTAAAAACCTATACATTTGGAGTTGAACTTGGTAGGGAGAACCACGGTTCAATTACTCACAATTGCGATTGGTAGGGGTTGGAACCACTTAGATGCCAAAACTAACTTCAAAATCTGATGAGGTGGTTTAGTGGGCCGGATATTGGTGGTGAAAAAAAAAATCTAGACAAATAAATGTTGTTTTCTGCATATTTGTCTGTCCAAAATTTAAGGGGTGGAAAAAGTGTCTCTCAAATTCTTTAATTAAGGACTTGTTTGTTTAAGATTCTTAAAAATAAAATCATTTTTTTTATGTTTTAGTTATTTTCATGTGTTCAGAATAATGATAGCTAAGAGTTAGGAGAATAAAATTTTGTTACTAGTTTAGGATTTTAGTTAGTTTTTTTTTTTTTTTTTTTTTTTTGACAAAATTTTAGTTAGTTTTTTTTTGGTGAAATATTTAGTTAGATTGATAACTATCAAGTTCCAAATTAGCTCTATTAATTATTTTATTAATTAGTTTATTTATTGTTTTTTTTTAAGAAAGTTTATTTATTGTTGTTAATACTCTATTAATTATTTTTAATTATATAATATATTAATGAGTTGTAAAAAATTTATTGGTTGTGTCTAAACATTAATGCTTAGGTGAGTACTCACCTAAGAATTTCTCCTATAAATAAGTCATTGTACTCATTTTTCAGCATCTTTTGAATATGATTCTTTTTTAGAATATTGGCTTAAATGCAGTTTTGCCCCCCTGTTTTGATTAAATTGGAATTTTACCCCCTATTTTAAAACGCGGACTTTTACCACCATTTTATAATTTTTTGGATTTTGCCCCCCTAAAATTCTGCTTTCGAGTCACAACTTCAAAGCTTCGCACACAACTCAATTTGGATCAATAATTCACC
Organism: Trifolium pratense; assembly: GCF_020283565.1. Taxonomy (NCBI): domain Eukaryota; kingdom Viridiplantae; phylum Streptophyta; class Magnoliopsida; order Fabales; family Fabaceae; genus Trifolium; species Trifolium pratense. Next base: position 42,283,415 of record NC_060060.1, read on the forward strand.
AAACGTATACCGAAATGACCGTAATCGAGTTATATTTCCACAAAATCAAACCCCACTAAATTTGGAGTTACAAAGAGAAATTAATTACCGTTTTAGTGAAGGTATGTCTCCCAAAATTCTGCACAAAATCTGCTTTCGAGTCACAACTTCAAAACTTCGCACAGAATTCCATTTGGATCCATAATTCACCAAACTGGTACCGAAATGACCGCAATCGAGTTAGTTTTTCACAGAATCAAACTCCAATAAATTTGGAGTTACAGAGAGAGATTAATTATCATTTTAGTGAAGATATGTCTCCCAAAATTCTGCACAAAATCTGCTTTCGAGTTACAACTTCAAAACTTCGCACAGAATTCCATTTGGATCCATAATTCACCAAACTGGTACCGAAATGACCGAAATCGAGTTAGTTTTCCACAGAATCAAACTCCAATAAATTTGGAGTTACAGAGAGAGATTAATTATCATTTTAGTGAAGGTCTGTCCAATTACTAATTTTGCAGAAATCTACTTTTGACTTTCAAATTCAACGACGTCTACCAAACACATCGTAACTCCAAATTTGAGGAAATTTAAATGACAACAAGGGTAATTTCGTTAGCTTTCTGGACATGTAAATAATAGTAAAAAATGAGCTACACGGAGAGACATGACAAAAATACCAGTAGTAGTTCCATACAATAATTAATTTGGATAGACCTTCACTAAAATGATAATTAATTTCTCTCTGTAACTCCAAATTTAGTGGAGTTTGATTCTGTGAAAAAATAACTCGATTGCGGTCATTTCAGTACCAGTTTGGTGAATTATTGATCCAAATTGAGTTCTGTGCAAAACTTTGAACTTGATGCTCAGAAGCAGATTTTGTGCAGAATTTTGGTGGGGGGCAAAATCCAACAAATTATAAAATAGGGGGGGTAAAATTCCGCATTTTAAAATAGGAGGGGTAAAATTCCGCATTTTTCAAAACTGGAGGGGTAATATTGCATTTAAGCCTAGAATATTCTGTTATTTTCAAGCTCTCAAACTTTTGAAATCCAATTTCCTTCATGGTTATGAAAACTCAACAATGCATAAACTTTTTTTTAAAAGCAACTTTTGTAACAAAATTATTTTCATGTTGAAAATGAAACGTTAATCTAATTACCTTTTGAAGAAATTCATTTTTAATAGTAGAACTGTAGAAGGAAGAAATACAAAACCTCTTTATAATTTTCAAAAACACAAAATATCATACTTTTCTTAAAAATCTCTTAACAAATAATCAATAAATTATTTATATCAAAATAATTTATTTTTTTTAAAAAAAAAAACCTTAAAACACATGCATAACTAATACACGAAAAGTAATTTGCCAAGAATCTTAAACCAACACTACTAAAACACAAAGTAATTTTTCTATGGCAGATTCCTATCTGTACAACATAAGCTTACAATATTTGGCTATAGTGCTTCTGTTATAGCATTGTTTTGGGAAAGCTTCTTCTGTAACACAGCAAGATTGCAGACAACCTAACTTTGAACTTCGCCATCTTAACTTACCTGTCGTTTTTATCTCTTTCAATTGATTTATCTGCAGCAATTGGTTTGAAAGTTCTTTGTTTCCCAATTGAATTTCCTTGGTACACCATAGCTTCCCGAATAAACTTCTTTTTCTTAATCTTCTTGATCTTCGTAAAACGTCGAGGGTCAGAATTTTTAAGTTTTTCTAACTTCTCTTTCCTTCCATCGATATCAGCTTGCATGACTTTACTTCTCTTATCATCAGGCAATAAAGCCAATCTAGAAAATTTCTTGGGACTCACAACTTTTAGTTTCTCGGTAATTTCGTTGAACGCTGGAACAAGGCCACGCCTTATAAAGCATCCATTGATAAGTTGCATTGAATTTAATTCAGGGAGATTTGGAGAATCTTTTAACTCGAGATCCAAGCAAAATGAAGAGTCTTTTAGCCACATCCTGAGGGAGTGAGCCTTGGCTACAAGAACACCATGTCGAGTCTTACAAGGAAGAAAAGGCGATCCCATCTCCCAAAGACATGCCTTTAATGTGCTATCGAGTGATACCATGTTATATTCTGCTGTTCCTGTTGTAAGTACGACTGATTTCGGCGATTCTGGATAGCCCTGCAACGAGGCATCCTGCGATGGCATTGAAATCCAAATGCTAAGGTCAAACATAGACAAGCTAGAGAAAAATAAATGGCGAACGAAGTATTATCACCATGAAAATAACACAGCATAATTATGAGCATGTTGTCTTAAAACGTTGAACCTTAGAAGTTATAAGCGAAAAACCATAGACAATTTTGAATGAAACTTAGAAGGGAAAGAGAATTCACCTGCATATTGTCAAGCCATAATGTAAGACCAACAAGTGCTGAGCCAGCAGATAGCTTTCTAAAATCAGCTCCCCAGTCATTCTGAGCAACTCTGCAATTGATAAGATACAAGCAATAAGTAACCTAACAGAGGCAGTAACATTTCAGTCGAAAATGTCATTAAGATACACCCTCCTATCCATATATAAGAAAAAATAACAAAATTTTCACAAATTAAGAATGTTGGTTATTCTCATTTTATTTCTTAATATGATCAAAAACTAAATTTCATTTTCTAAACTGCTCTTCATGGAAACTTGTTCTATCGAAATAAAAGAGTTATTGGAAAACAGATTAATTGAACGATATTTTAGGAAGGACATCTTTAAATAGGGTGAAATTAGTTAACATTTACTTATATTTTAGACAATCAAGCATAAGTTTTTTTGTTTCTTATATTGAAGACCAAAGTAGTATAAACCGTGTCTTAGTAGTTTACAACTTTAATAAAAGTATATTACTATTAAGAACTATAAGGAAGGACTAATGATGCTTACCTAAATACATCATGACGATAAATGGTCCTCTTGATTGCTAATTGAAAAACCCATGATGCAGTGGCTCGCAGTTCAAATGCCCACAAGAGATCCACCAAAGCATTTACAAAGTTAAAAGCTGCATTATCTTCCACATGTTCCAGTTTCTCAAGAAATTGATCAACTTCGGAAACCAACAACTCAGATTTTTCTCTTAGAAGCCTATATAACAATTAGTATAATAAATTAATAGGAGAAATATGAAAGAGCAAATCTTCCTCTCAACAACTTTAGAAAAAGCTAATCCTTTTGCGTGAAAAATACTAATCAATACCTGATTGGGAGATCAAATCCGACACCTTGGAGTGCATTTAAAAGATTAATAGCATCGTTTACTCCCTCAGACAAGCTTGCAGCTCTGATAAAGCACGTCCATATTCGATGATCTGGTTCAATGGCTGCTTCCTTCATTTCTCTGAGCTTTTCAATTCCAGCTTTCGCATCTCCTTTTTTGAGATACGCATCAATAACAGAACTATAAGGTAAGGTATCCAGAACTGCTCCCATTGTTCTCAAGTTTTGAAGGACTTTGTCAGCTTCTTCAGGGTGTCCAGATGTACCATAAGAAACCATTAGCAAATGCATGGTGGCAGTAGTGGGCTCTATCCCTGCTTCTCTCATAATGGCTACCAGATTTTCAGCTTTCTGATGATCCCCGGAAGTTCTATACATTTTCATCATTAAATGAAAAAAGGAGCGATCCAGTTTATAACCATTCGACCTAAGTTCTTCAAAAAGTTCCTCAGCCTGGTCATACAGTTGTTGTTTACTAAATGCTGCAATCAAGCTTCTGTATGAGTCTCGCTTAGGTTCCAAACCAAGACTCTTCATTTTATGCATAAGCGATAAACCTTCTTCTGGTCTATGGTCTCTGCAGTACATTATAATTAATGTATTATAAGTTTCCTCGTCTGGTGAAAGACCAGCATCTTGTATCATCTGGTAGATGACACCCATTTTTTGAAATTCTTCGATACTAGAATATAGTTTAAGTATAGAATTGTAAATTTGAAGATCCAGCTTCAACCCCGCCTCTTGCATCTCAGACAACATGACTCTTACATCCCTTACTCTTTTGAATCTGCACAGCAATCCAATCATAATTCTGTAAAGATGCATGTTAGGAAAATAACCAGCAGCTTTCATTCCATTGTATACTTTCTGCACCTCAAATAAGTTTCCTGCTTGAGCAAATGCTTCAAGCATCAAAAGAATAGAACTTTTACTTATCTTGAAATCCATGTCTTGCAACTCCTGAATTACCACATAAAGCTCATTCAGTCTCCCATCAACAATTAAAGCCTGTAAGAGACCATTTACGGATTCAACGTTCGGGAAAGGACCACCTCTCATCATTGTATTAAAAATAGCTCTAGCTCGTTCGTAACAACCACTGATCGCATAAGCATTTATTAAAGCATTCCAAACCGTTCTGTTAACTTTTGAGCATTTTTGCCTAAGATCCTCCACTATACTTTCTGCATTTTGCCACATCTTTAACTTTCCATATGTTTCAATGATATCAGTAATATGAAAAGTTACATTATCCAGTATAATGTCATTTTGCTCTGCATGAAACAACAAATGTTGTGCTGTCTCGGGGAAGCCGATCCTGCAGTAGACAGACACCATACTCTGGTACAGACATTCAGATGACTCAACACCATTGAATCTCATGTCAGAGAAAAGCTGAGAAGCTATGTCAAATTGTTCACTTTGCACGCATTCCTGAATGAGGGTTTCATACATAGTACAACTTCTAAAAGTACCAAGTTCTCCTCTACTTCTGTATTCCTCCAAGGCTGCATCTAACTTTACAGCCTTGCAAAGTATAATGATGTGTGCTTCTGCGATCGTTTGGGAGTCCTCGGGAGTGTGTTCTATAAATAATTCAAGAAGTTCACGAGCTTCGGAATATTTACCAGATGAGCTATATGAGCTTATAATGGATAAAAAAATCTCACAGTCTAATTCATAGCCATTGTTGATGGCAACTTTCAACATTTTAGCACCGTGATCATAACATCCCCCCTTAACAAGAACCGATGAAATATCACGTGGATTCATACCACTCAGTTTTTCCATATCTTGAACAATTCTTTCAACAACATCCCCCATGTTTTCCCTCACAAGTGCAGGTAGCATGACTTCATAAAGACCGTTATCCGGCGTGAAGCCTTCCTGTATCATTTCCTGATACAACACCATAGCCTTTTTTATCTCGTTGAATCTCAAAAAGATATCCAACATAACTGAGTATGCTAGATGATCAGCTTTGATCCCTGACTGACGCATGCGGTTAAATGTCTCTTCGGCCTCTACTCGCTTCCCAACCTTTGCATATGCACAAATTAAAGCGCTGTATGTGTGCAAAGTGGGCTTAACACCTGCATTCAACATTTCCGACATTACTTTTGCAGCTTCCTCAATCTTACTTGCTTTCCCAAGCAAATCGATCAAAACAGTATATGTAACCGCATCTGGGGTCCTTTTAGATGACTTCATGTCTCCATAAAGCTGCAATGCCTCATCAAGCCGGCCATGCTTTCCGTGCATGTGTATGATAGTGTTGTATGTCATCTCATCCTTGCCAAACCCCATTTGCACCATTTCACGACAAATATCCCTTACCTTTTCTGTATTTCCCTCTTTTGAAAAAGCATACAACAAAGAGTTATAAGTGACTGCATCAGGTGAAAATCCTTTAGACTTCAGTTCTTCAAAAAGACGTTCTGCTTTCAAAGCAATCCCGCATCTACCATAAACCGAAATCATAGCATTGTAAGTCCAAAGATCCGGTTGGCAATGGTTCCTCTCCATGTCACTATAAACACAAACTGCTTCCTTCAAATTAGACTCTCTTGAACAAGCACTTATAAGAGTATTATAAGTTATTATATCCGGTCTAAGACCAAACTTCCCTACTTCATCCAAAAGCTGCATAGCTAAACCAGACACCATAGCACAAGACTTAACTTTTGCATTTATCAAAGTATTGAACCTAACAATATCAGGTTCACACCCTCTATCACGCATTAAATCAAACATCTCAATTACCTTATCAAAATTACCATTCCTTGCATAAACACCCATCATAGCATTATACACCTGAACATTATCTTCTATATTTGGCTCAGCTTTCGCGAAAATTTCAACAGCAATTGCTTCTTGATTAGCCTTTCCAAGCACAGCCAAAATAGTAGCAACCATCTTTGCATTAGGTGCATACCATTGCTGCATATTCAAACATTCATAAAGCTCAAGCGCGAGTTGCCAACGAGTTTGACCAACCGATTTAACCACAAAACAAAAATCACTTGGTCTCATCACAACTCTATGTTGTGCCAACACATTACTAACTAACTCATCAGATTTCAAACCCAAAATCCTATCAGTTAAAAACTTCACTCTTTCCCTCCAATCCATCTCTTTTTTCAGCGCCAAATTGTTCATCCTTTTCACCTTCATCTTCCTACTACGGTTTCCTATAAAATTTTCACCTGTTTCTTTTTCTTCTTCCCCTTTGTGGGTTTCATCTGGGGTTTCCAAAGTTGGAGTCTTTTTGACAAAAACATCGTTTTGAGACAATTGGGTCTCTGTAGAAGGGTACATATCAGTGAGTTTTGAATTGGGCCATCGAATTGAAGGTGATGCTCTGCTATAGGTGAATTTAGCAACAGTGACAGTTTTATTGTCATTGTTGTTGTTGAGTTGTTGTGGAGAGGAATTTGTTGTGTCTTGTTGGGTTGAAGAAGAATTTGAAGAGGAAGAAGCGGTGATGTTAAGAGTGTGTCTCTTTGAAATTGAAAATGAGGAGGGTGTGGGTGTGGAGGAGGGTGTAAGAGTTAGTAATCCTGTGGAGACAGAGAGAGACATGATTGTTGTTTGGGTTTGGTGTATCCTCTTTTCATGTTTGGTTACAACAACAACATTTGGATGAAATTTGTTGTATGTTAAAAGGTTTGGTTTTGAGATTGTGTAAGGAAAGGAGTGAAGAAAATGTGGAATGAGAGGATACAATTACAAGCTCAGTTCAACACAACTGTGTGAGTATAGATATTTTGCTAGGCGGGGTGAGAGAGAACCCAAGTTCAATTCATGAAGGTTAAGAAAGATAAGATAATCACTAAAAAAATAAAAATAAAAAATAAGTCTTTAGTTTCACATTTTAGCAGATTTCTAAAAACGTCCCTATATTTTTTATATTATATTTTGAGTCTCCATGTTTTTGCCGTTTTTAACATTGGTCCCTACGATGACGGTGATGATTTGGGGGCTTGGCTTGGTGGTGTGGCGTGCAATCTCAGGACGTGTACATTACTTATGGCTGGATTGTGGGAATTCTCGCGACTCTCCAATTAGACTCGGCCAGTCCTCCCTCTCATCCTTGTGCTTCCATTGTCGCCCTCATCAATCGTCTTAAGATGAAGGGCCAACATGTTAAAATCTCTCACATTTACAGGCAGACAAACCAAGTCGCAGACTGAATTGCAAATTTTGCTTTTTCTATACCTACGGGTTCCCTCTTTTTAGTCATCCGCCCTCGATTGTGTGAACCTTCTTTGACTAGATGTTGCCAATATTTACTTTAATGTAGTGTTCGTTTGTAATTTGGCCTAACGGCCTCCCTACTAGCGAAAAAAAAACTAATTAAAAATGAATTTGTATCTACATCATAAAATGGTGTCAAAATAACATTTATCAATTGGAAATGTGGGAGGTTTCTATTTATCAATTGTAATCTTGTTCCCTATGAATATGATACTTGTTGGTGCAAATAACTTCACTACATTGATGTTGAAATCCAAAAAGTTTATGCACTATGCATTACCAAAATTTTGTATATTGCAGAATCTTTACACTTCAATTGCACAACCAGAAACAAAAACCATAGCTAGAAATGTAAACACACAAATCCACAATCTTTCCTTACAAGGAAAACTTGAAGAAGCACTTTCATTTGCTTACACCAACCCTTCTCTATCCCTTCAAGACTATGCCTTTTTGTTCCATGCTTGTGCTCAGAAAAAATATCTGCAACAAGGCATGGCATTGCACAATTACATACTTGAAAAACACCCCACAATTCAAAATGATCTTTTTATCACTAATAACCTCTTGAACATGTACTGCAAGTGTGGTCAACTTGATTATGCTCGCTACGTGTTTGATCAAATGCCAAGAAGAAATTTTGTTTCTTGGACTGTTCTTGTTTCTGGGTATGCTCAATTTGGCTTAATCAGAGAGTGTTTTGCTTTATTTTCGGGTATGTTGGCTTGGTTTCGCCCCAATGAATTTGCTTTTGCAAGCGTGCTTAGTGCTTGTGAGGAGTGTGATATCAAATATGGCTTGCAGGTACATGCTGTTGCTTGTAAAATGTCATTGGATTTCAATGTATATGTTGCAAATGCTCTTATTACAATGTATAGCAAGTGTTCTGGTGGTTTCAGTAGATGTTGTGATCAAACTTCGGATGATGCGTGGGCTTTGTTCAAGTCAATGGAGTATAGAAATCTTATATCTTGGAATTCAATGATTTCAGGTTTTCAATTCCGTGGACTTGGGGACAAAGCTATTGGTCTGTTTGCACACATGTATTGCAATGGAATTGGGTTTAATAGTGCCACGTTACTTGGTGTTTTCTCTTCTTTGAATCAATGCAGTAGTACTTTAGATGATATCAACAACACATATCTGAGGAACTGTACTCAATTGCACTGTCTCACTATTAAAAGTGGTCTTATTTCAGAAGTTGAAGTGGCAACTGCATTGGTAAAATCCTATGCAAATCTAGGGGGTCACATTTCTGACTGTTATAGGCTGTTCCGTGATACAAGTGGCCAACATGATATTGTGTCATGGACTGCTATTATTTCTGTGTTTGCAGAGCGAGATCCTGAGCAAGCTTTCCTTCTTTTCTGTCAACTTCATCGGGAAAATTTTGTGTTGGACCGGTATACATTCTCAATCGCCTTAAAAGCTTGCGCATACTTTGTGACTGAGAAAAATGCAATGGCAGTTCACTCACAAGTAATTAAACAAGGATTTCGGGAAGACACGGTTGTTTCAAATGCCTTGATACATGCTTATGGGAGGTCTGGCTCCTTAGCTTTGTCTAAACAAGCATTTGATGAAATGCGTTGCCATGATTTAGTTTCTTGGAATTCAATGCTCAAGTCTTATGCCATGCACGGTCGAGCTAAAGATGCATTGGAGCTCTTCAAGCAAATGGATGTCCGTCCAGATTCTGCAACCTTTGTTGCGCTTCTCGCAGCTTGCAGTCACGCTGGACTAGTTGATGAAGGAGTGAAAATTTTCAACTCTATGACTGAAATTCACGGTATTTCTCCGCAACTAGATCACTTTGCCTGCATGGTTGACCTTTACGGACGAGCTGGGAAGATATTTGAGGCTGAAGAGTTGATACGCGAAATTCCAATGAAACCTGATTCTGTGATTTGGAGTTCATTACTCGGATCTTGCAGGAAGCATGGCAAGGCTGACTTGGCCAAATTGGCAGCTGATAAATTTAAAGAGTTAGATCCTAAAAACTCGTTGGCATATATACAAATGTCAAACATATATTCCTCTGGAGGTAGTTTCATTGAAGCTGGCCTTATGAGGAAGGAAATGAGAGACTCAAAAGTGAGAAAAAGACCAGGTTTAAGCTGGGTCGAAGTTGGGAAGCAAGTTCATGAGTTCACATCTGGTTGCCAACATCATCCACAAAGAGCGGCCATATTGACCCGGCTCGAGACATTGATCGGACAATTGAAAGAAATGGGCTATGCTCCAGAGATTAGCTCACCATTGCATGACATTGAACTGGAGCACATAGAAGACCAATTGTTTCATCATAGTGAGAAGATGGCATTGGTATTTGCTATAATGAATGAAGCAAGTCTTACCAGTGGTGGAAATGTCATTAAAATAATGAAGAATATCCGTATTTGCGTGGATTGTCATAACTTCATGAAATTAGCATCAAAACTATTTCAGAAGGAGATTGTTGTAAGAGATTCGAATCGCTTTCACCATTTCAAATACACAGCTTGTTCTTGTAATGACTATTGGTAACATACCACCTGCATTCCCCCATTTGGGAATATGAGATGGAATCTTTATTTTTATTCCATCTATTTCAATTTCATCATAACATTAAAATATAGAATCAATGAAATGATAGTTTTACTTAGTTGTATTTAATCTTATCTCATTTCATTCTATTCCACCTATTGTTGAATGTATTAACATACCTTTGGTCAAGTTGCTTTAGCTCACAGCTTGTTAAAGGATAGTGCAAAGACACTGTGTTTGCAACTTGTTGAGTTTGTGGGATGTGAAGATTAGGTAAAAACTAAGAAATAACAATATTTCTTCATTTACTATGGTTATTCCATATGTATCCAGTATGGTTATCCCATTCATTGGGCACATAAATTTACATTGTCCTTTCAATGGAGAAAATGTAAATAATATTGTAACAGCTGATTCAACAGTTTCCCCCATACAAGGATTATGATATTCATAACTTTTCAATCAACAGAGTTAAACCTGACAGTTCAAAATTATGTTAAAAAATGACATTAGAAGAGACAATGATGAATCACAAAGACACTGATGATATTCATAAATTTTGGTATCAGAATTCAAGTTCCAAGTCTTGTATATTCCTTGTCATAGATTCTCTTTGGTTCAAACCTCTTAGATTAGCTTCATATACTACGAATTTTTGCAACTTTGTTTATCAACTTTAAAGCTTCCTCTCTTGCATGTTCCAATCCTTTATTTGTCTGAGTACAGAAAAATAATTAACAGTGTGAACTTAGATGATTCGTGCATTTTGATTTTACAAAAGCTGTACCATGCAGGCAAGCAACCACAAACAACATCCTCCCCAAAGGCATACGATCATCATTATACTACCGCTAAAGGCATGACTTCTATGTTGGTAACCAATAACATAAATATCAAACATGAATCCTGCTCCAGGAGAGGCAAATCACCAAGTAAAATTACACGTTGGAATTACCCGATAGAAATAATGAAGTAATCCTACGGGGATAAGTAGTTTCATTAATTTTGAAAGAGGAAAATAAAGTAGTAAAGATGGATTGATGAAGTAATATTAAACATGCTAAATTTTTATTTACAGCTGAGTATTTGATATTCTTCTAGTTTTTCTCAAAAATAATTGAAAAATTTGATGTGAGAAAATGCGATAATCTAGAGTATAACTACATTGACTTATAGTGTGAACCACATTCTTCCCCATGTTTACAATCCTCAAACCATGCATAGTGTAGGGATAGGGGGAGCAGGGTTGTGGCATTACAGCCCGGAATCTGATTTCATTGTCTGGACTGGTGGAGCTGTAACTACTGCCAGCTTCATATCTGTAGCTTCAGAATCCCCAGCTCGTTCTCGTATTTCACGGTACTCTTGACAAATGGCACACAGATGACAGCAACAATGGGTAACAAAATCTCCACACGGTGCTTCCTTAGAAAAAGAAGAAAAAAATATCATTATGCATCGCATGATTGCAAAGTTTCTTTTCACTATTATTACATCTACAAATTTTAGGTGAGGAAATTCATATGAAGTGCTAAAATTTCTCTATTAAAGGCAAATACTTTAGGCGAAGACCAGTTGAGAAATGTTCCACTGTATCGGGAACGCTTTCAAGAGAAATTTGCATTCCCTAAAGTCTGAGAACTTCCCTTGAACTACTTAAAAGGATTCTGAATTATGAATGAAGAGCATGTCCTACATGTACATTTCGTTTTTCTTCTAAATAAGCATGAACAACTGTACTTCAAAAACATCCTTCAACGTACATTATCTAACTCTGCAACATGACAGATATACTCTATTTTGTGAAAATTGGTGGTATAGACCAATGTAGTCAGGTTCTCGCACCGGGTCTTAGGTTCTTACGATCCTACGAGCTCGTGAAGGCCAAACGAGCTTAGAACCCATGTAGGTTCCTTTTTTGACCTGTCTGTAGTCAGGTTCTCGCACCGGGTCATAGGTTCTTACGATCCCAAAGGTTTTTCTTTACCTGAGCTCTAGACGGCGTCGTTGTGAACCTCGACGGCGGTTAGTGTATGTTTGTTCTCACTCCTTTCTCACTTTGGTTCATTCCTCTCTCACTTTCAACCATCTCTTTCGCTCAAACCTCTGTCCTACATGAAACCCCTCGGTTTTCATTTTGTTTTTTTAACCTTGTTGTTGCTTCTTCCAACCCTCTGTTATGAATTTATGAAGATTTGGAATGATCTCTATGAAATATTAATTAATTATGTTTATTTTGTTTATGTATTATATATTTTGTGTGTTTATGTGTATATGTATATATATGTGAAGTTACAATTTTACCCTTAGTAGGATCTTACGAATCCAGCTACGATCTCGATCTTACAATTCTCAACCAGCCTACCGATCCTACGTAGGATCTCGAACCTAACTACATTGGTTATGAACATTTGGAATGATATTTATGAAATATTAATTAAGTTTATTGTGTTCATGTATTATTATTATTATTATTTTGTGGTTCTGTGTATATGTATATATGTGAAGTTACCATTTTACCCTTAAGTAGGTTCTTACGAATCGAGCTACGATCCCGACCTTACGACCCTCCACCAGCCTACCGATCCTACGTAGGATCCCGAACCTGGCTACATTGGTATAGACATCAAGGTTGATCTCATTTCTTTCGTTTTTATCTCATCTAAATTTTAGACATGTTTTAAATTCACTGGTCTCAAATGACGTGCAAGGATCAAGGTTGCTACATGCTGTTTATAGGAAGTGAAAAGCTAGGGATTTCTTGCTATTTCCCTATTACCATATCTAAACAGTTGTTTTATCATTAGAAAGTGTCTAAAGTTTTTTCGGAATGGAAAATAGAAGGAAAAAGTGAAAAACCATGTTATAAAACTTGATGTAAAGCATGATTGTAATATATTACCGGCAAATTATACTTTGATCTTAAGATCCCGCGGTAGCCACAAGCATAACACGAAACAAGGCATCCAGGTAATCCCCAAAACAGGCCGTCGGTTAATAAGCAGCAGGCTGTATTAAAAAGACTCCACAATATAAAATGGGTAACACATGATCCCATGAACGTGCCAGAACCCAGAAATTCTGCATTCTTCCCAAAAACGTAGCAAGGACAAAGACAACCTATACAGCCTGCACAGATGCCAAAAGTTTGTAACCAATCTATTCAGTAGCAAGTTTATCAAAAAAGAACAAAACAAACATTTTGTAACATAAAGGAAAAAGAAAAAAAAGAGCTTGTTTTACCAAAATTTTAATGTTTTAATCAACAAGCTAAAAAAACATTTTACAATTAAGGGGTTAAATATTGATTCATTTTGTTTAATCCATGCCTTCGTATGTACATAAAATAACTGCTGATATGAGTAGGGGAATAAAGTTATTAAAAAAAATTAGCCACTGACCATAAATTCATTCAATGAGTTAAGAATTCACGTAGTTGATAAAGTTTAACGCAAGATAAAGGCCAAAGTTTATCAAAAGCCAGTGCCAAAAATTCAGAACTTCTTGTTATAATCCTCATTATCAAGGCAGTCAAAATATTGATCCTACTGGTAAGATCACGTGCAATCGGAGATTTTACACATAAGATCGGTGGGATAGGATATTTTCCCACACCACCTATCCTAAAAATAGCATTTTGAGTGGTGTGACGGCACACATTCCTTTTGATTTTGCTGTGGGGTCTATGGCAGCCAGTCTCCCAATTCATCTTCAAAGGACTGATTCCATAACTACTACAACTTGTGACCCACAACTTCAATTCCATTTTCTTTTTTGTTATTAAGATATACATTATAAAGTAGTTTCAATTTTCAACCAACCAATGAACTTATCCGCTCATATATCTATCTAATATACGAAAATTCTTCTCCTAAAGATATGTATTGAAATTTCACACATCTGATTCCCGGCATTTTCTACCTACTACATTCATGCAATCTTGCACAAGCTATTTTAGTTAATATTCTTAAGATAGTTAACACAATAACACGATTATCCATCTATCTAATCTAGGAAATTTTTCTCATAAAGATACATGATGAAATTTCACACATGCTCCATACTAGTTAAAACTTAAAATTCCCGTCATTTTCTTCCTAAATGCGCACGAGGTCTATATTAGTTAATATTCTTAAAAACAGTGATACTTAACAGATTTAGGATTAAAAGAAGAACAAGAACACAAGCAAATATTCTCAATCAAACAAACAAACAAACAAGAAGCACCTTTGGTATTAAATGAGTGTGACAGACAGGATAAAAGGAAGTAGCATACAGCTTGGCATATCATCGCAACAAGCACAGATTCCAGAAGACCATTGAGCCTGCTGCTGCTGCTGCTGCATTTGGTTGGATTCATTGCTGCTGCTGCTGCTGCTCCTACTACCATGATGCAAGGGGACACTCATTTCCTCCGAATCGGATTGCCCCAATGGAATGTATGCAGGTGGCACATAACCACCTTGGTTCTTCTTCATATTGCAACAATAATGAAATTGTTTCTTTCTACAAAACAAAAACAAATAATTCTTAGTTATTATTACAACAATGGAAAAAGAAAAGAAAAAACTTTTTCAGATTAATTACTTACAAGCAATTATTATCAAACACAAAATCATGAAACCCATAAATCTGAAAAAAATGAAATTTAACCAAACCAAGCTGAAATTAAAATCTTGATAATGTTTTTTTTTGCTGATAAATGCGAAATTATCAAACACACGATCTTGAAATCAAATGGATTGGAAATTAAATTAAGCGAAACCAAGGTGAAATTAAAATGTTGATAATTAATTAATGTTACATAAAAGAAGAATCGATGATAAAAGCATAGTAAATGAGATTGATTAACCTTGAATTGAATGGATGGTTTAGGATGATGAAGAACGAAGAATGACTGAGTTTTCTTTTGTTTTTGACAAAATCTTTCTCCGTTTCTAAAATCAATCTTTTCTATTCAATACATACATTTTCAGGGATAAATATTAGTAGTATTTATTTAATTGTTTATTTTAAATAATATGTACTATTATGTGTGTTTAAATAAATTTGTTTACTATTGTTAAAAATAAAAAAATTGTTTACTTTTGTCAATTTTTTTTTTACAGTGGGTATTTGATGACTTGGCGCAATCGCAACTCTTTATGCTTCTCTAATACTTCGATCTTTAACTATCGTCTTGCTATGGAAACTTGCAATTTGACTTGCACCTTCTTTTCTTGCTTCTAAAACTCTAATATCGCGAGACTTGTGGATAGACAGGTCAAATGAAACTCCTTCAATCAACTTTTTACTTTTTGAACGTTGATGGCAATCATATCGGTGACCCTATTTGACTCGGTTTTGGAGGACTTATTCATTACACTTTCGGAGCTTGGATCATAGGCTTCTCTAGGTTCCTTTTCGAATTTTATGATATCCAACATGCTGAACTACATGTGATTCACCAAAGGTTGTTATTGCCTAATCGACTTCAATACTAGAACATTAGCCATTATACAGACTAGCGATCTCGCTAGAATTGGTGGGAGGACCACAGTTTAATCCCCACAAATGCGATTGAAAATGACTGAAATCATTTGATGTCATAACTGATCTCCAAAACCAGATTATACAGTTCGGAATACCGGATACAAGTGGTGGAAAAGAAAGAAAAAAAAAAGTAAGAGTACTATACTACTCCCTCCGTCCCGAAAAGAATGACCCAGTTGACCGAAACACGCATGCCAATGCATAACTTTGGTGACTAATATTTTTAATTGTATAATAGTAAAAATTATAAAAAATTGATATTTTGAAAATACTCATCGAGACGAATCTAACAACATCTTATATGTTAATATTTATTTTTATTTATTAGTAGAAAAATATGGTCAAAACAATATATATGAATAGTGCATATATTCAAAATGGGTCATTCTTTTTGGGACAGAGTGAGTATACTGTTAAGTGTACTGTGACCAGTATTTGTGTATTCTACGTTTGGTTTTCCAAAGAACAAATTTTCGGTGCCTTTTGTCTCTACTTTGACTCACTTCAATCAAATCAAATTGAGCTCAAAACTAGTAAGACACAAAAACCTCGTACCTCATACCCATGAATTCTTGTTCTTGTTCTTCAACTATGATCCTCTTCGATTCACGCCCTTGTTTCAAATTCAAACCATTTCTCACCAATTCACCTTCCTCCTTCGTAATCAAACACAAACCCAACTTCAAATTCAAAAGCGATCATAGACAAAGTTCCTGCAAAGCAGTATTCGCCGATGATGCACCGTTCGCCGCCGCAATCGGTGCTTGTATGCTCACTTCATTAGTTTTTCCAGTACCTGTCGCCACCGAAGAAGAGGAAGAATCTGCAATCACTTCAACTGATACAAGGTTGGCAGTTATGGGGATAATGAGTTTCATACCTTATTTTAATTGGCTTGTAAGTAAAAGTTTTTTTTTTTTGCAATTTGTTGTTCATATTCACTTACCCTTTTGCAACAAGTTTGAATTTTTGTTGATTATTTGATTAATTGTAGAGTTGGGTTTTTGCTTGGCTTGATACTGGTAATCGACGTTATGCTGTTTACTCACTTGTTTATTTGGCTCCTTACCTCAGGTAGTATTTCTATTCTTTATGAGAAATGATCAATTTTTTTATGTCAGACACTATCACTTGATTTATCTATTGCTTTGTACTCGGAAGATTAAAAATCTTTCAATTTTTTTTATGAGAAATGATCAATTTTTTTTAAAATACAGAAGATAAAAAAAAACTATGAAGTAAGACACGGACATGACACTAACACGTCGACACTGATAACTGACACGTCGGCACCGATAATAATTTGAGAAAATGACACAATTCAATGAATTATAAGTGTCGGTGTCTGACACCCGGACATGCCAAATCCGAGGAGTGTCTGTGCTTCATAGAGATTAACAGGTACTAGTAAGAGAGGTAGAGATGGAGATTAACACATACAATGTCATATATTGTGTCTGCATTTTGATGTACCTTTATTATCTGCTTTCATTTTTCTTACAATTGCAGTCTCAGTGTTTGATCTTTTTTGTCCTACTTATCCCATGCTGATGTGGACTGGTGATTTGATTCCTTAACTGTTTTTTTGTGTTTGTTTGGATTGCATTGTAAACTGAATTTTGTTTTCCTATTTGGTTAATGAAACATTTGGGACATTAGCTGTAAAAATCTATATCTCATTGTGTTTGTTTGGTGCTAGTTTTCTTGGGAGATCCTTTTCATTTATGGAAATGGATTCCCTTCAATTGCTTTTGATTGCAATTGTGAATTGTGATCATGATTGTTCACAAATTTGTACGATAAAAATTGATTTGACAAATTTATGATGAGTGCAGCCATCGTGAAGTGTGCATATTCTTCCGACTGTGTGACAGTAAGATTTTTTTACTGCATGGAATCCGAGATTTTCATTTATGTGCCAAAAAAGCCAAGTTACTTTTTTATTACTACATTCTAGTATAAGTTCAAGTTTTTATACCTTTCATTTTATGCGTGATGACTGAAGAATAATAGGCCAAGTTTCTTCTTGCCTTCACCCGAAGAGTATTTGAATTTAATGTGTAAATAAATGGGTTTTTACTTGTATTTGTGACATGTGATGTATTGATTCACTTTCAGGTCAAATCTATCAATTTCGCCCGAGGATAGCTGGTTGCCAGTTGCTAGCATTCTCTTCTGCATTGTTCACATTCAGGTTTAAGCTTAGCTTATCACACTGTTTTTGTAGTTACATTTCCCTTGCTATGCTCATTTACAAGTATTGGTATTTTCTACTTTTGAACTTTGATTAGCTGATGTATTCTTTTTTTTTTTTTTACAATAAAATTCATTCATTCATATGTTAAAATAGCAACAATACAAGAGATGGAGATAGCTAAATACTCACTAAAGATACATATAAAACTTTCATCCGACAATATAGCGTTAACAAACCAAAATCTAAATCTTAACAACCTGACTAAATTCTTCAACATATGACCGAAGGTCAATAGTAATTTGAGATCCACAGTCTTTGATGGCATCCAACTCCGGAAAAAAGATATTTGCACATGTTCGCGCAAAAAATCGACTATATTTGGTCTCTGAGATGACCGATCCTAGTTGGTATATGATTAGCTGATGTATTGCTTAACTGAAAGAAACAAAAAAATTCTTACTGCTTGATCATGAGACTTGAAAATATTAAGTATCAAGCTGTTTGTCTAAGACCAATCCTTTTGAAGTGAAGCTTTTATTGTTTTGGAACTCTTGGTAATGTTGGAATAATGTACATTGCAGCTGGAAGCAAGCTTAAGAAATGGAGATATTCAGGGGTTTCAACTATTTAGGAACGTACTGGGTCAGCAGTCATCAAGTACGAAGAAGAAAAACCATTTGAATCGGCATCAAGAAATGTCTAAGGTACTTTTCTCACTGTGTTAACTTAAAGTTAACTTAAAGTAGTGCATGATGTGTATTTCTGTCCATCAGTTAGATTTCATGGATCTCGATTGTTGTAAATTGTGATTTAGGGAAGCAAGGATGAAAATAAAAACCTACTATCTGCCGAAGAACAATCAAGAGACATTAGGGGTTGGGAAGATTCTCAAAGGCCTTTAGAACACCAACAACGCTTGAATGATGTCATAGATGGTGATGATGAAGAGAGGAACAAGCAATAATCTAATAGATACGTGCATTTTCAGATCTTCAACATCAACGAAACGTGAAGATTCACACAAGTTTCATGTCTGTATGTAAACCTGTCTGATTAGTCTTTAATAAAGTATAGCTTGTTACCTGAATGTTGTTGTGTTATGATCATATATCCTTTTCATGGGTGGTGTTCAGCTCATATTAAAGGTGCCATTTTCATTTGCCTTGTAGTTAACCAGTTTTGTTTAACGAGATCAGCGGCGGAGGTTCACCAATTATTTTGCCAAGGCCAAAGTAATTAAATGATTTTGTAGGATTGAAATTGGAAACCACCACTATGCAAAACACTGGAAGGCATGTGTTGTTGTTAATGTTGGCCGATTGAAAGTTTGAAACTATACTATATTAACTCACTCCTTAAATCACTACAAACAACAAATTCCAGAAAAGGGGGCACATGTGTGAACATTTGTTTGAATATTGTGTGTAAATAATAAATTATCCAATCCTCCCTCGTCACTCCCTCCATTCAAGTTTTTACACCATGAACTTCTTTGTCGCCCCAAATGCATGCCTTACTCATCACCTCTGAACAACATTGCTTGACAATTTGGTTGCTACCATACCTTCGTCGTCACCTCCCAACAACACCGGTAGCTCTGCCAACCCGACCATTTCTACCTCAAATATTCCATCCTCCACTAGCACCTTTAGCACCATCAAAGAAGCTCAAGGAGACCTATGCCACCCCTATCAGAGGCTGAGTCATCAAAGTTCCCCTCTTTTGTTCCCATCACTCTCACTTGACTAACAATTTTGTGAGCATTCTCTTTTAGTTTTTTGATCGTTTGAATAAATTTAACTATTGACATTTTTACTGGAGTTGGTGTTTCCTAGGAATGGGAATGTACTGGGTAGAGTATAAAATCCCAATATTGAATTTGAGATGTAATTCAATCCAATTTCTTTATTTTAATTTTGATTTTTTTTATTAAAATATTTGATTTTATGTTTGTTTTGTTCAAATCCAACAATAAAACAATTTATTTTGAAACAACTTTTTGCTTTTAGTACCTCTATTTTTCATGTCATAATAAGATAGTTTCCTGGTATTGGGTAAAGAACTTGGGAATTGGGAGATATAAGATATAAGGTGTTGAGTCGATCGTCATCCACTAACTTTGGCTATTTTAAAAACACGAATTAGAATTCTCTCTAGTGCTACTGCTAAGAAGAAAATTAAAGAGCCAACAGAATAAGCTAGCACAACCATAGGTCTAATATTAAAGCTGCATGAAAACAGAAACAAGAAGCTTACATGCATATGAACGCAGTTCATGTCTAGCTATTTATGTATAACAAAAGCTCTGGTTCCACACTCTTCAACAAGCATAAACCTGCAGGCTGCAGTGCAGTCTGTGCACACTTTGAAGTTCAGCACAAAATATACACAAGCTATAATTACCACACACAACCACTTCAACTCGGCCGGTCACAAGTACTGCCCTTATTTATACGCACACATATACATATGATATATTATGTTCTAAAGGAAAGGGATAGTAGTAAACTATTGAGGGTGAGTAGGGTGGGGCTTCTCCAAGTCCTCAAGACTGGAGGGACGAAACCAAGCCTTTTCCTCCAGCACTGAACTTGCAGCAGCAGCACTTGCATCAGTGGAATGCTCTCCTGGGGGCCCAAATACACCAGTGTGTGGGTGTGGAGCCCAGTATTTGGTGGATTGAGTTGACTGGATCACATCATCAGGGACTGGCTCAGAGCGGATATGATCATCAGCGTTCTTGTCATACACTGAACTGTATGCTGCCCTCCTGTATTCCAATAAAATTTCATCAACATTAGGATATTGTTTTCAATAAATTATTATATCATCATTGAAACATTTTGAAAGTTTAATACTATATACAATAAGAATAATGGGAACATTAGTGTAAAATGGAAATAACTAGGTTTAAACTAAGACTTCACTATACTCAAGCCTTATTACTAGACAAAATTGACCAATCACAGTGATTTTATATCATAATGTTAATCAATTTAAACAAAAGGAATAACCTTAAAAGTCTAAAAAAAAATAAAAAAAATAACCTTAAATTTTTTTATTTTTTCCCAATCAAATAAAAATTATATTAAACCGTGTACTGCATCAAAAAACAAATCATCTTTTTTTTTTTTTTGGTTTATAAAAAACAAATCATCTTTGACTTAGAGATCATCACATGATAAACAATACTGTTAACGGCTGGGTATGAATAATAAATGAGTCATCCGCAACATGGCATATACAGATAAGATGGTTAGTTGTCAAGGCAAAGATTAGTGATCACGTGATGGGTATATATGACCTTAATAAGGTTTGGATTTGGACCACCCACCGGTCCACCAACTTTTCGCAATTAAAAATTCTGCCCGCATTTTCCACGCTCTCATCTTTCCTGGCCCATCGATTTAGAACGAATAACACGAAGTTTAATTTTTTTAATATATAATTACCAATTAAAATATTAAGTCAATTAACTTCTATTTTTTGGACAAAAACGACAATTAAGGTTTTAAATATATATTATTCTACATATTCTTTTTAACAGTTTGAAACAAATATGCTTTATCTATATATAAAAAGAAATGTTTTTATATATCATAATTTTTAAAAACAAACTTATTTAAAAATCTTAATAAATACACATGGATAAGAAAGTCTTACCTTTCATCCCATATATGACATTATTCGCACACATGTAATGTAACTATAAGAAAAAGATAGAGAGAGATACGTCTTAAACAACACCTTATCTAGATGAAAATGTGATTGTTAATAAAACTTACAATGCAAGCATATCACACCGCCGTGACCACCTTATCCCCACCGGCCCATCCCACCATCCCCATACATTTGATTGAAACAAGATAAATAATTTTAAAATAGCTTATGGCCATAACCAACTGGTGGAGTTTCATTTAGGTAAATGAATTTTCAAACTCCAAGGGTTGAATGCTACAAGTTTATTGAGAGCATGGAACACGCGTCTTTGGAGTGCTTTGATGCATGCAAGTAAACAAATAAAACAAACAGGGCGGGCACTGGTACCATTACTGTTATTAATTTGGTCAATGAACATATTTGATTTTAATATATACTAATAATCCTACTAATAATTTACTTATTTCATGTACATTGGCAAACAACTTATGGCACCTTTGATGGACATTGTGCCTCCATTAAAGCTAGCCATTCAAAAATTAATTGATCACACGAATATGTATTCTAAAGATGTTCAAAAAGAAATAAAATTGTATATATTCCAGAATAAGCATATCACTTTTAAATAACATATATAAGCTATTCAATGTATGTTTACAATTTATAAATACAAATAACTACAAAATTTAGGTGTTTCTCGTACGAGTTTACCTTACTTAAAAAAACCTTTTATAGTTATAATTACAAATTTTGAGAAAAGTATAGATCTGTCCATTAAAATTGTATATATGTAACTAAAGTGTAAAATAAAAAGCTACGGTGTAAACATATGCCTGTACCAATATTTGAGATTCACTCTTAATAACTTACTTTAAAATATAAAGTCAATAATATCAAATATAGATTTTTGAACTAACAATATTTAGTTTCATCACTTTACTTATTTTACACGAAACCAATTTCAAAGATTGGAGTTATTATAAGAGAAAAATCATTCAGAATAGACCCAAAATAAGGGAAAACATTTGAATTTAAATTTTTTTTACCAAAATTTGAATTTAATTTTTTAAAACTTCAAAGTTGAATATAGTTCAAAGTTGAATATAGAGCATAGTCTACACTCGTTGGATGGGCTTAGAGGCTAGAGCCATAGTATATTTTTCAATCTTAGAAAAATTACTAAAAAAACCTCTAACAAACAGCAGCACGAAGAGAGTTTTGTTGATTCGTAAGGATTTGTTTGGTTGAGTGAAAAGAAATATGAAGAAATAAAATTACGAAAATCAATGAATGAACTTGGACTAAAATGTGTCTAAATTCATTCAATAATTTTCGTAATTTTATTTTCTCTCATTTTCTTTATACTCAAACAAACGGACCATAAAAAATTCTGATCAGATAAAAACAAATTCCCATAGTCCCATCCCATGTGTAGCTAAAAAGCAATAAAGGAAATAACTTGGACCCCGCATGTATAGGTCTTATCCATAATAGTATACATAATTTCCACGTTGGCAAAACTCTCAGGCCAAATAAGAAAATAACGGCTGTCTACCAATAAGATTTTTTATCCATGTTGACTAAGTGAGGTCAAAAATTGACATTTAGCTGTAATAAAAAAAAAGTCTTATAAATTTTCAATGCGTTGACTTTACGCATTTTCATAAAAATTCTATAAAAAACTTACTATTTAAGGGCTTAAAGAGTACCTCGAGGGCACTATTTAGCATTTGCCTAAAAAAAAATTGACATTTAACTTTGTGATTGTGAACTAAATCGCTTGCAAGAAAAAAAAATGCGGTCAATTTTTTTTTTGAAGAATTTTTTATTTTGTATATAAAAAGAAATTCTTATTCATTAACCAAGGATTTTTTGACAAATCAGGTAGTTAACTACTTGACCAAAAAAAGTTTAAACTCAAATTAAAAAATAGATCATACACACAACTCAAACTTTTTTTCTTAGTTAAGAGTGAAATTTTTAGTCACTAAACTATTTAACAAAAAAAACAACACATCATACACAGTTATTTAATACGGAATATATCTAAAAAATTAATATTTACTTATAATTATAATTAAGGACCGAAATGAAAATTATAGACTTTTTTGAAAAAAGGTCAAATTTGGAACAGTAATATGAAAAGCATAATAGCCTTGATTGAATACAACCGGTTCCCACTGCCAGGGTACAAAGGGTCATATACTATGGAAAGTGACATGGTGGGTTAAGTTGGATGGATGAGTAGGAAAAAAGATACCCAAATCCCTCTCTTTCGTCTCCGACAAAGGAAGCAAGGGATGGTATTTGCCGTTGTCAAATCAAACTTTGACGTACATTATCAATAAGATAAAAAGCAATCAAGGAGCATAGTACCTTTTATTTATTCATTTTACTTGTTGCTTAATAATGCAAAGGATGACTACAACATTTCATCGGAAAAGTATTCCTTCCCATTGTAAATATATAAAATTAAAATTAGATAAAAAAAAAAATTAATGTATCTGATTCAAAATATAAAATAGATACATCGATTTTTATTGATTGGAAAGTTAATTCCTATGCAGATGCTCCAAGATTGAAGGATACTAGTATGACTTATGAGCATTAATTATTCATAAAATAATAAACTATATAAAAAAAAACAAAGTGAAAGCATCCAAAATCAGAAAGGCAATGCTACACACTAGCCATGATGTCAGTGAAAAGAAAAAGGTTAAAGAGGAATCAGATAAGGTTAGGAAAGAAAGATCACAAAAAAAAAGAACGGCACCAAGAAAAAAGTATTGAAGCAAGGACATTTCTCGAATTAGGCATCTCTCAATATCAGTCAGATACAGATGTCAAACACTATCAGACACCTACACGACATTTATAATTACATTGAATTGTGTCATTTTCTTAAATTGTCTCCGTGCTTCACAGAAAAAGAGGAGTATACGAAAAAGGAAAAAGTTCCGGTAAGGAAATCCAGTGAAGCTAATAAACAAATTAACGGAATATTGTTTTCAACGTTCAACCTAGAGCTCAATTTTTTCAGCAAAAAAGGAATCAAATATAATAACAAAGGTACTCGTAGTAGTACTACTCAATTACGAAAGAATCTTTCTAGAAAATCTATAATCTCCACAACTCGAATTCACACTGTTTGGAGAATTTCCCCCTAGAAATGAACGCGAATCGGAATATTACAAAATCGCATAGTGATCTCCGAAAATCATGCACTAATATCGCAACGAACTAGTACTACTAAACAAGAAAAATCTTCACTAATCACAAATTAACTCCATAAACAATATCAAACTAATTAAACCGAACAGATCACAGTAAATTCTTCATAGATTGAAATAACAGCTTCATTAATTAGCAAAAGTATTCAATTAGAGTTCAATTTATAGTAGCACAATATTAATTACTAACAATAAACAACAAAATTAGCAAAAACAGAGTAAATTAAGGGAAATTGAAATGATACCTAGATGCAAGTGAAAGAGGAGGAGATGCAGAGTTATTCCTCCAGATCTGGTTGATGAGTTGCTTTCCGAAGCCAGTGATCGATCGGACATTCGAATTGGCTGCCATACAATGATATCAACGAAGAGAAGAAGATGAAGAAACAGAGAGAGAAAAAGAGAGAGAGAGAGAATAGAGATTTGTTTTTGTGTGATGAAAAATGAGTAGTTGTGATTTGTGAATGGATATATTTATACACAAAATTGGTTAGGAGGAATAGTGGGAAGGTAGAGGTGACAGTACTGTGTGTGATGAATGAAATGAAAAGATGGTGCGCAATTTTCCGTTTGTTTTTTTCGTACCTAACACGTACGATTTAACAGAACTAACAGTCTTCGTTAACGTCACGTTGTTCATTTCTAATTTCTTTACCCACGCCGTTACTTCTAGCTAACGGATTTTCTTTCTTTCTTTCTTTGTTTTGACTCAATGACTCTTACTTGTAACAGATGTGGATAATTTGGTAAAATAAATCGACAACCAGCCAATCATTTTCTTTGGTAAAGTAACTATTTTGGCAATTCTTGACTCAACTATTTTTCTTAACTGATTTTTTTTATTTTCTAATTAATTTTTTTATCTATATTTAAAAAATTAATAAATGAGTTCCATAAGTCCTAGCTCAACTAGTAAAAAATAATGAAATTGTTAGGTCGGACGTCGTGACTAGGGTTCGAACCTGGAATCTCACAATTATATGAGTTTAATTTAAGAGGATTATCACTTCATCTAAGACAAAAAAAAAATATTAATAGATGATGACTTAAACAAGTATTTCCTCCTCTCTTATATATAAGACAAAATTTAGTTTCTAGATTCTTTGGTTACATGTTTCGAGATTCATTGTTGAATTGATGTATATAGACAATGTTATAGTCTAAATACATCATTTTTATAATGTATCTAGAAGAAATAGTATAATATTCTTCGATCCTAAATATAAGAGAATATTTAATTTTTAAATTCATTAAGAATCTAATGTATCTAATAGATAATATATATTAAATACATTAGATTTTTAATAAATCTAAAAAAGTAAACTTTTGTATAAAAAAATAAAAACAAACTTTCTTTTATATTTAGGACCTAAAAAAGTATATTGACAAAAACAAATTGCGTCAAATATATATATTTAAAAAATGTACTCATTAATTATGTATATTTAACACGGACAATCAATAAAAATAACTATTTTTTTTACTCAATAAAAATAAGTACTACATTTTTAAGACCTTAATTATAAGATACTGTTTGACAAAAATGTATTATTTATTTACTTTGTTTTGACTGTATTTTTTTAATAATATATAAATGTAAATATTACTCCCTCCGTCCAAAAACAATTGTCCCTGTTGATTGTTGACATTTATTTTTTACCGTATTTTTTTTCCTAATGTATAAAGACAAATATTATCAAATAAGATCTTGTTTAATTTGTCTCAATGAATATTTTCACAATATTAAATTTTTATAATTTTCATGAAAGAAAACTAAATATATTAATGATTTAAATTATGCATTGGTATGCGTAAAGGACCATTGTTTTGGGACAGAGGTAGTAGCATATAAAATCTTGTTCAATTTGTTTTGATGAGTACTTTCAAAATATTAAATTTTTATAATTTTTACTAATAGACAATTAAAGATATTAGTGATCAAAATTGTGTATTGGCGTACATGCAGTGGTCAAACAGAGTCTTATAATTAGGGACGAAAGTAGTATTTGATAGAATATTTAAAATAGAATATTTTCTACTCAATTTTTTTTCCCTTGACATAAATTCTGGAAACACTTATTAGCATGACTTTTAGGTTTTAAATGGATTTTGTGGTAATATATTGAATTGTCATTGAATTTTTATCAACAATGCATTTCTATTAAATTAATAAATTCCACAATAACTTGAAAAATAGGCATGACAACGAGGTGATTTTATTTCAAGTGATTACACTAATGAAGGAAATTTGTCCCTCATTTTTGGATTTTTTTGTTACCTCTTCCAAAATGTATTAAGTACAAATTTTAGGTGTTTTCGAGCTATTCGGATAATAAATGCATAAATATAAAGTAAAACAAAAAGATAAAGGGATAAATTGCATAAAATATTTATTTGGTTTATTGTGTGACACTAACATGATCTTACTAGCTAAAACACCTGCCTAGCTTAAAGTCTCGTTTTGAGAGATAAACTTCTAACTTAGTTTTACAACACTAAAACAAACGAGGATTACATATTTCTTCCGTCTCAAAATATAAGTAAAAGTGGGTTGAAAAAACTTGATGTATTTAGTTAAAGATTTAGATCAAATACATCCACTTTTATTGACCAATTTTTACTTATATTTTGGGATGGATAGAGTATTTCTTAAACTTAACTGAACAAAAGAAAAATCAATACATATTATTAAAAAAAGATCAGCACATTTTAATCATTCTTTCAGAAAATATTCGTCAAAAGTATATTCAAATTCAAGGTTCTGTTATTTTTTTTATTTTTCAAATTATGTTTGAACTGGAGTATTAAAAAAATAAAAACTCAAGGAACACGCGTTTTGAACACGGGAATGAAATTCGGAATATTCCTTCCTATGTCCCATTGAAATTTACATTACCTCATTGGTTGGGCATGCAAAGTGCATGACTAACACCATGATCAGCACAAAAAAATTAATGAGTTTTTAAAAATTATTAACTCTATCAATTGGTCATTAAATTATCGTTTTGATATGTGAATAGTAGTATTTGTTTTAAAACTTTTTTAATACATTTCTACCTCTCTATTTAAGTGTGATTAATTAATTCTATAGAAAAATGAAAAATCTCTAACCATCACTTAAGAAATCTAAATGATTATAAAAAAAAAAAAAAACTTAAGAAATCTAAATCTCTTACAAATTAAGTTATTCTATTGATTGACCATTAAATAATAAACTTTTGCTTAAAAATTGTGATATAACCCGACATTGTGTATGTTTGGTTCTGAATTTAGACAAATTAATTTTGTATAATTGATTCTGATTAAAATTGAGTTGAATGTAAGATAATTTATATTTGGATTTAGGATTGTGCTAGGTTCGCTGGATTGCGCTTGAGAAGAGTGAACGTTTGTTATGATTGTTTTAGGATTGTTTTGATTTATCACAATGTATTTCTTTTACTTGGGTCAGGTTTAATGTCCCCCAATATTTGTATCTTTTTGTTTTATTTAATATATATTTCCTTTGCTTAAAAAAAGGCTACAATTTATATTTGGATACATTCATGTAAAAGTGAGTTGAATAATAAATTTGAGTGTATAAAAAAAAATATGAAGTGTTAACATCAATTTCACAATAAAAACTTTATAACTTCAAATATAATATTCGATGAATTTGCTAAAAGAAAATAGATTGTTTAAAACATTAAATTAAGTTAAATATGTTGATCAGTCTTTGTGAATTTAGTTCAGTTGGCAGGGACATCGCATATATTATGTAGGAGTCGGAGTTCGAACCCCAGACATTTCACTCATCCACATTTAAGATGAAATTAGAGCTTTACATTTGCCGTCCAACCGGTTACTCGCGCGCCCTACGATTTTCCCATGCTACCCTTTTGTTACTTAAGTAACGGACGTTATAAAAATGAATTATTTTGAAAAATACCGTCCGCTACTTAAATAGCGGACGAAGATATTTTGATAAATTCATAAAGCGCGCGACAGAATTAATAAGGTGGCAAAAGTAAAGCTCCTTCAATTATGTTAGCTGTCCGAGCCCAATCCAGCTAGCTCAGTTCTATATGCATATGAAATGGGCTTTATTGGTCGAAGCCAAGAAAGTATTT
Organism: Trifolium pratense; assembly: GCF_020283565.1. Taxonomy (NCBI): domain Eukaryota; kingdom Viridiplantae; phylum Streptophyta; class Magnoliopsida; order Fabales; family Fabaceae; genus Trifolium; species Trifolium pratense. Next base: position 42,312,139 of record NC_060060.1, read on the forward strand.
TCATTTTCAGCCTTGTAGTTCTCTATGATTCTAGTTGGCAATAACAAATTGAGAACCTTTAGATTTATATGTAGGTTGAAAATGAGTCGAGCTGAATTAAACTTAGTCAAATTTGCCACGACTTGATAAAATATTGATCAGCTCAAAATTCGATTTTAGTTTGCCACATACTTTTTTTCCAGTTTGAACTCAACTTGTTTAAAGCTCACGAGCAACTCGGTTCAACTTGATAATTGAAACTTGTTCTGGACCGGGCCAAGACCTAATACATGTTGCCCAATCGCTCCAGATCTAGCCCAATTCTTTCCTTCAATGAGGCTTCTCATGCAAGCCAACAATGACGAATATAACAACTATTGTATATCTCCTGCAGCGAATACGCATCCTTACACGCCCGCATGACCGTTAGATTCATCTTAATGCCCATCGTCACCCCTAATGACAATTGTTTCCAGCGGGCACAGACGATTAAGAACATCTCCCCATATATAAAGACAAACTTTGACGCCAAGGTACACAGTTCAATTGCTTTTCACTTTCGCTCCACACTGATCACATACTAACTTGAGTATTAGAGTGTTAACGTGTCTTGCATGTTACCTTCTCTACCATGAGGCACTGTACCCAAAGTCTATCACCAACGTAACTGTTTCAGATTTCATCATCGAAGTCATCTAGTTCTTTGCGCAAATCAAAACTCAGTTATGCTTAATAGCTCGATCCTTCACTTTCATCTTCTTCCATCATTGTTTCTCTGAAATCATCACTCATCACAATCCATGAGAATTAATCTTCCTCAAACTCGCCATTTCATTTCCTCATTAATGATTCTTACGGTGAATTTAATATGTTTAGTGGTGACTAGAAATTATGGGGGTGGTGGTGATGAGATGGGCCACCGACTAGAACGGGGGTAAGGATATGTCAAACGTGGTGATATGAAGAAAATGGTGTATGTATGGTGGAGAACAAATGGCTTGTACAAGTGGTGTTGGTGTGGTGATAATGACATGGAATAATGGAATGTTATTAGACGTCTGTATAATCTCATTTTACATTGTATGTGCATATTCTTTAAACTCATAGAAAATATAGAATAAAATATAATAAAATAATATTTATTTGAAATTATGAAAGTAATTACACCTAGTTTTTTTATTGATAAAATGAGTACTTTTTTTTTTTTGTCGGGATGAATGCTTATATATTTTAAGTCATCTAATAATCTAATAATACTCCCTCCAGTTCTTAATATAAAAAGAATTTTACTTTTAAGATCCATCGAAAATATAATATATCTAGTTATATTACAAGCTAGATACATTAAATTTTTAATGAATCTAAAAAGCAAACTTCCTCTTATATTAAGGACCGGAGGGAGAATATGATTGTGAAATTCAACCAAATATTATATAATTGGAAATTTATTTTAAAAAAATGAAAATAATTATTCTGGTCAAAACACGAAAAAGGAAATTTTTTTTTATAATGAAGATTTTAGAAAATAAAAACTATATAGTAATACCATTATTAATCATTAATTAATTCATTATTCAAAACAAGATTTTAGAAAATAAAAACTATATAGTAACAATTTTTTTTTTGGTAACAACTTTTTTTTTAAGTAATAACTATGCTCATATATATTAGATTCCTCTTATATTAAGGACTAGAGGGAGAATATGATTGTGAAATTCAACCAAATATTATATAATTGGAAATTTATTTTAAAAAAAATGGAAATAATTATTCTGGTGAAAACACGAAAAAGGAATTTTTTTTATAATGAAGATTTTAGAAAATAAAAACTATATAGTAATACCATTATTAATCATTAATTCATTATTCAAAACAAGATTTTAGAAAATAAAAACTATATAGTAACATTTTTTTTTTGGTAACAACTTTTTTTTTAAGTAATAACTATGCTCATATATATTAGATCATATATCCCCTTAAAAGCGTATCTGATTAATTTGCTAATTTTAACAAGGAAACATTTATTGAGCTTATATAAAAACCATATTGCTCAGTCCAAAATTCTAATTTTATTGAAAATCTCTTCCTGTTCTATCACATATAGAGAACAAGACAATATGGTTTTTTCAAAATCATTTTATACATACTTAACCATCATTTCTCTATTGTTCAATCTTTTTCACTTTTCATACATTGAAGCTCAGAATGACGGATTCACCGTCAACCTGATTCGAAAAAGGCCTAACAATATTATTACAAATGGTGTACAAGCACCTACAAAGGCCTACCTTGGTCAGTATCTTATGGAGTTGTATATTGGAACTCCGCCGATAAAAATATTGGCGGAGGTAGACACAGGAAGTGACCTTGTATGGGTCCAATGTGTACCATGCCCTGGGTGTTACGAACAAATTAATCCCATGTTCGATCCTCTAAAATCTTCTACTTACAATAATATCTCATGTGATTCGCCTTTGTGTCAACAACTTTACTCACATGGGTGTTCTCCCGAGAATATTTGCAATTACAACTACGGCTATGCAGATAATTCAGTAACAAATGGCCTTCTTGCACAAGAAACAATTACCTTAACATCAAACACAGGAAAATCGGTTGGCGTTCCAAAAATTCTTTTTGGTTGCGGACATAACGACACTGGGAATTTTAATGATCATGAGATGGGTATCATTGGTCTCGGAAATGGACCAATGTCACTCATTTCTCAATTAGGTCCTTTATCTGGAGGAAAAAAGTTTTCTCAATGTTTAGTTCCATTCCATACTGATATTAGCATTTCAAGCAAAATGAGTTTTGGAAAAGGGAGTGAAGTATTAGGGGTTGATGTGGTTACTACACCTCTGGTTTCTACGGAACAAGACATACAATATTCTGTTACATTACTAGGCATTAGTGTGGAAGAGACATTTTTGCCCTTTGATACTAATATTGCAAAGGGTAACATTATGATTGATTCAGGGACACCACCGACTTATTTACCGCAAGCATTGTATGATAGAGTGGCTACTGAAGTTAGAAATAGGGTTTCATTGAAACCTATTTTGGACGATCCTAGTATTGGTGATCAACTTTGTTATCGTACACAAAATAATCTTAATGGGCCAACACTAACGTTTCATTTTGAAGGTGCAAATGTAACTTTAACGCCGGTCCAAATCTTCATTCCACCAAAAGACGGTGTTTTTTGCTTGGCATTAGCTAAAAATAGTGGTAATGATCCAAGCATTTATGGTAATTTTGCACAGTCAAATTATTTAATTGGATTTGATCTGGAAAAACAAGTGGTCTCTTTCAAGCCAACAGATTGCACCAAACATTAGAGTCCAGAAAAATTCAAGTGATTTATCATTATATGAGCTTTTTATACTATTTGTAATTTGTTTGATGTTGTTTCAATGATATGAATTATATGGTTTAAGACTAAAGAGAATAATATTTAACAACTTTTTTACATTTTATTATGTAACAACTTTTCCATTTTTTCTTTTTTATTTCTCCTCTATAACTTGTGGGTTTTGCAAATAAGTTTTGAGATGAAGATTGTGTTGATAAGGGGGTGGTGATGGAAAGTGGAAAACAGAATTCGAAATGAAGCATCAAAATTTTCCCTTCCTCTATGTCTCTTTGTGCAATCCATAAAACTTTTTATGTGTGAAAATTCTATTTAATTATATAGAGAAAGTGAAGAGGAATTAAAAGAATGGGAGAAAAACATGAAAATAAAAATGGGTCAAATGGTTTGGTTTTGAGAATTTAATTTCATATAGGGTTTAGGATGTAACTACTAGGATACTAAAATGGTGTTATCAGAAGGAAAAAATTGAACATATTTTAGTCTTCAAATTCTTGATTTTTTCTTCGTTTTACAATTTATTTATTTTAAAAAATATAGTAAGAGATATTAATTTCATAGTATATATGGGTAGGGTTGGGAATAGGCCAGGCGGCCTACAGGGGCCTTCGGCCTGGCCTGTATAAGCCTGGCCTGGCCTGGTTATTAAAAATGTCAGGCTTAGGCTTTGAAAACGGCCTGTTTACATAAATAGGTCAGGCTTAGGCTTCTAAAAAGGCCTACGAAGCCTGATAGGCCGGCCTGTTTATAATAATTATTATTTATATAATATTATTATTTATATCTTATAAAAAAATATTATTTATATAAATATTATTAGCTTTTAATTATTGCGACTTTTCGTAATCGTATTTGTTATTTTATTAGTTTTTAATTATTGTGTTAATCATATTATTAGCTTTTTCTTAATGTTGTAGAAATTATAAAAATTTAAATGTGAACTTTTGAAGGCCTGTTTAGCCTATTTAAAAAAACTATATAGAGAAGCTTTAATGTAACACAGGCTTTTAAACAGGCTACAAGGCCAGGCCAAAAAAAATAACATTTGATAGGCCACAGGCCAGGCTCAGGCCTGAAAAAAAATCGTAGGCCAGGCTCAGGCCTGTCAAGGCCTGGCCTGGCCTGTTCCCAACCCTATATACGGGGGCTGCTAACTTAGACCCAGTTGGGTCTAAGTTAGCAAGGTGCACCTTTTCAGTTGGACCAAAATACCCATTCTTTTTAATTAATTAACCAAATTACCATCAATGGAGGCGGATCCAGTGTCGCGCGCGTACCGCAGGACCATGGTTACAGACCGTTGATTTCCATCAGACAGCCAAGCTCTGATCTCATCAAGACTGTCTGATCAATCAGACAGCCCAGATCATCCGAATCCATCAGATTCCAGCGCGTGCACCACACTGGATTACACCCTGGAGAGAGAATAATCTACTTTTTAAAAGCAGGACACGTGTCGCTGTCTGATTGGCTGGGCGTGATTTTTTTCCATTTAATACTTTGAACTCAATTATTTCGTTGTAAATTAATTTTTTATTTTTTATTTTTATACCAAAATTCATAATTTTTTTTTCTCTACAAATAGAGACTTGGTTCGTTTGATTTGGACACAGAAAAAAAAAACCCAATTTTTCACTACCTTAATCTCATTTTTCACTACCTTACATCAACTCACTGAAACCATTCTACCAGGAAAATGGTTTCAGAGTACAAATCTCTGAAACCATTCTACCAGCTAAATGGTTTCAGAAGCAAATAACTAAGAATCAACTTACTGAAACCATTCTACCAGCAAAATGGTTTCAGAAGCAAACACAATTAATAAATTACTCACTGAAATCATTCTACCAGTAAAATAGTTTCAGAGTACAACTATGTGCAACCATTCTACAAGCTAAATGGTTTCAGAAGCAAATAACTAATAATCAACTTACTGAAATCATTCTACCAGCAAAATGGTTTCAGATTACAACTCTCTGAAACCATTGTACCAGATAAATGGTTTCAGAAGAAAACATAATTAATAAATTACTCATTGAAACCATTCTACCAGTAAAATGGTTTCAGAATACAACTATGTGCAACCATTCTACCAGTAAAATGGTTTCAGAAGCAAACATTAGTTTTTAATTACCGTTTTATCTCATTTAATTAACTAAAAATAGTTTCAGGTCTCCAAAAATTTCATAAAATATACCAAAAGTTCCAGAATATTATCTATTATTTTCCTGGTATAATGGTTTCAGTGAGTTGGTTGAGTGGTGCGTGTTAAATTACAACACACAAGTAACGTATTTAGTAGACAAAAAATGAGATTAAGGTAGTGAAAAATTGTATTTTTTTTTCGGTGTTCAAATCAAACGAACCAAGTCTCTATTTGTAGAAAAAAAAAAATTATGAATTTTGGTATAAAAATAAAAAAATAAAAAAATAAAAAATTAATTTACAACGAAATAATTGAGTTCAAAGTATTAAATGAACAAAAATTACGTCCAGCCAACCATTGTGTGACACGTGTCCTACTTTTAAAAAGCAAATTTTTCTCTCTCCAGGGTGTAATCCAGTGTGGCGCACGCGCTGGAATCTGATGGATCAGGATGATCTGGGCTGTCTGATTGATCAGACAGTCTTGATGAGATCAGATCTTGGCTGTCTGATGGAAATCAACGGTCTGTAACCATGGTCCTTCGGTACGCGCGCGACACTGGATCCGCGTCTATTAATGGGTATTTTGGTTAATTAATTAAAAAGAATGGGTATTTTAGTCCAGTTAAAAAGGTGCACCTTGCTAACTTAAACCTAACTAGGGTCTAAGTTAGAAAACCCCTATATAAATTATCATGGAAACAAATTCTTGATTTTTTCTTCGTTTTACAATTTATTTATTTTTAAAAATATAGTAAGATATATTAATTTCATAGTATATATAAATTATCATGGAATTTTTTTCATCGAAGGTAAGTCTATTTGAGGCGTGTCGGATATTATATGTAGTTACCTTTTTTGGTCATAACACATGATAAGCAAAGTCATCAAAAAAATATTCTTGATTTTTATCCTTTTTTTTTTGGTACAAATCTAACCAAATATTCTACAATCGGAAACAATTATTCTGGTCAAAAAAATAAAAAGGAAAATAATGATTAATTTTATAGTAACAAATATTAATGAAAAATAAATATAACAAATATTAATGAAATAGATATATTCACACATGGTATTTTTATATTTCAATGTTGTTTTTGATCAAATTTTATATTTCAATGTTGAAACAACAAAACTATTTTATTTTATTTTTACTAAAAACAATAAAACTATTATAACAATCTTTATTTATTTTTTGACACATATTATAGCAATCTTTTAGTCAACAAAAAAACTATTATAACAATTTATACATTTGGTTAGGTCATCAATGCACACAACAACAAAAATATTGACCATATATAAAAACCTCATTGCTTTGCTTTGTCCAAATTAATTCATGTTGAAAATCTCTTTCTCTTCTATCACGTATAGAGAATAAGATAACATGATTTTTCCACAATCATTTTATACATACTTAGCCATCATTTTTCTATTGTTCCATATTTTACATTTTTCATCCATTGAAGCCCAAAATGACAATATTGTACAAGCATCTATATATGCAAGGTCAATATCTCATGGAGTTGTATATTGGAACTCCACCAATACAAATATTAGGTATTGCTGACACAGGAAGTGACCTTATATGGGTCCAATGTGTACCTTGTTTTGGTTGCTACAAACAAATCAATCCTATGTTCGATCCTATAAAATCTTCCACTTACAAAAATATCTCATGTGATTCACCCGCGTGTAACAAACTTGAAACACGCGGGTGTTCTATTGAGAAGCGTTGCAATTACACTTATGGTTATGGAGATAGTTCCACAACACATGGCGTTCTTGCACAAGAAACAATTACCTTAACATCGAATACAAGAAAAGATGTTTCCCTTCAAGGTTTTTTTTTTGGTTGTGGACATAACAACACAGGTGGTTTTAATGATCATGAGATGGGTATAGTTGGTCTTGGAAGAGGACCATTGTCACTTGTTTCTCAAATAGGCCCTTTATTTGGAGGTAAAAAAATGTCACAATGTTTGGTTCCATTTAACACTGATGTTAGCATTTCAAGCAAAATGAGTTTTGGTAAAGGGAGTGAACTATTAGGAGATGGTGTGGTTACTACACCTATGGTTATTCCTGAACATGATCCAACACCATATTTAGTTACATTATTAGGTATTAGTGTGGAAAATACATATTTACCCTTTAATATTTCTTCTCTAGAGCCTATTATAAAGGGTAACATGTTGGTTGATTCAGGAACACCACCAACTATATTACCACAAAAACTATATGATAGTGTGGTTACTGAAGTCAGAAATAGGGTTCCATTGAAACCTATTTCAGATGATCCTAGTATTGGTACTCAACTTTGTTATCGTACAAAAAATAATCTTGATGGGCCAACACTAACATTCCATTTTGAAGATGCAGATGTACTTTTAACGCCAACCCAAATCTTCATTCCACCAAAAGACGGTGTTTTCTGCTTGGCATTAACCAATAATACTAGTAGTGATCGTGGAATTTATGGTAATTTTGCGCAATCAAATTACTTAATTGGATTTGATCTAGAAAAACAAGTAGTATCTTTCAAGCCAACGGATTGCATCAAACATTAGAGTCTAATCAAATTTAAGCCATGTATTTGTATAACAACTTTTCAATAATAAATTATGGCTTAAGATTAATTAAAGAGGATATATAACATTAACATTCAATTTTGAAGGTTCAAATTTCACCAACAAAACAAGATCCTGACCGTAGAGGGGAGAAAGAAAATCAAAATAACGTATTCCATGTGTATTTGAGGCTTTGTTCACTAACATTATATTATTATTATAGGAGTAATTTTTGATTGTATAGTGTATGCCAAATCATTCACGGACTTTGTTCATCCGTGAATCATATACAGTGTCTAATAATGTCTTATGCATTATCATGTTGGAGAAAAAACGTCAAAACATTGTGTCACATTATGGTTTTGGTGAGCTAAACGTTCTTGTTTATTGTAGTGCTAAATCCTAATGAATCATAGTATAGTAGCCAAATGTAGAACTTTTTCTTTTGGTAATTAATGTATAACGTTTTAAAAGAAAATCTGAATAGCTTTTGACTAACTCAAGAGCGATGTGATTATGTAAATCTTTTTCACCTCAACCAATGTTCTGAGTTCGATCATTGATTTGCACATGCAGCAGAGATAAAACTCCTAGGGAAAACTTATCGCTTATTTGTGTCTTACAATTGAGAGATTAGTTTATGTACTTACGTGCAGAGAATACCCAATTTATATAAGAAAATGACTATGATAGAAGTGAAAAGTTTGTCGCTTATTTGTAGTTACGTGCAGAGAATACCCAATTTAATTTATATAAGAAAAGGACTATGATAAACGAATAGACAAAGAAATAGAAGCCAACAATGACCTACCTTTGATTACTTTAGAAACTTGAATTAGGTAAAGAAATAGGAAATGTATTACCAAACCACATAAATAATGGGAGGGGATTCTCTCCCACGAAATTTTACCGGAGAGGAACCTCACCCATAAACAATTCATGCTACTTTTTTAAATATGTTGTTTTTATTATGATTGCAAATTTGTAATGTTGATTCTTGATTTGACCTAAAAAAGAGTAAATAATTTGATTTCTAGAATCATTCATGTGAAAAACAGTCCAACTCCATGTAAAATAAATCAAATGTCCCACTATCGACTCAATGATAGGCCTCAGGTCAGGATACACAAAAACCTCAAGCCGCAGGCAAGTAAATTTTTCCGCCTACTAGCTGTATAGGAAAAGGAAAGTCTACTTACAAGATTGACCAACTTGCTTCCAAGCCGGGATACTTGGGCGCATATTGAGGGTAAAAATGTCATTTCAGTGGGGTAGGAAAAAAAAAGGGTAAATAAAAGACAGTACTGCATCTTCACTTTTCATGTTCTTAGTTAGAATGAGAAGTTATTATATTTTAGAAAGAAAAAAAACACATCTTAGGTATATTTTTGTTGTTTTGGTTTGGTTGGTATTTCTAACTTTGACTTTATGTATCTTCCATATACAAATCCATTTACTATTAACAACTTTGTTGTTATTTCCTGTTACTTTATAGTGTAAATGACGTTTCCTCAGTTTTTTCAACAATGCTGTTGTAAGTTGGAGATCTTTGAAAGGCAATTAACACGGGACTTGTTCTATGGAGCTATCCCTATAGTGTATTGAAAGGTATTTGAACCCTTTTCTTATTGAAAGTATAAAGGAAGGGAATAACATTCTCTGAATTTTGTGTATCAGACAGAAAATCATTCACATGCTGATATTGTTTATGTCCTGTGACTAACCTGTCAAATTCAACACTCACATGCTGCGGCTATATATATTATATATATGTAGGACATAATTTCATATACTTCTCAGTTCTCACATGACCTTATCCCTTGCTAAATTCCATGGCCAACATTATCTGCTTCCATTTATTCCTTTTTGTTCTGTGTATGTTCTTATTTCAAACACCAATTGAAGCTTACAACACAGGGTTCAGTTTTAAACTAATCCATAAGAACTCACCCAATTCTCCCTTCTACAAATTGGATAAATACCATAGAAACAAACCTCGCTCATTTTACCAAGGACCTAGGAAATCACTTGTCCAGAAAGGTCCTCACACTAGAGTGACATCCAACAATGGTGACTATCTCATGAAGGTCACATTGGGATCACCACCGGTGGACATATATGGTTTGGTTGACACTGGAAGTGACCTAGTGTGGGCACAATGCGCACCTTGTCGCGGATGTTATCAGCAGAAAAGTCCGATGTTCGAGCCACTAAGGTCCAAAACTTATAGTCCTATTCCATGTGATTCAGAGCAGTGTTCATTCTTTGGTTACTCCTGCTCTCCTCAAAAGATATGTGCTTATAGTTATAGTTATGCAGATTCATCAGTAACAAATGGGGTGCTTGCAAGGGAAACAATCACCTTTGGTTCTACAGACGACAACCCTGTTGTTGTCGGAGACATTATATTCGGGTGCGGACACAGCAACTCAGGAACTTTCAATGAAAACGATATGGGAATCATTGGAATGGGTGGAGGGCCTCTGTCACTTGTTTCACAAATCGGCACACTTTATGGGAGCAAGAGATTCTCCCAGTGCCTGGTTCCTTTCCATACAGATACACACACTTCAGGATCAATCAGTTTTGGTGAAGACAGTGATGTTTCAGGTGAAGGAGTAGTTACAACTCCTTTGGTCTCTGAGGAAGGTCAAACTTCTTATTTAGTCACACTCGAAGGCATAAGTGTTGGAGACACATTTATTACATTTAATTCTTCCGAGACACTTTCCAAGGGGAATATAATGATTGATTCAGGTACACCAGCAACATATATACCACAAGAATTTTATGGCCGTTTGGTAGAGGAACTGAAAGTACAGAGTAACCTGATACCAATTGACGATGACCCGGATTTAGGCACACAACTTTGTTACAGACATGAGACAAATTTAGAAGGGCCAATCTTGACCGCTCATTTTGAGGGGGCAGATGTGCAATTGATGCCAATACAAACCTTCATTCCACCGAAAGATGGGGTATTTTGCTTTGCAATGGCAGGCACTACTGATGGAGAGTATATATTTGGCAATTTTGCTCAATCTAACATTTTGATTGGATTTGATTTAGACAGAAAGACCGTCTCTTTTAAACCAACTGATTGCACCAATCAGTAGATATAATTTTAATGTAATTTTTAGTGTTACTGATATCTATAATTTGTGGTTAGGGTTGGTTGGGATCAAGAGAAATATCAGAAATATAAAATTGTGCACAAAAAATTATATGTACTTTTATTGAAGCCACATCTTATGTCATAAATGACTGTCTTAATTTGAAGTCTAATCCTTTTTTCCTAACTTGGATAAAATATTACAATCTTCAAATTATAAACATTGAACTTTCTTCAGTGACTAAGTATTCAATATGAAACTTTTTAGGAATAACCAAACAAACCTCCATTTTCCTGCAACTTTGCACACATTTGCTATCACTGAATTATAACGGTATTGTGACTTTACAGAAGGTGTATTAGAATTTAGAACCTTGTTTTTCTCCTATAGCATATACCTAGGTTGGTAGGTATCCTACTCAAATCCCTAGTAAACTGTTCTAAATTCTGAAGAGAAAAAAAAATTAAAGGACAAAATGAGAAGATATATGGAAAAAATTGAATACTCACATCTTGGTGTTAGAAACCTTTCTCTACATAGAAATTAGAAGTTCAAGAAAGCTCAATTCAAGGTGAAAAAAATGCCGCATGGAACTAGCTCTCCACTCAGAAGGCCAAATCATGTGAAAAACACAATAGAGTAATCCTAAACTGCCATTTCACAACCAACCTACACAATCAGTATACAGAGCTAAAAGGCCCCTTCCCAATTCCCACATTGTCCAACTGAGATTTGGAGCATTTCCTTGCTACTTTGGATTTGCTTGCAACAGAGACGACGCGGTACCTAGGACAACCAAACAGTTGAATCCAGAAATGTCACTATGAATGAAAACAGGCAATAAGATCATAAGAAATGTTCAAGAGCTATGAAACATACCAGATGCCAATTCTTGCTCAAAGGTTGAGCCACTACTTGGATCTTTCGCACATTGAGCAGAGGGGGAGAGTTGGGAAAGCAGAAAAGTTTCCTTTTGAAATCATCTTTATCTTTACTCCGAACATATGAACCCCAAGAAGTGTTACTATCTCTTCCAGTATCTTTCAAGAAGAAGCGAATGGGTTTTTTACACACAGATTTGTGTGGGTCCCTAGCATCAAAATCAAATTCATTCCTTTGAGTAATACCATTCCAAGCAGAATAGGTTCGTTCGGAGCGCTCCAGCTCACGGGGAAAAACAATGTTAGGCAGGACTTGAATGGCATAACCAAGTGACACTGAAAATGTTAGATGCTGGGAATGGTCGTAACATATTGAACGTTGCAAAAAGCTTTTGGGTTCAGCTCTCATGGCCTTTGTAAAAAGTTTCAGGCTATCTAAAGAGCTCAAACCAGGATAAAAGGGATTAACAGCTTCAACATGATGAATTGACACAAATGGTGCTATTGGGTGAGAGGATAGAAGACCGTGAGCATCACCCTTTATATCCCACTGAAAGATTAAAAGAAAAAAGTGGTTCTGATCAATTACAAATTCTAAGTGATGAAATGGCTGCATTATAATAATCATGTAATACATATGATAAATGTTTCTTTTCCCTGAAAATAGAAAGAAATTTTCATAAAGAAAAGAAGAAAGTGAACTTTTTTTTAAAATGAAAGGGGCCTAAGCCCAAAAGAATGGATATCTACAAAGTACCTGGTGAAAACCATGTTCCCGGGTCAGCGGAATGCCAAGTTCAGTGATGCAGGCATGCAGTCTATCATCACTACCATAAAGCCCAGGGTACCTCTCAATGCATTCATCAAGAATCTCATATAGAGCCTTTGCAAGTGGATAACTTATTGCAATCCCGCCACCACCATAGGCCATTGAGTGGCTAAAATAGGTATTAGCTGAATGGCTCTCTGAAGGGCTACCTATGTAAATCATTTCGGAGGAATTATACTTGCTGAGAACGTCAACTAGGTTATTCACGTTGAAGATGGTATCATCATCACATAGGACAAACCAACGCACATCTGAGAGGCCAAGGCGAAAGCTTTCTTTGATAATGCGAGAAATCCGGAGGCCAGAAGGGTGACCTATGGGATTAGTGTAGCGGAAATACGAGATGTCTCCAGAAATCATGGTAGGGGGCAATAACTCATCACCTTGTTCTTCAACCACTTTTTCCTCTAACCACACATGGCCACGCATGTCATTGGGACGCCACCATAGTCTAATATATTCCTTCCTCCGTTTCCAAAGCTGAGATGATCCTGCTATGCCAAAAACAATATGTTGAACAGACAAGCCTCCTTGTTCAATGGTACTGCTACCATTTTGAAGATGATCTTTCGTTGTCACAAGTTGGAAGACGGGAGGTGAAGTTACTACTTTTGAAAGGCGGAGCGGAGTGCACTTGTTCCAAGGGAAAAAGTGGTGTCTACCTTCCCAATCTTTTATGCGATGAAAGCAACAAGTAGTTGCATCAGAGAAGACAAGGGAAAGCCAAGCAGTAGTAAACAAGAGAAGTGCTGCTATAGCAACAGCCAAGCTACCAGTACGAATCTTGCGCCACTGACGGCTCCCGTGTCGACAAGGAGACAAAGGAGAAAGACGGGAATTCTTGTCGTGGTCACGATAGGATGAAATTATTGTTTTCACTGGTTGAGTCATAATCGCCATCACTCCAAGTGCATGTCTACCTTCCAGCCACCATAAGAGATGTAAACAGGACAGAGGATCAATCTATATATTATATAGAGGAGTAACAGGAGAACAGCAATGGCAACACACACTCCAAACAAACTTGTTTTTACCTAACCAAATGTGAAAATAAACAGGAAAATGTTACAATTAATATTTATATAGACTTTCTAGAGAGAAAGTCCATTGCTGTTTTTAATGCATTCACATCTCTCAACCAGTCTCATAAGAATGAAAACATATTTATGCCTAAAACATACAACTACAGCTAATCTAATCTAATCTAATCTAATCTAATCACTTGAGTATCAAATAGAAATTGTGGTTAAGCAACAATAACTGGGGGTTGCTTTATGACCAAGGATAAGTGGTGATTGTTAAAAGTTCATGCGGCAAGTTTATCCGCTGTGGGACTTAAAAGTTAACCTTTCCATAAACTATGTCGAAGTTAATTATCAAAACAGTAAGGTTTTATTAATAAGTCTGCACGGGGGCAGACAAAGAATCCTTTTATTTTTTATTCAATTTCCTCCCCTAATATCTAGTAATATGAATTTAACTAATCATATGATCTTCCAAATTTCAATAACACAAGAAAATAGAGCAACATGAAGCAGCAGCCCTCAAATAACCACTCTGGACCATTAAAAAGTGTTTGAAAGTTATTAGATTAAACCTAAAGTTCAATTACTAAAACCATGTACATCAAGAGAAATCATTGCAGAATATATTAAAAAAAATTAAAAAACAAAAAACAGAGAAAGTAAGTATTAAAACAGAATTTGTGAGCAGACCCAGAACAAGAAAGAGCATAATAACACTGCCACCTAGTTATGCAGTCACTATCAACTGTTTCTTTAGAACAAATTCAGTTGGAACTTAAACATCTAAAATCTATACAACAATTGTACATGAATAAGTTAAGCCACCTCAAATAATTACTTTACAATCAAAAGAAAAGGAAAAAAAAAAAGTTGAAATGGAAAATGGAATCCTCTTTATTACGGATATCCTACTTTATGGTAATATCAACTTCCATAGATTTTCAGATTAAGACATCAATACAGTTTCCTTTTATATTATCCTCAAGTACTAACCAATTAATTTTCTATAAAATAGTAAAATACCATCAATTTATCTCAAGGTGCAACAAAGATATAAAATTTATCTCAAACATATCACATATGAAGGAACCCATTTAATTCCCAAATTGAAGAAAATCAAAAACCATAATTGAACTAACAAAATTGGGCATTTCATCAAACAGATAAAGAGCAACAAAATAAAGAAACAATCTTTAACTTAATTACTATTAAAGGGTATTACAAAAAACGATTCTTTACCTGAAACCGAGAATCTATGATGAAAAAGTTGAAGTTGAAAAGCGCGTTTGAGTGAAAAGTGATTACTGAATCGTTGTTGTTTGGGTACACTTTATATATGAACAAATTAAGCAACCCAATTACTATTAATTTTGCTAAATTTCAGTTACAATCTTCATCATGAATTCATCATTATCATCAATTTGGAACACAGAGATCTGTTTCAAGGAACACCCAAATCATGCCAGAGTTTTTAAGAATTTTTTTAAAAAATTGTCATGTGTAAGTAATCATCACTAAAAGTCAAATTATAATGCATTCATTATTCGGAGTATTTTATAATCTCTCTATGTCATAGTTTTATATTAAATTTAAAATTTAATTAAATCGTCATTCTTAAAATAAAACAAATTCAATATGTATTAAAAAAGGATTAATTATGTAGATTAAACGTTAATAATACGGAATTATTAATTTTGAATAATTCAAAATTGACTTTTCGTCAAAAAGAAATTTGAAAATTGACTAGGTAAATTTCCACACACATAAAATTTTGAAATTTGAGTTGATATTTTTCTAAGTTTGAAAAAATAATAAATGAGCAGAAAATGAAAGATTTGAGTGAGTGATATGATACCTTGTTGTGGATTTTTGATGTGTGGTTGATGAAGTTAGATTTATTATATGATGAAGAAAAATAGTGATATATTAACTATTAAGGTTTATAAGTATTAAGCAAAAAATAGAATGAGAAATTATATGAAATGAATAAAAATGGTCCACAAAAATAGTGAAGTAACCGTTGTTTGTTAATGTTTGTCATCATCACTACTCATTTGAATCGACTAAGACAGTTTTTGACCAATGCAGGCTAAGCAGCCAGCCACCATACTTTGCCGTTTCAAATCAATTGAAATAACTCTTTTCTTTATAATTTTCTAGTCATATAACTCTCAAAAATATCATAAATAAAGTCGGGTTACCAAATTAGGACATATGATGTGGATTCTCTATTTTCAATCGATTTTTTTTTAAGTCAAAAATCGAACTTCTGACCACAAGTTTAAGGAGACCGAGACCCTTACTTGGTTGTTCCTAACTTCCTGTCCACTTAATTTGATATAGACATTACATTGTATATACGTGAGAATAATTTGAATTCGAAACAGCTCACTTATTTAGCTTAAGGGTAAAATTTCTAATTACGGTGTCACTTGACAAAAAAAATAAAATTACTTAGTTTGCTAGAAGGAGTCTTTCAAGAACCCATAAAAAGTTTAAAATTACCAGAAAATAAGTCATTTAACACAATGATTGTCCTCCATCTAAATATGACGAACTTTGATATGTCAATCTAAAGTCAATTGATTTTGAATGTACTAAATGAAAGTAAGACCGTTCCACTAATCTCGCAGCCCGACTCATATTATTTCAATATTACTATTTTAACAAAAATATTTGAAATGTACAACAAGTTGTTTACACAACTCAAAATGGATAACAAACTTAGATTATAAAATAGATAGTTGTTTGGTTTACAAGACTATTTGTTATAGCTTATTTTAGAAAAAAAATTACTTTTTTTTTTATAAAAATAATCACTTTTAAATGTTTTGCATATGTTTGTTACAAATTTTTAAAATAATCCGAAGTTAAAAATAATCAGAAAACAGCTAAAAATGAGAAGCTACTACAGTAGCTTCTAAAATAATAGTTTTTTTTAGAGGAGAAACGAAATGTTAAAAGAAGAAAGTTATTTTGTAATTAAAAAAACCACTTTTACATGTTGTATCGAAACAAACTAAAAATTATTTTATTTTAAAAAAGTGATTTTTATTATCATAAACAAACACAAGTAAATTCAACTTTTCTATTCTCTAAAAACTAATTTCTAAATTATTTTACATCAAAATCACTATTTTTTTAATCTGGAAGATATCCTAACTCTCTTGATCATTTAGTTCGGCAAATGATACTCTCTTTTTATTAAGTTTTCCTACTTAAATAAGAAACAACATTAGGCTTAAATAAACTTTTATTAATAAATTTTAATCTAGATGAAATTAAAATTTAGGGTCTTGCTAACGAGTGCCCCCGGGGCACTCTTTAAACATTCTATTTAAAGAAACTTTTTATTCAAAAAGTTAAACACTACAATTTCCAATGCGTTGACTTTACGCATTCCCATAAAAATTCTATAAAAAACTTACTATTTAAGGGCTTAAAGAGTGCCCCGGGGGCACTATTTAGCATTTGCCTAAAATTTATTAATAAAAGTTTATTGATAGTGGTCTGGCCCAAAGTTTAACGGACTAGTCCGATTTTGCCCAATTTCTATATGAATAAGAAGAGGAAAATTGCTTTTAAGGCCCCCTGAATTGCTCCTATGCCCCCAAATCGACGAAAATGTTCTTTGAATGCGATTGAAAGATAGGGTCCGAAATAAAGGCCTTAATGGGATCATACAATCCAAAATAGGTCTATTTTGGAAAGGTTTTTTTTAAAAAAAATTTAAAAGTTTCGGAAGATACGTGCCGAAATCTAGGGATGGCAATGGTAGGGTATGGGTAGGGTACTATAGTACCCATCCCCATACCCGCGGATTGAAAAAATACCCGTACCCATCCCCATACCCGCGTGGGTAACAACTTTTGCCCCCGTCCCCATACCCTATGGGTACCTAGGTACCCATACCCGTACCCGTTACCCGCATTTTTACTAAAATTAAATTGATCAATTATAAAATATCATATAATTTTAATAGAATTAAAAAAATTTCAAAGATTTTAATATTGACTAATGAAAATTATAAACAAAATTATTACTAACTTTATGTTAAAGTTCATATTTATGTTAAATATTCACATTATTTTTATATTGTGTTATAAATAAATATTTTTATTAAAAATATGTAATAGTTTAGTAGAGTTGTATTGTTTTAAATTGATTTACATATATTATAATATAATAATATAAATAAAATAAATACATATATATTATGCGGGTATGGGGCGGGTTGGGTACTAAGGTACCCGTACCCGCACCCATACCCGTTCATTTTTGCGGGTAATTACCCATACCCGTGCCCGTACCCAAAATGCGGGTTTTTACCCTACCCGTTGTGGGTAATTTTTGCGGGTACCCTTTGGGTATGGGTCAAATTGCCATCCCTACCGAAATCGCTTTATTTTTTAAAAGTTTCACATCTTATTTTGTTTATTAATTATGTTCACATTTAATTTATTATTGTTTTTGTTTTCTTTTGGTCTTGAAACCTATTTTACATATCTAACTTCGAGTAAATAAGTAATTTAGTTCTTGAATTTTTACCTATTAATTAATTAATTAATTAATTTCATAGTTGGTTTCTTATGGTTTCGATGATAACAATCTCACATCGTAAAAGAAAAATATGAAGGCACAAGATGAAGACACTTGTAGTATGGTTAAATAATTGTAAATGGTAATGGTCTTTATCATTGATTTATTATTTTCAACATCTATATAACTTAGAATGCTCAGAAATTCATTTGAACTTAATCACAAATCATTTTATAAGTTAAATATAAGAGTTATGTGAAACAAGCTCTTTTAAACTTTTCTTCCGATTAAATAACCCTTGTGCATAAATTGACGAAAATCGTCGAAAGCTGATAAATAAAAACGATATGAACATAAAAGAGATGTTTTTATAGACAAATATCAGTAAAGTTAGTGGTTATGTTAGTTTTTGGAATCGAACCTAGAACTTCCTCCTCAAAACTCTTTCAATATCCGTAGATCATCAACCGAGCTACCTACGCGGAACATGAACAAAATAGAGTTGTGTTTCAATATACACGTAGCTTTGAAAACTGCTAATAGTTGGAATTCTTTTTGCAGCACATGTTCAATCTCATACAATAAGTTTCTGAGATACAAACTCCCAAGATTATTACACTGGACAACTTTGGAGTACAGAAAATCAATGTATATTACTGAAGACCAAAAACAAGCAAAGCTCCAACAGCACCTAAACCAGCCACAAGTCCAATAATAACTCCAATAGGAGGCAAGCCTCCACCACCAATAGCTCTTCCAGTGTTAACATCATATTCAGCAAATCTCTTCTTTGGTGCTTGACATTGTGGACAACTATATGTATCCGGCTGTAATAGCATACATAAATAATGTTCAAATCACAAAACACTAAATACGACACTAACACGTGTCAGACACCAGATACACTTTCAATTTGAAGTGTCGATGTGTGCTATATAGATCAAGAAGATAATGTATCTTGGCAGTTGATTTGAAATTCAAACATGGATATACTTTTAAGTAACTTTTTACATATATGATGGACTTACCTGTTCATCAAAAGATTTTGGTAAGAAGTATATGTATCCACAGTCAAGACAAATGTGAGTAGCTCTAGCCTGCATGATTTTGATTAACCATTGAATCGTGTAAAATAAACATCTTTAGCTTTGATGACGATTAAATACTACTTGGAAAAAAAGGCAGGCAGGAATTAAATTCACGATCGAAAATGAATAACAATTCTTGCCTTTTGAGTCTCGGTCAATTTTCTCCCGAAGCGAGGAGGAGCAGGACGCTTTGGAAGCCTTTTAGTATCTACCTCAACACCTCTTCATAACAAAAACATGATCTCTTAAGTAACTGATAAACAGATTAAGTGCTACGATATATTCTTCACTTTTTGATATCTTATTCTAATTACTTGTGCAAGATACCTTGCAGACCAGTGACAACTTTAAAAGTACCAATTATTTCACATTTGTATAAAAGGTAGTGTTTTAAGGGGAAAATGACCTATGTCCAGGGCTGGCCCCAAATATTTGGAGGCCCTGCTTGAGTATTAAACATGAAATGACAACAATGTTGAGATTCGAACCTAAGACCTTGTATACACAAACATCACAGTCTACCACTAATCTACTGATGCACATTTGATAATTTGTGAACATTGATAATATATAACTATTATTATAGGGCTCAAGATGTCGTCGCACATCCAGCAAATGCATTGTGGCTAGGCCCGGCTATGTCAGTAACATAACTGATGCAATTAAAGAAAATGGAACAAAGCTTGATAGCAAAAGGCAAGAAAATACCTGCTAACAACAAAGTAGACAGAATCAGGCTTAGCTTGGATTGCAGTTTTAGTGAATCCAAGCTTATCTGCTGGCCATAATTCATCTCCAAAGAAACTGCTAGTATAAAGAACTTGGTCCCCTGACTTTAACCCTGCTTTTGCGGCATTCCCCCCACCTTCAACAGCCTAAACAAGATAATAACCATCTTCATTAACAAATTGAAATAATTCCCTTCAAAATAGATCTATGAAGCACCGACTCATACAACTGACACTGACACATCGACACCAATAACATTTTGAGAAAGTAAAACATTGGAATGTAACCATATGTATCAGCATCATGTTGGACACTGACACATCACACATGTGAGACACCAGACACATCTGTAATTTGAAGTATCGATAACGTTGAATGCAAGATACTTACTGTTATGACAACAACGCCATTACTCTTTTGGCCTAAAGTGAGACCAAGTGGCTTGTCAACTTCAGCCTCAATTGTCTTTGAAGCTCCAGCAGTTTTTGCAGTGATCTCAAGTCTCCTTCTAGCAATGGAGGAAGAACCATTTTTGTTGACATTTAAGAAGGATCCTGAAATACCCCTTTTGGCTTCATGAAGTGAAAGGCCTAGCAAAGATGTTTTCTGCACTTACAATTGCAAGAGCAAGAACAAAAAGTATTAAAGACACAATTCTAAATTGTAACTAGTAATTAACTAAATCATCGAGTTCAAATGGTTAATAAATTCAGTTAAAAATAAATTGTTCGGAAGAGTCTGAGTTTAAATTTTCTGACTGAAATAATATTTTATTTATATCTCGACGAACTCTGGATTACTAGAGTCATTCTCTGCTAACCATGCAAAGAAAAGAAGAGTACCTGGCATGGAAGAGTGAGTGTCTTGGAAGGTGTGAGGTGAGAGTTTTTGATGGAATGATTACTCCTTGTGGTGAAGGTGGCAGAGCATGAAGAAGAAGTACCTGCAACCATAGCTGACATGGTTCTTCCTTGCAGTGATCTCTTGTGTGATGATCTGTGGTAGCCACAAGCTTGGTTGAGTTGGTAGTGTTGGGAGAGACATATTTTTATTTTTAATTTCAAAAGATAATATTTTTCTGGTGGATGATATGAAGACACATGACATGAACCTCACCATATGGCCTCAAGCCCTTCTGTTTTGTACACCAAAGATAATAATAATTTTTTTTACTCAAATATTATAAACTTGTTAAACAAAGCTATAATCAATACTATATATCAACACAAATTTTATACACAAACCAAACAAATATACACCTTTCTATTTTATAAATAATATAGTAATGTTCTTTATAGATTTGCGTGTATACTTATTTCCTCTTGTATTTATATGATTTCAAATACGTGTTGACCAAATTTGTGTTTAATTAACACAACTCTAATCAATATTATTTTCTCAAATATAGACATTCGATTACATTATTAGATGTATTTAATATATTTTTTTTCAAATATATGTCTAATGTAATTAATACTAAAAATTTATCTTAAAAGATGAAAAATCAAAATTAAATACATCTATAGATAAATTACACTGCCAATTTTCTTAATACATGTGATAGCTTATGAAATAAGAGGTATCTAAGTCCTTTTTAGTTCTTACTTGAGTTGTTAATAAATAGTAGAGTTTGTGTTAGTTAGATGCTATTACTTGTTAGACTTAGATTTCACTTGTTTGTTTATTTTGTGTAGGGTTTAGATGTAGTGAAGCATGGTGTTGTGTTAGAAGACAATTGTGTAAATTAAGGCTTGTGGGAATGATTTAGGAACACAAATTTTAACACTAGACATCGTATAATGTATTGTAACCATAGGGTTTAGAAGTTTTTAAATATCTTTTTCCTCACACCTCGGTTTTTGTGCCATTCTTTGTCCGAATGTCATCAACATTTTCCAATCAAATACAATACCGTTGAAGTTGTCATGTCCGGTCCTTATTTTTTAGCAGATCAAATGCACCCCAAAAATAAAAGCAACAAGTAAAGTATCGATAATTATCATCTACCCATGACATTTTTATACAATGAAAATCTCAACCCTTGTTTTATTTTAAGAGCTGCAATTTTAATCTAAAAAGAAAGACTAAATGGTGGATACATCAATTGGACCACCTCATATGAAATATACTCACGGGAGAGTAAGTAGTGTACATAGAGGCACCTTAATTGCAATTAAAAAATCAAGCACAAACAACTACATAGAGGCATTGTGTCAACTAAATTTTCTAATAAAAAACTAAAGCAAATTAATATTGACTATGTTAAATAGTAATATAATTATAATTGCCTAGAAAAGAAATAATATCATTACGATTATAATTAGCTTATTTGAGAAGCATATCTTTTGTCCTCCTTAAAAAGCCACACACTCACACACGTAATTATACTGAATATGTACACCCCAATCGATTCTTATAGTGTCACACAAGACACTCCATTCGTGCCATCAAGAAGCTATTTTTTGGGTTGTTTGTGCGCGCGATTGTTGGTGCATGACAATGAGAGTTGTGATTGAATCGAATGACTCAGTTATATAACACAATTTTTATATAGAAAAAAAAGTTGTCTTTATATTAAATCAGGTTAAATAAGATGACTTGAATTATTATTTTTTAAATTGACACTTATTGCAAAATATCATAAAACATTATATTTAACTTGCAAATGCATGAACACATCTTTTAAATTTAGTTATATTTTGATGAGATGAACATTATTTACAAAGAGGCACTATGCAAGCTAATTGTCCTTTTAAACTTTCGAAGCCAAGTAAGTGCATTGAGGCACCTTGCAAGAGGCACCTTGCAAGAGACACCTACATAGAGGCTAATTGTTTTTTAAAATTTTCAAAGAAAAATAATAATGACTACTAAGAAAAATATATATGGTACCAATTTCTTACTTTTTAGTATAAATTCAACCCCATTATAGTGGATTGTTCTATTGTATCTTTGAACATAATAAGCAACCAAGAAATGGAAATGGGTGGTGCATCCATAGTTGATCCCATTCCTCTTCTTACTCCTTACAAGATGGGAAAATTCAATCTATCTCATAGGTATATATGCAAATTTCACACACACTACTATACTTACTATTCCATTCTATTTCAAATTTTGATACATATGCACATCCACTTTTTTACGTCCGCAAGACACTTCATTATTCACGTTTAAAAATATGATTAATTTAGTTGAGTATATGGTTAATTTAATTCACGGCCAAAATTGTAGTTAATACAATTGAATGAATTCATCTCAATTTTTAACGTGAATTGAATCAGTCATTTGAATTAAGCACATTTTTGCCCGTAATTAACTAGATGTTGCGCGTGTATGGAAAATAATATCTACGAAACATTTTTGTTTTGAATGTTTGGTCTCCTCACCGTTCCGATTTCAGAGTTGTTTTGGCACCGTTGACTAGACAGAGATTCTACCACAATGCTCCTCAACCCCATACTATCCTTTACTACTCTCAGAGGACTTCTCAAGGAGGACTTCTCATAGCTGAATCTTCTGGTGTTTCTGAAACCTCTCTAGGGTACATCTTCATGTTTCTACTTCCTCTTTTCTTCCTATTTTTCTGTGTTTTGTATGATAAAAGACTTGTGTATTATAGACTTGACCAAATAGACCGGATACTGGTGGTTAAAGGAAAAAAAAACTAATTATTATCTTTGTGAATCAATGAACTTTTTTAAGTAAAAAAATATAATTTAAAGACATCACATTAGTAGTTGAGTTTGGATTATGATGTGAATGAAGGTATCCAAACACGCCGGGCATTTGGAGAAAAGATCAAGTGGAAACTTGGAAACCCATTGTAGATGCTGTTCATGCCAAAGAAGGTATCTTCTTTTGTCAGATTTGGCATGGAGGAAGGGCTTCTAATTCAGGTTTGTTAATTTGTTCCTCACCAAATCAAAATAGCTATTAACCTATTCTTATTTGCAATTTAGGCCAAAATATCTTAACATGTTTCTATTGGTTCAAACCTATATTAGTTAGTCTGTGATTTCTATGAGTTGTGTCTGTCTTAAGTTAGTCCTTTATAAGTAGCTGATATTGTTCGGGGTTAATTTGCTTATGCTCAACAATTTAACGCATTCATGCAGTCAGAACATCAGTGGTTGTTGGGTCGAGATCAAATGGTCAAGGTTTCAATACAATTTTGATTTTTTTTAGATAAAAGTACCGAGCTTATGACCGCCTCATCGCGATCCAATAACAACGGATATATTGGCTATGTGAATGCATGGGATTGTGACTATAGGCGATCTAGTTGGATCGTTTTATATGCCAATTTATGGGAACAAGAAATTGGACAATAATGTATCTGTCAGTTTATTGACATATTATTTTGAACAGGTTATCAACCAAATGGGCAAGCACCAATATCTTCTACTAACAAGTCACTCAAACCACAAACTCGAAGTAATGGCATCGATATAGCACGGTTCACACCACCAAGGCAGCTTAAGACCGATGAAATTCCTCATATTGTCAATGACTTCAGACTTGCTGCAAGGAATGCTATTCAAGCTGGTTAGAATTGTTCAATCATAATACAATGTTTGTTCTTTAAGGGGTGCATTTTGCAAATCATGTAACATGCTTGTGGTGGTGCACAAATTGCAGGTTTTGATGGTGTTGAGATCCATGGGGCTCATGGCTACCTAATTGAACAATTTATGAAAGATAAAGTGAATGACCGAACTGATAAATATGGTGGAACCCTTGAGAATCGTTGTCGATTTGCTTTGGAAGTTGTTGAAGCCGTTGTGAATGAGATAGGCGCAGAAAGAGTTGGAATTAGACTATCACCTTTCGCAGAATATGGAGAATGCGGAGACTCAAATCCCGAAGAATTGGGACTTTATATGGTTAATGCTCTCAATAAATTCAATATTCTTTACTGTCATATGGTGGAACCAAGAATGAAAACCATGACTGAAAAATTTGAATGCTCTCATAGCTTGTTACCAATGAGAAAGGCCTTCAATGGCACTTTTATAGTTGCCGGAGGATATACGCGACAAGATGGGATCAATGCCATAGCTGAAAATAGGGCAGATCTTGTTGCGTATGGTCGTTTGTTCATAGCTAATCCGGATTTACCAAAGAGATTTGCACTCGATGCTCCTCTCAACAATTATAACCGGAAGACGTTCTACACATCTGATCCGGCTCTTGGTTATACCGACTATCCATTTCTCGGTTAAACAAGTTTTGAACATTAGTTAAGGTTTTATCCTATATGCTTTGAACATTAGTTGCGTGGTTTTTTTTTTGTATTTGAGGATATGAAATTCTTACAAACACTTCAATTGTCTTTATGGTAATATTTTTCAAGTTTTTAATGTATGCATCCATAATATTACTAACATGGAACACAAATGAAAAACTGATTCTGATAGTATTGCATTACTTTCTCATTGCCATGGATCCATTTTACCAAGAGACCTTGAAGAACTTGAACAAAAATGTGATGCCCTTACTATTGTTGACTTCCAACAACCTTCACTACTACTACTAATTATTATTATTATTACTATTTTAGTAATTTAACATAATGAAAACAAGTTATCAACAACTTGATTTAAAGTTTAAGATTCATTAGTATGTAACGAGTAGGACAATTCTTCCCCATTTTTTATAGATGCCTCTCTCTTAATCAAAAATTTTATTTGATAAATAGTACAATTAAATTGAGTTTATTTTCTAAGTATATATATGTATGAAGAAAACTTCAGTGTAAAAAAAATGTATGAAGATAACTTTAAAAAAATAAACTTATAAATTAATGAAATTTAATAAAAATTAAAGATTTAACTTACATGTAACTTTAGTAAATACAAAAGGGGTAAATTTGAGGGGCTAAAATTAAACAATTGTGAAACTCATGGGGTTAAAATCGTACAATTAAAATTTGGAGGTCAAAATTGCACAATTATAAAACTTAAAGATTAAAACTGCATTTAAGCCTAATTTTTGAAACATGACATCTCACAATATAAATATTTGTAGTATATTATAAATTAATATAATTTTTCTTTTTATAGGTAGACGAAACGGTAAAGTCATAATAAACTCACCCACAAATAAGAAAGCCGAAATTCGAAGCCCGGTTATAACGTCCGACCTAATAATGTCGAATTTTTATTGGTTAAACTAGAACTTACGCACATAAACCAACAAAGAATTGGTTGAAGTTGTAAGAATTTTGGTCCCCTTATCTGGGTAGAGGTTTGATTTCTAATTTATGTGTATGGAGAAAATTCGGTTGAGAGAGGAGAATCCACTTTATATGTCTCACAGGTTCTCTGATAAAATTTAATCATCGCTAACGACGATGTGGAAACTTCGTATCACTATCGTGTGATAAAAAAAACTTACGTACATAGTAAATAATAATTGTTGACTTTTTTTTTTACTAATTATATAATTGTTGACTTGGTGACGGTGTGCATAGTAATTGTATCGAAATACCAAAACTAGTGATAGCCGTTGCGAGTGAAATCTTGGTAAGAGTTTTCTTAATAACGTACAAATCTAGAAATAGCCGTTGCGAGTTTTAACCCTAATTCCCCAATTCCTCTATGCTATATATATACAATACATCTCTCTCATTTTTCTAACATCATTCATTCTAATCTCTCTCTCTTACAATCTATCTAGTCGCTAATCGCTATCGTAACAACCGATTCAATTTGATTTTCATTTTGTCTAATTCATTTCTTTTGCAGGGTTTCGTTTTTTGATTCTTTATTTCATTTCAATATTTTAATTTCTTTATTGTTTCATTTGTTATTATTCTATTTTGTATATTGTTTGTTTCTTTTGTTTTTCATCTAACAATGGATTCAGGATCTTTGAGTTCTTCCGCCGTCAAAATTGGATCACGCTATCCTCTTCAGAGAAAGACTTCCAAAGATAATGTAACAAACCAACCTTTTCTCCTTCTGCCTCCAAATCTTTCTTAATTACGCTTTTAATCATCAATTTACGGATTTAATTATGCAGATCTTTTGCGATTAGGGTTTCAATCTAAATTCAGATTTTAATAATCAAATTGGGGGTTTTCTCACTATTTGTATAACTAACTAGTCTACAGATTGTCGATGGATTTTCAAACATCTACATGATAAACTGATAATTTACTTTCTGAATTTTTGTTTATAAAAATCAAGTTTTTGACCCTTTAAATGTTTGATTTGTTTGTCACCATTTTGCAAATCTTTCATAATTAGGGTTTTAATTCTAAAATAAATTAGGGCTTTTGTCAGTAATTGGATAAGTAAATAATCTAATCTAATTATGCAAATCTTTCACGATTAGGGTTTGTAAATCCAGATTTTAATAACAAATTGGGGGTTTTGTCAGTAATTGGATAAGTAAGCACCAAGAATCTAGAAGAAACTGGGAATATTTTTTTGAAAACTGAAACTGGGAATATTTTAAAAACATTTTTCATAGAATAAACAAGATCTTTACTTTCTGAATTTGTTTATAAAAATCATGTATTTGATCCTTTATTGATTGATTGTTTTGTCACCAGTTGGACAGATTTATACCGAATAGATCCGCAATGGACTTCGATTATGCTCACTACATGCTAACAGAAGGGGCTAAAGGTAAGGAAAACCCAGTTGTGTGCTCCCCTTCCAGAGAGGCTTACAGGAAGCTACTTGCAGAATCTTTGAACATGAACCGGACCAGAATTCTAGCTTTCAAGAACAAGCCGCCTACACCAGTTGATTTGATCCCTCATGAGATTACTTTATCAACTCATCAACAAGATAGAACCGCCAAGCCAAGGCGAATTATTCCTCAGGTGCATTATTGAAATCTGATTGATATTCCCCATATTATGTCATTATTAGTTATAGTTATTCATTTTGGTTCTTTGATTGCATGAATGTACTCCAATTTGATTTGAAATTTTTGAAATTCATATGGATCTGAATTGTTTTCTTAATTCTTAGTAGTTTGTTTGGTGTGAAACCACAATTTTATGCAACTTTGTGCTAATTGATTTGTTGGTTTTTCAGACTTCTGAGAGGACATTGGATGCTCCTGACCTTGTGGATGATTATTACCTCAATTTATTGGATTGGGGAAGTGCCAATGTTCTTGCTATAGCACTTGGAAACACAGTGTATTTGTGGGATGCATCAAACGGTTCCACTTCAGAACTCGTTACCGTGGATGACGAAAACGGCCCGATCACATCCGTAAGCTGGGCTCCTGATGGGCGTCATATTGCTGTTGGTTTGAACAACTCTGAAGTTCAACTGTGGGATACTGCTTCGGATAAGCAGGTATTTTATACTTGTCTAGTGTTATCCTTAAAAATCAACATTTTGAACTATATTGATTGATTATCCAGTTCATACTAGTTTACTAATGTCGTTTGTTATTCTTGTTATGTTTCTACAGTTGAGAACTTTAAGAGGTGGGCATAGGCAGCGTGTGGGGTCTTTGGCATGGAACAATCACATACTAACAACTGGAGGGATGGATGGTAGAATCATCAATAATGATGTAAGAATTAGATCACCCATTGTTGAAACATACAGAGGGCATGAGCAAGAAGTTTGTGGGTTGAAATGGTCTGCTTCAGGTCAACAATTAGCCAGTGGAGGGAATGATAATCTACTTTATATCTGGGATAGAGGTACAGCATCTTCTAGTTCCCCAACACAGTGGCTTCACAGGCTTGAGGATCATACATCTGCAGTAAAGGCACTTGCTTGGTGTCCTTTCCAAGGGAATTTGCTAGCTACTGGTGGAGGTAGTGGCGATCGAAGCATCAAGTTTTGGAATACACACACAGGTGCATGCTTGAACTCAGTTGACACTGGGTCTCAGGTATGTTCCCTGTTGTGGAACAAGAATGAGAGGGAGTTGCTCAGCTCTCATGGATTTACACAGAATCAGCTAACACTTTGGAAATATCCTTCAATGGTGAAGATGGGAGAGCTCAATGGTCACACTTCAAGAGTTCTTTATATGGCGCAGAGCCCGGATGGTTGCACAGTGGCAACAGCAGCCGCAGACGAAACATTGAGGTTTTGGAATGCTTTTGGCACTCCAAAAGTAGTTGCCAAAGCTGCGCCAAAAGCGAGAGCTGAGCCATTTTCACATATTAATCGCATTCGATAAGCAGCAATATTTGAAACAGTTTGGAAAACCAAGTTGTTTTTTTCTGGTTGAATACATCTACTCCACAGTAGCCGCAAAAGCAAATGTGTAAATATAGAGGATGGAGTTGTTTTTATGAGACTTGAATGTACATTGTATGTAACATATAATAGTGGAAAACAACACTTCATTTGCCCGTGGAGTAGTCACACCACTTGTGATGAACCACGTATATCGGTCTTCTTGCTTATTTTTTTCTGCTTGCTGAGTCTGAACTATTTGTGATTGACAATTAGATCTTATGGTCATGGTAAAAATTTGGAATAAACTGTCAATTGAAACTTAAGTAAATGAAAATGATGAGAAAATAAACCCTCGAGTAAATAAAAATGATAGGTGGTTGTGAAATCCATTGTTTTTGATAAAAATTCTGATAGAGGATTAGATAGTAGTTAATTAAATAATTATTAGGTGGTAGTTAATAAAATAATTTAGAAGTAGAATTTATTTTGTTATTTGATTGTTGGTATTTTTGAGGATGACACATTAAGTCATTTTGTTCCTTCATCACTTTGTCCCATTGGGGATTCAACAAATCTAAGGGCTGATAAGCATTGAAAGTCACTCTGTCCATCTTCATCACTTTGTCTTAGTGGCAAAAGATAACTGTCGGAGAAGATCCTTAATTTGGTAGACCAAGTGGAAGCGGGGTTGGCGTAAACCAAAACTATTGGATATTGAAACCAAAACTAGTATAGAGATTACAATGAAAAGCACTTGCATGCTAGCATCTTCCCTTCCAAGCAGTTTGACCAGAGTTTCAAATCGAGGAGAGGTCAGATGATGTGAAAATGAGGTCGTCGGAGCAAAGTATTTGAAGTTTCTAAAGATGTATGACTAAGCCCTTCATAACAGTATTATAGGATCCAAAATTGGTTTAATCATAAGCAATACCTAATTTATATTGCTTCTTCAACATTTGCCTCTCGAGTTCAAGAGCGTGGAGAATAACATCTTCTCTACATGCATACTTCTCTCTTTTCTTCAATGGCATACCCTTGGCAGACTCTAATCTTTCAATGCATCCATCAAATTCACCGCATCAAAACAACTTCACACACTTTGATTTCTCCAAATTATACCATTCTCAGTTAAAAAATATACCAACACAAATAACAAGAAAAATCAACACAAATACCACTAATAACAGTCAACAATCACTTCATTTGATAATCACAAAATTAACAAGCCTTCATAATTTCATGACAGAAAAAATATTTTTTTCTTTTGACAAATATCTACTCTGCAGTGTGAATTGAACTAAAAGTTGAAACCAAAAAAATTGAATTTTGACAGATTAAAATGTAAAGCACTTACACGATAGCATCTTCTCTTCCGAGCAACTTAACCGGAGTTTCAGATCGAGAAGAGGTTGGATTATAAGAACTGGCAAGGTCGTCGGAGCAGAGTATTTAACCAGGCCACCACGAACCGTTGCTTCTTTGAAACCAAACGAGGGATCAAACAACGCTAACCAATGCGCTTAAACCATCCATCTCCTCCTCCTCCTGCCCTCTCCTCATCACTTTCATTCGCTTCCTAGATTTTGCTATATTTATTCATCGAAAAAATGAATAGATACGGTAGCTCAACTACCATTAACAACGATCATGAACGAAAGAGGCTCCTCAATGGATAGTTCATAAAATAAGATGTGGATTAGAGTCACAATCTCCTTAACAAACTCACAATATCTAAAAATGTAGATGAGAGAGGCTCCTCAATGGATAGTTCAAGACCCTAATAAGCTCCACCTATATCTTAGATTAATCCATTAATATTGAGTTATTATCCATTATACACCAAATGGTAAGTTAGTAAAACATTATGCATTCATGTTCACATAATGTAAGCTCCACCTATGTCTTAATCCATGGTTTCTCTACCCGTAGACTTATATCCCATTTTGTAACAAAGTTTTAAACAAAAGGTGAATTTGGTTATAAATCATAATTTACATAAGTGGTTTATTTATTTATTTATAAAAGGAAAATGTTATTTGAACAATAACTTTCAAATAAAAATACGACAATTTATATATTCATGTCACTTTTAAATTTTTTTAAATAATTTTTGCACATTTCAGGAACCATACATAAAGAAAGATAGAATACGGTAAATGATAGGACATGATGATGGAAACCCGAAATTTATAGGTGCAAAAGTATATATTATTATCGAAACATTATAAGTTCTTCTTCTAAGTAAAATCAAAAAACATTTGGCTTTTTTGGATTGTTCTTTTATGGAAATATAGTATTAAATTACAAACATTTGAAGTGTTTTTTTTTTACTAAATATTTTTTATATACAATTTTTGACTAAATATTTCAAGTAAATATACTAAATATTTTATTAAATAGATTTATAAATTGAGGGAACGATGAAACACAAAATAACAAATTAACAATCTAAAGATCAACCCTCCTCAAATATAATCCCCTCCTCTTGACTTAAATAAACCACACCGTTTCCTTCTTTTGCCAATATGAATATCGAAAAACTGCGTGAATGAGCATTTGGCCACAACACAGTCACAAATACACACAACCATTCTTCATCCAATGTTGAATCTTCATCATCGTCGTCATTATCATTAATAAACAATAATATGGATAATGTCACCAACAAAAACATGATGATGACAAATGCTTATGTTGCTTCTATTCATCCAGATCTCCTTGGAGGCTTAGTATCACACTCACTAGAGCCAACATCATATCCGATATTCATCACCATTTGTAGCAACAAACGATCGGTGACATTATCCATATTACTGTTTATTAATGATGACAACGATGATGAAGATTTAACGTTGGATGAAGAATGGTTGTGTGTATTTGTGACTATGTTGTGACGAAACGCCCATTCACGCAATTTTTCAATATTCATATTGGCAAAAGAAAGAGAATGTGTGGTTTATTTAAGCCAAGAGGAGGGGAGCGTATTATATTTGAGGAGGATTAGCCTATAGATTGTTAATTTGTTATTCTGTATTTCATCGTTACCTCAATTTATAAATCTATTTAATAAAATATTTAGTATATATAACTTTACTCGAAATATTTAGTCAAAAATTATATCAAAAAAAATATTTAGTAAGAAAAATAACTTTAAATGTTTGTAATTTAATACTATATTTCCATAAAAGAACAATCCAAAAAGCCAAATGTTTTTTTATTTTACTTAGAGGAAGAAATTGATAATAATATATACTTTCATATTCTCATATATTATACGACAACTTATAATTTATTGTTATAGTTTTATAAGCATTACTCACCTAAAATAATCCTTCCACATTTCAGGACATTAAGTTGTCGTCTTTTTATCCATAGATTTTTTTTTGAAAATTGTCCATAGAAAATTGTTCATATAATATATGAGTAGGTTTTACAAATATCCAACCATGCCCATAGTATAATCAATTATTTAATGTGTCAAAAAAAATTCAATTATTTAACATTTATATATTTTTTCTCTATAAAAAAAATATACCATATATATATATATATATATATATATATATATATATTTTACTTAATCAATAGAAACCACGCTCCTAGGCATGACAATGGGACGGGGCGGAGACGAATTTTGCTCTCTCAAAATCCAAACCCATAAAGTTTGGGTTTTCCCAAACTCATCCTAAATTCGAGCGGGGATAAAAAATATAACCCCAAACTCATACCCAACGGGGGGTTGAGTATTTTAGAATTTAAATGTCCAAAATTATTTTCTCTCAATAATTTCTTTTTTAAAATAAAGAAAAAAAATAGAAAAAATAGTTTGTTTAATAGTAAAATTAAAAATAACAAATAAACATATGAATGTAATTTAAGAGATTGTTTAAGCGTTTCTAATTTAAAATATGTGAAATCTAATTTTTAGTATAAATGGGACGGGTATAAATGTACTCATTACCCACCCCAACCCCATCTTTTGAAATCGATGAAAACGCAAACCCGAACTCAAACTCAGTCAACTCAAGTTTTCTCCATCAAAGTAGGTATGATTTGAACGGATACCCGCGGGTATGAGTTTTATCGTCATGTCTTACCCGCGGGCATGGGTCCCACATCATTAAAAAACAAAAACCACGCTCCTACTAGAATATTCATTCATTCACCTTACCTAAGTCAAAATTGAAAACCCTACTTACCAAAGTCAAAATTAAAAACCCTAGAAACGAAATTCCCCAAATCTAAATAAAATTCTGTGCCCTAATCCACATCTCATTTTCACCACTATCTCACTGACAAGCTCTTCCGTTCATCATCATTTCTCTGCACCGGCGGCAGCTGAGCCACCGTCTCTATACATTTTTTCAGCGGAAAAAACGAAAGCAAAACTGGGGAACCGTAAGAAAGTGAAGAGGAGAGGGGAGGAGGAGGAGGAGATGGAAGGGTTAAGCCCGTTGGATAGCGCCGTTGGATCCCTCGTTTGGGTCCAACGAAGAAATGGTTCCTGGTGGCCGGGTCAGATACTCTGCTCCGACGACGTCACCGGTTCTGATAACCCGACCTCTTCTAGATCCGGAACTCCGGTTAAGCTTCTCGGAAGAGAAGATGCTATTGTGTAAGTGCTTTTCGTTTTAATCTGTTTACTAGTTATTTTTTCAAAATTCAATTTTTTTGGTTTCATTTTAGTTCATTTCACACTGCAGAGTAGATATTTGTCAAAAAAAATTTGATTTTTCTGTCATGAAATTATGAAGACTTAATTTTGTGAATATGGAATGAAGTGATTGTTGACTGATATTACTGATGTCTGTGTTGATTTTTCTCATTGTTTGTGTTGGTATTATTTTTTTACAGAGAATGGTATAATTTGGAGAAATCCAAGCGGGTGAAGGCATTCCGATGCGGCGAATTTGATGGTTTAATTGAAAGGGCGGAGTGCGCCCAGGGTATGCCCTTGAAGAAAAGGGAGAAGTATGCCCGGAGAGAAGATGCTATTCTCCACGCTCTTATGCTCGAGAGGGAAATGCTGAAGAAGCAGTATAAATCAGGTATTGCTTCTGACTAAACCAATTTTCGATCATATAATACTGTTATGAAGGGCTTAGTCACACGTCTTCAGAAACTTTAGGAAATTATTAGGAATTTAGGGAAAAAGTAGTTGAGGAATATTGAGAAATATGTAATGAAGTCGTTTGTGTATGTATATTGAATTTTAAACTAGTGAAAATTAGGTGTATCTTATAACCTGGTGTGTTTTGTTTTCAGGACCTGGGCAAATGAGCGCAGCATTCAGAGCGAAGAGGAGCAGATGTGTGTACTTACCAGCTGAGTCTAGTGATTCTCTGGATTACAACGAAACTCCACCCAATATTCCAGTAACATCTTCCCAACTTGGAGGGGAGTATCCTTATCAAAGTTCATTTGATGAGGAGAGCGAATCTGATTCTTCTGAAACTGCTTCTATGGATTCTGAATCAGATTCTTCTGAAACAGACAATGACGAAGAAATGAATACATTTTCAGGTTTAGCATTTACTGTACTTCTTCTATCCTTATATATCTTAACTAAATGATATTATGAATAGTGTTTTAAAAACCGGATCCACAGCCAATCTGGTTAGCATATTTAAATTTTAAAGAAATTATATATGTGAACTCATGGATGGTATATATGTGAACTCAGGATATTATATATTAATCCGATCATTTCTCAAATGTTATATGTGAATTCATGGATGGTATATTTGTGTTCCTTGTTGCATCATGTAGTGATACTTCAACAATGTGTCTAGTCAATGTAGTAGAGGTTGTTTACTCAAAAAAAAATATTAGAGGTTAAAATTAGGACAATTGTGTATAAAGAAAATTTTAGGTGACAGTTTTGAAGATTCTGTTTTTCGTCAAATTTGTATGAAGATGGCTACTTTCGTTCCATTTATGGTTTTCAGTTGAGAAGGATCCTTTCTAAAATACAATAAGTACATAGCTGGAGGATCAAGGGTACTCTTAAAAAACATAACATAGATAACATAAACTCACCTAATATTACAGACAACTTGAATATCACAGAGAGACAGAGTTGAAAAGCTTGACATAGATACAATGGAGTAAGCTTTAAAGTTACCCAGTTCTATAATCTATGTGGGTTGGAATTCATATATGGTTTCCTTTATAACTTGTAATGTGAATTTCTGTGGCCATAAATTTGGCGTTAGGAATTTGTATTCGTGAATCCATTTTTAAAATCCCTATGGCTATAGTCTATTCCTCCTCCCTCTCGTTTTGGTCATCATTTAGATTTTAGAATGTCTTATATTTTTGGGCTTATTATTCTTTTGCTCCTGGTGAATATTTCTGTATTGAATTTGTTCTGAGTTTTGTGTTGGACTGTTTAGTTTTAGTTCTATATCACATCATTTTTCTTTTGTTCTTCTGATGTAACTTTACAATAACTGCAGACAGTAGTCATGATGCTGAGGAACAAGAAAGCACTAGCGGTGAGGAGCCTGGCGTGTTAGCAATTTCCGGTGACATGCCTCACCTCTATCGGCGGGAACCTAGAACAGTGGGTGAAGCATTACCCAAATGGCAATTCAAAGAAAAGAGGAATAGCTTTAACCTTGCAAGAAGGTCTGTTGTTGCTCCCGATGATAGTGATCAAATGTTTGGATCGGAAGATGAATACTCTTTAACTCCTGAAGCAGTTGCAAAAGGTCAAAATAAAACTTGCCATGGTGTTGATTGGGATGAATGGCCTTGGGAGGATCAGCCTGGTTTGAAAGGATATTCGAATTTTAAAGAGTTTGATCCATTAGATAGTGATCTCTATCATTATGATGGGGGGAATGGGTCAATGCTGGTAGATGTAGACATAAAGGTTCAAACAAGTTACCGGAAAGAGCCTGTCCCTATTGTATCTGTTATGAGCAAGATAGATGGGAGGTCTATAATTGGGCACCCAATCAAAATTGAAGCCCTTAAGGAAGGCTCAACTGACAATCTATTTTCTGCGATTGATGACTTCAGTAACGATGCGGTTGGATATGAGGGAAAAAGTGTGCTTCCAATTCCACTAGCTTGGGGGACTGCAAGGAGAACGACTGGAAGGAGAACAGCTGCAAGGAGAACAGCTAACTTTCGTGTCCCTCGACCACATATATTGTCATCAAATGTTGATGAGGACTTCTCATTAGATCAAGAAAAAAATATTGATTATAAGAAATTAAATGGTGGAAGTTCCGGTCACAATGCAAGCCTTTGGAAGAAGAGTGGCCTTAACAATGCTGGGCCTTCAATTGACAAAAAGGCCTCTAAAAAGGGTGCAAAAAAACTGAACCTGACATCTAGTCAGAAAACAAGAACCCTTTCCTCTTTATCTATTGAAGATAATCTTAATAGAAAATCATCACTTACTAGAAGTTTTAATCGGACAGGTAAGTTGACTAAACCAGAGGTCTCAGGGATCACTACTGTGGCTTGCATACCAGTTAAATTAGTATTTAGTAGATTACTTGAGAAGATTAATAGGCCACCTTTAAAAGCATCTACTAATGCGGATGTGTTGAATACTGGCGTGGAGAAAAGATCTTAGGTTACTAATGTGTTGAATACTGGCGTGGAGAAAAGATCATAGGTTACATGTACATTGTTATATTATTAGAGTAATAATCTTGCAGTGGTGGCACACCAAGTTGCTGGTTTTCTTGTTTCCAGCAAAATAGAAAACTTATTCAATTGATTGTTGGTATTTTGAGGATGAATTTGATGTATAGACCTCAAATTCGTCCTTGTAGATACATAAACAGAAGATGCATGAAGTTATTTTGTTCTTTTGTAGTGTACAATTCTCAGGATGTTGTTTTTCTGTGGCAATACTTTATGCAAAAACCATTTTTGTTGGACCCTAAATGCAACTTATATTTTATGATTGATAGGTATTGTAGTTTTTATCTTGGTTTGTGTTGATAAAAAATTTTTGGTATAAAACATCAGCAATTTAAATTATGTATTTTTTTTCCTCTTCAAACTAACATTCCTGTCTCCTACTTTCTATACTCTACAGAAATGAGATTGTTTGACAAAAGTTGTATTGCAGAAACTCAATTTTGTGCAATTAGCAACATAGGATCATACTTGAAGGATTAATATCACTGTTGATATCATCTACAAACCAAAATGTTGCTGATAACTTTGTTAAGTTAAATGCACCATAAGTTGAAAAAAAGGTCTTGTTTTTAGTTAAAAAGATCTTGCTTAACCGACAATGCTGATATTATTAAGTAGGGTAGACACTTTCATCCGAGTTCAAATTTGTAACATTGCAGTTGTATTAGTTTCGGACAACAACAACAACAACAAAATTAAGCAAAAATTTAACAAGCTTTAGTTTATCTAATCTAGGAAAATAATATGCGATTGAACCATAGATTTGAATTTTGTTCACCTGTTTTTATCGCTGTTCATTTTTTTTGTTCTCCTTGTCCTCACCACTTGTATTAAGAATTCACCATTGATACTCAAGATTACTTGTAGATTTTATACAAGTAATCTTGAGTAATTCGTTGTGAGAATGCTACAA
This sequence comes from Trifolium pratense, assembly GCF_020283565.1. Lineage (NCBI taxonomy): Eukaryota > Viridiplantae > Streptophyta > Magnoliopsida > Fabales > Fabaceae > Trifolium > Trifolium pratense. The sequence continues at coordinate 42,350,155 of NC_060060.1, forward strand.
AAACCATTAACAAAAAGTAAGTTCATAATATATATTGCCAATAAATTAAAATGTTTCACATAATAAATCAATATATACTTACCAAAACATTTCTTTCCCCATTAACAACAATTTCATTAATCTTAGACTCCCAAAAATACACTTCAACATTTTCCAATTTGGTTAGATTAGGTCCATCAATTTCATCACTAAATACATCTTTACTTTCATCAGCTTCGTTACGGTTAAAATCTACACAAAAAAAAAAAAAAAAAATCCCAATCAGAATCAATTTCATCAACACTACATTAACATTTATACAGGAAAAAATATATCAAAGATAAACTTTAAAAAATTAATGTCTATGTTGATTTTTTTTTAATATAGTCTATGTTGAAGTTAATGCTATCCAGAAAAATTATGGAGTCTTAGCAAAATTTCATATGTGATATGATATATAAACAGTCAAACAAAAAATTTTAGTTTTGCCAAAACTAACCCCAAAAATTTAATTTTACTCTAAACTAACCTCTAAAAATACCAAAATTTTAGTCAGAGCCCGAGCAACTGTCCAGACTTCCTAGGACTTGGCTCCGCCCATGCTTATAAAGCGATGCATGAATGTTAAAATTTACAATCATATGAGTTTTTATTTTTTTGAGGGACGACTTGAAGCGATAAGGGCTGAATCTTAGTAGATCGTGGTAGCAAGACCACTCTACCACTTACAATACTCCGCCGCGTATTTAAGTCGTCTTACAATCATATGAGTTAAACAAACATATTTTTAATATTTATATAATTAACATGAAGACAAAACAAGACAACTATTTTAAATCACTGACATAAGAAAAATGACGGGTCACAATAATAAAACAAAAACAAAACAAAAATACACATTTTTTTTTATCTTGTCGCTTTAAGATAATGAAAGAGACAACATTTCTTTATCGAATTCAGATTTTTCTTAAAAGAAAATAATAAATATTTTTTTTGGTTACCATGATAAAGATATGGAGTTTCCACCGTGATTAATAATTAATCTCCACCGGGAAATCTGTGGAGCACCCTAGGTGGAGTCTCCCCTTTCAACTGAACTATTTCTCTACACATGTGTTGGAAATCGAACCCCTACCCTTGACCACCTGCATAATAAGTCCAAGACCCTTATCACTTATACCAATTCATTGTCGATATGAAAATATTTCTTTAATAATGCGCAAGCAAAGAGGAACAACACAAGATCAACAATAAAAGCAAATCAATCACTGAATTAATTAACATGCATTGAACAAAATAATTTGACCTGGAGCGAGATCTAGACATTACATAGTTGGTGAAATCGAAACTAGTAGCCTCCGCCGCACATACCAAATCCAAAGAACCCGAGACAACGAAGCAAAGAAAACCCTAAATTCGATATTTATATACTGAAAACCTAAAAGTTATGGGCTAGATTGGATTGAAAATGATCCTAAAGGCCCAAATAAGGAACAACTATAAAAAGTTTAAAGTTTATTTTCTAAATATTACTTTATATTTACAATTCATTAGTATTGCCGCTTTTAAGTCAAATAAATAAACTTTTACATATTTTTTTTGTTGTTGATATAATGTAGGGCCTAAGCCCAAAGAAGGATTACACCAAAACTAGTCTGGCAATACTAATCTCAGCTTTGTCATAAAAAAAAATGCATAATTTAAGTCGGGCTTGACTCATAATATGCGTAAGGGCATCAACACAACAGTTTGCTTCATGATATGTGTGTGTAACTATCTCCTCCGAATCCAATATTGCAAAAGTCTTCTAATTTGCTGCAACACACTCCATCCTTTACTACAAGCTCTTTCTTCATTTTTCAACATGCTCACCACACTCTTGGAATCACTCCTTAACTTCACATCTCGAAATCCCAAACTCTTAAAGCATAGTAGTTATAACATTATAGTCCCCTAGTCCTCTTGCATATCCACCCATCTAGTTGCCAGTACTTCCTCGCACAATTCCACTACAACCACATCTATCTGCTCTCATCCTTGCTTTATCTGTAACCTAGTCAATTCTTGGAGGTTGCCAACCAACTCGATGTTCAATGCTATTTCGGACGTGTATTGTCCTATCCGCCTTCTTGGACAATTCATACTCTTGAGTATATTTGACTATAATCATATGAGGATTGCTTGGTCTGTTGAAGTTATGCCACTTCCAAATTGAGTGACACGCTACAACCCAGAAACTTGGCCAATTCTCAATACCAATACCACCAATAGCTCTAGTGATGTTTAACATTATCCACTAGTGGAGACTAGAATTAAAAAATAAGTCACGCCAGCGGATCCACACTGTGCAACCATACTACCATGCATTTCGGACACAATCCCTTAACACATGTAGTTCTGTTTCTATAATATTTCCACAAAATAAGCAATTTGGGGAGCCTAGCTGCATAAAAGATCATGTTTCATTAACCAAACAAAACTCCTAACTTGCTCCGGCACTTGCAGTTTCCATATCTTACTCCACACTACATCACACATTTGATGCTCATCCGCGACAACAAGTTGTATGTTGATGCTACAGAGAAACCACCATTCTTACTTGTTGGCCACGACTTTTTATCTATACTGTGATCAATAGATGAAGGCGAAATGACATATAGTTTCTACAAAATACTTTCAGGTAGCCACCCTCTCAACAGATCCCAATTCCACTCATGTTCAGCTATGCACAAATTATTAACAAAAACATGTATTAAAGTAATAGGAATATTCACATCTAACTCACATATTCTTAGTACAGGTTCTATCCGACAACTCTATCAAGCATGAGTTTAAATACCATCACCAATAGCCAATAAGAAAATCTATCGATGTTTTGTTGCAATTGCACAAATATTTATGTTTATCAATTTCATAGTCCACTTTATCCTCTCATGCTACAGTTCCCAGTGGTCTGAACCTGGTGCTGCATTAGGTTAGGGAGCTGGCCTTTTTTCGCTCCTCTCACATTCATTCGTTCAAGTTGAAAGAAATTGTTTATTTTTTTCCAAATAATTTAGTAGGAAATTTTCACCTCTTAAAAAGGATAAGTAGAGAATTTCGAACGACTAAAATACCAAATTTAACGATTAAAATATCAAAATTAAATTAAGATCGTCTAATTTTAATCGAACAACTAATAAAGAGAGATCAAGTAAATTAGAAAACATTGTAACTACATAGAATCATAATCCTTTTTATTTTTTGCTTGAAATCGTAATCCTTTTTAGATAATTTAAGGGTATGTTTGGTTCGGGGTTTTTGGAGGGGAGGGGAGGGGAGGTGAGGGAATATTTTAAATGTTTTGTGTTTGGTTCAAATTTTATGAGGGGAGAGGAGGGGAGGGGAGGTGAGCAAAATCCCTCCAATGACCAATTTTTGCTTCCCCCAAATTGGGGGGATTTGGAGGGGAGGGGAGGTGAGGAGAGATGAGTTATTATAATATTAATTACATTGACATAATTATCCTCATATTTATTTGAAAATACCAAAACTATCCTTTTAAAATTTATATTAAATTTTGAAAATACCAAAACTTTCCTTTTAAAATTTATATTAAATCATACTAAGTTATTTGCTTGTTGCCATTTTTTTTACGTTGCCAACATCCTGTGTTTATTTTTTTACCTGTACTATTTTTATTTTTTTGTTTTAATGTACTTTTTTTTTACAAGATACTTGTTTTTATTTTTTACCTATCCTACAACATTTTTGGAATGAATACTTTTTTTTTATATATAATAAAATGAACACTTTTTAATTCGTTGCACTGTACGTACATACATACATATATATATATATATATATATATATATATATATATATATATATATATATAAACTATCAACAAGTTTTTTTAGGAAAATTAACTATCAATAAATTGTTTTATACATATTTTCATATTCTACACATTATATTTTAGAAGTGCTCTAATATTTTTGAACATAAAAAATTTTGTTAGAATTTTGCATTTGATTATTTTTGGAGTTTTCGGTTATTGAGTTTTCATATTTAATTGTTTATGTAGTGAATACTGAATAATTTTAAAATGTTGAGATTTTGTAAAGATGACAAGGATAAAAAAGTAAATTAATTTTAGAATCCCTCTCCTCCCCTTGTGAACCAAACACATATTTAGTAAAAATCTCTCACCTCACCTCCCCTCCCCCTCTTTTGAACCAAACATAAATATTATCCTCCCCTCCCCTCACTTCCCCTCCCCTCCATTAAAATTCCTCCCCTTCCCTCCCCTCCCCTCCTTCTATTTCGAACCAAACAAAAGAGAACAATTAAAAAAACAAAAAACAAAACAGAAAAACTGATTTAGGGGTTAGGGTTTATATATTTGCGTTTCAAACACTATTCTTCTTCTTCGATGCAAACTTGGAACACAAAAACACAAACACTGTCACGAAACAAAAAACATTGATAAATTCAAACCATGGAGTTGTTGAATCAATCTGAAAAACAACCAAACAACACAAACACTGTCACTGTTACTGTCACAAAACAACAAGAAAAACCAAAACCAAAACGATTCATCAAAAGTCAAATCCCAGATTCAATCCTAAACGACCCACTTCTCAACGCCGCAATTTCAATTCTTCCTTCAAACTACAATTTCGAAGTTCACAAATGTGTTTGGCGCGTCCGTTCCACCGCCGCTAAACGCGTCGCACTTCAATTCCCTGAAGGTCTTCTTATGTATTCTCTTGTTCTTTCCGATATCTTCACCAAATTCGCCGGCGTTACTCACTGTTACGTTCTCGGTGATGTGACTTATGGTGCTTGTTGTATTGATGATTTCTCTGCTCTTGCACTTGGTGCTGATTTGCTTATTCATTATGGTCATAGTTGTTTGGTTCCGATTGATTCAACTACGATTCCTTGTCTTTATGTTTTTGTTGATATTAAGATTGATGTTGATCATTTAGTTGATACTGTTAGGTTGAATGAAGGGTTTCTTGGTAAGAATTTGATTATTGCTGGGACGATTCAGTTTGCGTCTGGGATTCGGGCTGTGAAGCCGGAATTAGAGAAATTAGGGTTTAGGGTTTTGATTCCTCAGTCGAAGCCGTTGTCGGCTGGTGAGGTTTTAGGGTGTACTGCGCCGAAGGTGGTGAAATCGGTGGATGATATTGGAGAGAGTGTTTTGGTTTTTGTATCGGATGGAAGGTTTCATCTTGAAGCGTTTATGATAGCGAATCCGGGGATTAAGGCTTTTAGGTATGACCCTTATGTGGGGAAGTTGATTTTGGAGGAATATGATCATGTGGGTATGAAGGGGTCGAGGAAAGATGCGATTTTGAAAGCGGGGGAGGCTAGGAATTGGGGTGTTGTTTTAGGGACTTTGGGTAGGCAAGGGAATCCTAAGATTTTGGAGAGATTGGAAAAGAAAATGAGGGATAAAGGATTTGAATATACTGTGGTTTTAATGTCTGAGTTAAGCCCTACGAGGATCTCTTTGTTTGAAGATTCTGTGGATGCTTGGATTCAGATTGCTTGTCCTAGACTTTCTATTGATTGGGGGGAGGCTTTTCTCAAACCAGTTCTTACTCCTTTCGAGGCCGAGATAGCACTCGGATTGATACCTGGTTGGTGGGAGAAAACTCAAGTGCAGAAACAGAGTTGTGAAGATTTTACAGGTTGCAATAAGAGTGACTGTTGCTCTAACAGTAGCTGCGGAGATGCAAAGGGCACTCAAGATTTTGGTGGGGATTATCCGATGGACTATTATGCTCAAGATGGAGGAGACTGGAATTCCTCTTATGTGAAAAAGTCTAGTCGTCCTGCTAGGAAAATTTCTGTAACTTCTGTTGCTAATAATGTCGTTTCACAATAGTCTTAAATTTGCTTAGTTTTTATTGTTATACTTATAATTATAATGTTTTGCTCAAGCAGCAGAGTCAATAGCGCTATTGTTTTGTTATTGGCATGGCCATTTTTGACAATTAGGCTACATTGCTTATTTCTTGTTGATAAGCTATTCTTCTAAAAAGGGTAAAGGGAGCAGTTGTAACTTGTAAGTCACATGAGTCGAATTCTTGTTGAATTTATGCGAACCATTCTCACGAACTTGTTTCTGCAACTGTGCCTGTCAGCAAAGGAACTAAGGTACAAAATTGATAATCTCGTTTCTTTGTTTATGCATTTAACTAGTGTTCCATTCAATCAAGTATTGTTGAAATTATCCAAAACATATATAATATAGATTGGTATACCTATCAGTTGTAGGGCACATTAATCAAGCTTATGTATTCTTACTTGCCATTTTATGGCAGCATTATGCTATCCTAGGTTAGCTGACTATTGTGGCAGTTCATTGGTTTCTCAGTGAACTTGTTTCTTTACTAACTATAGTTACTTTGTGCAACCATGTATGTATCTAAAGTGTGTTTGGATATGTGTTGCTCAATGGAAAAATCTGTGTTTGTTCCGTTATGCTATGCTATTTTTGTTTGTTCTGTTAGACTAAAGATCTAGGGTTTTTATTTTTTAGAAGTGGTCTTAAAAACTGGATTTGGGAAATAATTGGTTATTTAACTGTTTTTAAACAAAAAAATTGGACTTGATTATAAATCCTAATCTTCATAAGTGGTTTATAAATGGATATGGTTAGGTTTTTAAAAATATCCAACCATACACTGCCCTAGCTACTGCTGCTAGCAGAATTGGTAGAACGGAGAACTTGTTGCTATTTTAAAATCCGGTTTTAGTTTTTCAGAATTCTGCCAGTAGCAGAATTTCAGTTTCAAATAGACGTGTTAGTAAAATCTAGTTTCAGTTTTTCTTTGATACTGCATGTCCCATTGGTGTGTTTGGTCTTTTTTATTTTAAAGTAATATGCAAATCTAGTCTTTCATTAACAAAATGTGTGTCTGTTTGGGACACTAAATATTTGATGTGTGATAGCAAGGAGATTTGGGGTTGAATTAATCTTACTGTCTTAAATACAGGCTTGCTATTGTTTGAATGTGGCGGTTTGGTATGTTTTTAGAGTGCGTTGGTTAGTACTATAGTTTTACTGAACTAAGCTCTGTATTGTTTTACCTTGGTATTCCTTGTGCTATAGCTTAGCATCTTTTATGGAATAATTAAATATTGGCTGGTGCATGGAAATAATACGGGCCATATTGTTTTTGCATACTGTTAGTTATTCTCTATATGTTGCGGAAATTTATATCTTTTGTATTTGCGCAGAGATAACATCTCAAGATGTGTCACCCATTATGATGAAGACCTTGAAATAATTTAGGATCACAAACCTTGAAATAGTTGCATGAAAATCTCCCGTTTCATATGCAGGAGTACCACCAGCGGCAGCTACAATACAAGTAGCTGGAAGGATTACATACCTCTCGATTATTTGGCCAGGAAGAGTTTATATTGGTCTTCAATTTGAGTATGAACGCGTTTACAAGTGTATTTTTAACAAGGCACATAGTTTTTGAGTTGATTCTTCTAATTCTAAGTAGTTGGCATACAAAATGTTTTATAGTATGTTGTTTTTAACAATTTGATTGTGACAGCTTTAGTGACTATATTATTTGTCTTTGTTGATCCCTTTTAATCTTTCCACTTTGTTGTTTAAATTGCTTGAAATTTAATTAAAATGGAAATCAGCATTTGATTGCTTCATGGAAGTTGAATTCTACTATGGTGATTTATTTATCTTTGGTACATAATTTATGAACATGTTCTAAACTGTTACGTTTATGTCAGTAGATGAATTTAAACAAGTTAAATTCAACAAGACCATTAATCAACAAGAATATTTGGATACTTAATTTTTAAACACCCATCAAACATTAAATAAGTTTTTTGTTTTAAAATATATAGTGAATTTTAATCCCTAAAAATAAAAATAAGATGTTTCTGTTTTCATCAAATTTTCTGTTTTGTTGTTGATTCTTAATTGACATATTTTTTAAGACATAATGTTGATATGTCTTATATATTTTTTTAACATAATATATACGTACAATAGTTTAAGGACATAATATGAACACATCTTAAGTATAAAAATGTCATAACTTTAACATTAATATGATTATAACTTGGTCATTATGGACAAAAAATGAAACCGAAAATTTTGAGAAGACGAAAAATATATTCAGTTTTCATTTTAAGAAGAATTTTTTTTTAAAATTTGCTATATTTTTATATTTAAAATTTTCTTAATTAATGGCAAATTATTTGCAGCCGGCTGTGATACATGTAACTTGAGATTTCACAAAAATAAGTACATAAATAAAACAAAATACTAGTCAAATTGCTTATAAAATATTCAAAATAAGTGGGTTTAGAAGACTACATAGGGTCTTCAAAATCATGCGGGTATTTGCCACCAAACTCCTACATGTCACAAACACTACCACTTACTACCAGCCAGCCAAGTTGTTGTGTTTGATGCACGTGATGTGAAGTCCCTTCAGCTACCCTCCAATATTCACTATCACCTTTTCATCTTCCACTCTTCCCTTCTGACCCTTCATATATTATATAACCATCTCACCTCTAACATATTTCCACAACAACAAAACTTCCTGTGATATTTACATACATAGCAGGAACTAACTACTAAATCTATCAACATGGTTAGTGTTTCTGAAATTCGCAAGGCTCAAAGGGCTGAAGGCCCTGCTACCATTCTGGCCATTGGCACTGCTAATCCACCTAACAAGGTTGATCAGAGCACATATCCTGATTTTTACTTCAAAATCACTAACAGTGAGCATAAGGCTGAGCTCAAAGAGAAATTCCAGCGCATGTGTAAGTATTTGCCTACCAAATTGTTACAAATTATTTGCATTACTATTATGTGATTGACTTTATTATTATCCAAATATTGTATAGTAGTACTAATATCATTTTTTTATGACTAATTCAGGTGATAAATCTATGATCAAGAGCAGATACATGTATCTAACAGAAGAGATTTTGAAAGAAAATCCTAGTCTTTGTGAGTACATGGCACCTTCATTGGATGCAAGACAAGACATGGTGGTGGTAGAGGTACCTAGATTAGGGAAGGAAGCTGCTGTGAAGGCCATTAAAGAATGGGGTCAACCAAAATCTAAGATTACACATTTGATCTTCTGTACCACAAGTGGTGTAGACATGCCTGGTGCTGATTACCAACTCACAAAACTCTTAGGTCTTCGCCCGTATGTGAAGAGGTACATGATGTACCAACAAGGTTGCTTTGCAGGTGGGACGGTGCTTCGTTTGGCCAAGGATTTGGCTGAGAACAACAAAGGTGCTCGTGTTTTGGTTGTTTGTTCTGAAGTAACTGCTGTCACATTCCGTGGCCCTAGTGACACTCACTTGGACAGTCTTGTTGGACAAGCACTATTCGGAGATGGAGCAGCTGCACTTATCGTTGGTTCTGATCCAGTGCCAGAAATTGAGAAACCTATATTTGAGATGGTTTGGACTGCACAAACAATTGCTCCAGACAGTGAAGGTGCCATTGATGGTCATCTTCGTGAAGCTGGGCTAACATTTCATCTTCTTAAAGATGTTCCTGGGATTGTCTCCAAGAACATTGATAAAGCATTGGTTGAGGCATTCCAACCGTTAAACATCTCCGACTACAATTCAATCTTTTGGATTGCTCATCCAGGTGGACCTGCAATTTTAGACCAAGTTGAGCAAAAGTTAGCCTTGAAGCCTGAAAAGATGAAGGCTACTAGAGATGTACTTAGTGAATATGGTAACATGTCAAGTGCTTGTGTATTGTTCATCTTAGATGAGATGCGAAAGAAATCGGCTCAAAATGGACTTAAAACCACGGGAGAAGGACTTGATTGGGGTGTGTTGTTCGGCTTTGGACCAGGACTTACCATTGAGACTGTTGTTTTGCACAGTGTGGCCATTTGATATGCTTAATTATTTTATTTTCATGTATCACTTTTAAATTTGCTTGATTTTTATGTAAGCATGAAAAACTCTTCACTGTTGGTCGATTAACTTTATATTATAAGATTGTTATTTATGTGATAAATATATTTTATAATTAATAACAAAATTGTGTTAACATATTAAAGACGATGAATATGATTGTAACCAGTGAATTACTATATTATGCAATAATGTAATGTGCTCTTTTAACTCTATTGATTGGGGATGTGCTTTTGTCAAACCAATTCTTACTCTTTGTGAGGCTGAGATAGCTCAGGGATTGATATGTTCCTGGTTTGTGGGAGAAAGCTAAGGTGTAAAAACAGGCTTGTGAAGCTGCGATAAGAGCAATTGTTGCTCGAACTGTAGCTGCGGAGATGCAAAGGGGACCAACGATTTTGCTTAGTGGCTTAAATTTCCCAATAGTCTTAAAATTGCTTAGTTGCTATAATGTTTTGCTCCAAACAGTAGAGTCAATAGCTTATTGATTTGTTATTAGTGGTTGGCCATTTTTGACAGTAGACAATGTTGCTTATTCTTTGTTGATAAGCTATTCTTTTATAATAAAGTGTTAGGGAGCAGTTTTAAGTCACATAAGTCGAACGCTTGTTTTGCATTTGTGTTAACCATTCTCACGAGCTCGCTTCTGCATTCTCACCAAAGGAACTAAGGTACAAAATTGATAAACTTGTGTTCATTGCATTCTCATGAGCTCATTTCTTTGTTTCTGCATTTAACTAGTGTTCCATTCCATTCCCTCAAAGTATTGTTCAAACTATCAAAAGCATATATTGGTGTACCTATCAGTTGTAGGACACATTAGTCAAGCTTAGGTATTCTTGCTTGCCATTTTCGGGCAGCATTATGCTATTCCTAGATGAGCTGAATATTGTGGTTCTGTTAATTGCTTTCTCGCAGTGAACTTATTCCAAATGTTCACATAAATGTTATATTCACTACTTGTGCTTTCGCGTAGCATCGTTTATTGAGTAATTAGATATTGGTTGGTGGTGCATTGAAAGATAACGCGCCAGATTGTTTTTGTATACTGATAAATATTCTCTATATGTTGTGAAAACTTATATCGGTTTTATTTATGCAGAGATAAATGTCTCAAGATGCGTCAAACTTGATAATGAAGACCTTGAACTAATTTAGGATCATGGACCTTGAAATAGTTGCAAGGAAATCTGCCGAATATATAGGAGTACCACCGGCTTCAGCTGCTATACCAGTAGCAGGAAGAATTACATGGCCGTCAATTGATTATGAAACTAGGAATAAGTTATATGGTCTTCGATTTGAATATAAACGTGTCCTATAGCTTTTTTAACAAGGCACATAGTTTTTGAGTTGATTCTTCTAGTTCTAAGTAGTTGCCATACAAAATGTTTTGTAGTATGTTGTTTTTTACAATTTGAATATGACAGCTTTAGTGACTAAATTAATGTCCTTGTCCATGTTAATCTTTTCACTTCGTTGTTTAAATTGCTTGAAATTAATTGAATGGAAACCAACATTGGTTTGCTTTATGGAGATTCTACTATTAATGGTAGTTTATGGAAATAAGTTGAAAACAATTTATGAACATGTTATATAGGATGTTTGGTACTAGAACACGTCAATATTACCTCGGTCCTCGGGACACGAAAATGTAACTCAAACCGCATATCCAAACATACCAATAATCCAAAATTATATGTTCTATAGAATAGTGTCAAAATGTTTATCTCACTAAAAAAATTTAAATAAGTAAATTCAAACAGACCTTTAATCAACAATGATATTTGGACACTCGTAATTTTCAACACTCATTCTTTCTTTCTTTTCTTTCTTATCAACATCACCCATATACTGCAACCTAAGAAACATAGATACTCTTAAAATGGCGAAGTAGCCGTAACCGGGTACACGTACAATACTTGTACGGTACGCACCAATCCGAACCCCTTTTTGCCCTCCTCAGAAATAAACATTTTCCCTAATTAATTGCAATTATTTGCAGCCCGGTTGTGTTGCATGTGACTTAAGATTTCACAAAATTAAGTGAATAAATAAAACAAAATACTAGTCAAATTGTTTACAAAATAATAATTAAAGAAAAGGGGTTGGACTTAGAGGGTCTTCGAAGTCATGCTGGTATTTTCCACCAAACTCCCTATCCCTACAACATGTCACAAACACAACCAAGCAGCCATAGTTGAAAGCACGTGATTTTCATTCAGCTACCCTCCAATACTCACAGTCATTATCAACCCTCCACTCTTCCCTTCATATAAAACCATCTCACCCCTCACATCTTTCCACCACAACACACTTCAACATTTACTTTTCTACAACAACTTCCTTAATAAACCATTATTTATTTGAGTTCAAGTTACATAGAAACTACTAAAGATATCAACATGGTTAGTGTGTCTGAAATTCGCAAGGCTCAAAGGGCAGAAGGCCCTGCAACAATTTTAGCCATTGGTACTGCTAATCCACCTAACAAGGTTGATCAGAGTACATATCCTGATTTTTACTTCAAAATCACTAACAGTGAGCACAAGGCTGAGCTCAAAGAGAAATTCCAGCGCATGTGTAAGTATTAAGCAACTTCTGATATTATATATGTCATTGTGATTGGCTTTGGTATTACTATTATCCAAAAATTGTTGTACTAATGTCATTTTTTTCATATATAATTCAGGTGATAAATCGATGATCAAGAGTAGATACATGTATCTAACAGAAGAGATTTTGAAAGAAAATCCTAGTCTTTGTGAGTACATGGCACCTTCATTGGATGCTAGACAAGACATGGTGGTGGTAGAGGTACCTAGACTAGGGAAGGAGGCTGCAGTGAAGGCTATTAAAGAATGGGGCCAACCAAAATCAAAGATTACTCATTTGATCTTTTGTACCACAAGTGGTGTAGATATGCCAGGAGCTGATTACCAACTCACAAAACTCTTAGGCCTTCGCCCATATGTGAAAAGGTATATGATGTATCAACAAGGTTGCTTTGCAGGAGGCACGGTGCTTCGTTTGGCCAAGGATTTGGCTGAGAACAACAAGGGCGCTCGTGTGCTTGTTGTTTGTTCTGAAGTCACTGCAGTCACATTCCGTGGCCCTAGCGACACTCACTTGGACAGTCTTGTTGGACAAGCATTGTTTGGAGATGGAGCTGCTGCTCTCATTGTTGGTTCTGATCCAGTGCCAGAAATTGAAAAACCAATATTTGAGATGGTTTGGACTGCACAAACAATTGCTCCAGACAGTGAAGGTGCCATTGATGGTCACCTTCGAGAAGCTGGACTAACATTTCACCTTCTAAAGGATGTTCCTGGGATTGTCTCTAAGAATATTGATAAAGCACTTGTTGAGGCATTCCAACCATTAAACATCTCTGATTACAATTCAATCTTTTGGATTGCTCATCCAGGTGGACCTGCAATTCTAGACCAAGTTGAGCAAAAGTTATCTTTGAAGCCTGAAAAGATGAAGGCTACTAGGGATGTACTTAGTGAATATGGTAACATGTCAAGTGCATGTGTATTGTTCATCTTAGATGAGATGCGAAAGAAATCGGCTCAAAATGGACTCAAAACCACCGGAGAAGGACTTGATTGGGGTGTGTTGTTCGGCTTTGGACCTGGACTTACCATTGAGACTGTTGTTTTGCACAGTGTGGCCATATAAGATGCTTAATTATTCATGTATCACTTCTAAATTTGCTTGATTTTTATGTAAGAAATTAAAACTTATCTAGAGTTCAACATGTGAAATCATATTCAAATAACATTTATTGGATGGAAGCAAGCTAGTTGAAGCTATCAACAAGTTATTTCACACATGAAAGACACTGGTGTCTCAAAGAAGCTGAAGCTCCGAGTCTTTAATTTGGTGTGTAAAAAACAATTAAGATTTGCTTAAATTAGATGAGAAGAGAAAATTAGAGATAACAATAAAGAGCTAAAAGGATTAAATATACTTGTGGACTAACCATTGATTTTTGTCACTGCTTCTGCTTTTTTTTCATTATGTAGCGCCTCTACATATAATGTCCCACATCGCCTATAGAGAAACTTACACTCCTATGTGTTGGGTATAAAGGACAAGACAAGGCTATGCGTTAAAAACATACCTCTTTTATTAGTTTAATTTAATAATATGATATGATTACATGATATTAAATTAAAATAGTTTGTTTCTTACTCCAATAGAAATTGATTCATAGTATTTTAGTTGATTAATTTTTGGAGAATGTTAACTTATGTTCTTAAGTGCACATGTTAAGAAGATAAATGTGAAAAAAATTTATTGAACTTGTGGTGTACTCCTATTTAATTATCTAAACATTAAATTCTTTGTATCATTAAATGTTATATTTCTATTTTTAGGTAGTTTAACATGTGCCCTTAGGGCACAAGTTAACATGACCCTTAATTTTTTTTGGTGTGTTGAAACAAAATATTTTAAATTAATTAGTTGAATGGGTTGTGTTTTGCCATGCATTACCCTAAAGCAAGGGTAGTCGCCCCCTTACAATTTTAGTTTAGATTTTTGAATTTGGATCTTGGTATTGATTGGAGATTTTATAAAATGTGAAGATGTTAAACTTGTTTTTTTTGCTTGTGATTATTAGATGAAAAAATTTACATTTATTAAAAAAATGTAAAATATAATAATTTGTAATATAATATTTTGTGTTTTTCTTGAAACAAGTTTCCATGAGAATGAGAATATGTAGATAAAATTTATTAGTTATTAATGATAAGCCACTCTCAATTTAGAAAAAAACACTATGGTTAAAGTCTCCTAGGGCAAGTGAAAATGCTAACATGATGAACCGAGAGTGATAAAGAGATGCTTAACGGCTTAAGCTCATGCACGACAAAACTACTTAACGTTTTTTGTGATGATGTTAACGATAATCTCAAAACATGCATCATGGAAGAAGAGCAACACTTACCTAGGCACAACACTAAATGACACATGTTGAGCACACACACGAGTTCAAAAAATTTAAAGATAAAGTGATGGGTTAATATTAAGTGATGTGACTAAATTGTTTTATTTTTATTTTTTCTTCATTTGTGTGTATGTGCCCAACATGTGTCATTTAGTGTTGTGCCTATCTAACACTTTCTCCTTAGAAGAAACAATGAGCTCAACCATGAAAAAAAAAGACATTAATTGTTAATACTTTAGGGAAGAAGATCCACTACAAGGTCTTGGAAAATTATTTGCGGCAAAATTGGTCTAAAAGAGGTAATATCAATATCTCCGATATGGCGGATGGTTTCTTTTCCATTCACTTTACAGATGAAGTAGATTACATCATGTCTTGGTCTAAAAGACGTAATATCAACTTATTCCGATATGGTGTGTTTCTGACCATTATTTAATTATCCAAAATATGGAGACATCTATTTTCTAAGAATATTGATGATATTAAGAAAGTGGCAGTTTGAATCCGTATTCCTAGACTCCCGCTAGAACTTTACAATAGTAGGTTCTTATGGAGGATAGGGTCGGCATTGGGAACCATGCTAAAGATTGATCGTCTAACTTCCATCCACGATCTAGAGGACAATATGCACGTATATGTGTTGAGATTGATCTAGAAAAAGTTTTGGCTCCTCACATTGTTATATGAGGGACTCCATATAATTTGCTTTGCTTGTGGCAAGTATGGCCATAAATCCGGTCAATGTCATGAAGCAACTAGCAAACAGGAAAAAAAATTATAGGGAAAATAAGATAGAGTATAAGTTGCATTTAATTTCACGAGAATTAGATTTTGAAAATAATATTGTTCTTTTTTGTTTATAATTTGGAACATGAAAAAATTATTCTTTTTACTTATAAATTGAGACGGATGGAGTATTATTTTTTTATATCATGTTATAGGTACATATTTTGTACCGTCATTTGTCCATCCTCGGAAACAAGTTGAAAATATAAAGTGAGTTTCTCCTGTCAAGTGCTTTGTGTATTGTTCATCTTAGATGAGATGCGAAAGAAATCGGCTCAAAATGGACTTAAAACCACATGAGAAGGACTTGATTGGGGTGTGTTATTCGGCTTTGGACCTGGACTTACCATTGAGACTGTTGTTTTGCACAGTGTGGCCATTTGAGATGCTTAATTATTTCATTTTCATGTGTATCACTTTAAATTTGCTTGATTTTTATGTAAGCATGAAAAAACTCATTTAGAGTTTAACATGTAAAATCATATGAACATAATATTTCGATTAACTTTGTATTCTAAGATTGTTATTTATGTGATAAAATATATATTTTTTTTATTTTTATTAGTAAGAAAATTGTGCTAACATATTAAAGACGATGAATATGATTGTAACCAGTGAGTTACTATATTATGCAATAATGTAATGTGCTCTTTTAACTCTATTGATTGGGGATGTGCTTTTGTCAAACCAGTTCTTACTCTTTGTGAGGCTGAGATAGCTCAGGGATTGATATGTTCCTGGTTTGTGGGAGAAAGCTAAGGTGTAAAAACAGGCTTGTGAAGCTGCGATAAGAGCAATTGTTGCTCGAACTGTAGCTGCGGAGATGTAAAGGGGACCAACGATTTTGCTTAGTTGCTTAAATTTCCCAATAGTCTTAAAATTGCTTAGTTGCTATAATGTTATGCTCCAAACAGTAGAGTCAATAGCTTATTGATTTGTTATTAGTGGTTGGCCATTTTTGACAGTAGACAATGTTGCTTATTTTTGTTGATAAGCTTGTTTTGCATTTGTGTTAACCATTCTCATGAGCTCGTTTCTGCAACCGTGCCTGTTCATTGCATTCTCATGAGCTGTTATCTTTGTTTCTGCATTTAACTAGTGTTCCATTCCCTCAAAGTATTGTTCAAATTATCAAAAGCATATATAGATTAGTCAAGCTCATGTGTTCCTGCTTGCCATTTTCGGGCAGCATTATGCTATTCCTAGATGAGCTGACTATTGTGAATGTGTTCATTGTTTTCTAACAGTGAACTTGCTTCAAATGTTCACACAAATGTTATATGCGCAGAATGTATGGCTGCTTGGAATGGAACACTAATATTTGAAATAAAATGTTTCTACTATAGTTTACTGAAATAAGATGATGTTGTGGAACGTTGAAACTAGTTTATCATAACATCGTTTATTGCATTACTTTGGCACTAATTGTGCTTTCGCATAACATCGTTTATTGAGTAATTAGCTATTGGTTGGTGGTGCATTGAAATTTGAAACATAACGCGTCATATTGTTTTTGCATACTGATAATTCCTCTATATGTTGTGAAATTTATATCTTTTTTATTTATGCAGAGATAAATGTCTCAAGATGTGTCAACCTTGATAATTGCTCTATATGTTGTGAAATAGTTGCAAGGAAATCTGCCAAATATGCAGGAGTACCACCAACTGCAGCTGTTATACCAGTAGCAGGAAGAATTATGGTCCTCAATTGATTATGAAACTAGGAATAAGTTATATGGTCTTCGATTCGAGTATAAACTTGTACTAGTATTTTTAATAAGGCGCGTAGTTTTTGAGTTGATTCTTCTAGTTCTAAGTAGTTGCCATTGAAAATGTTTTGTAGGATTTTTTTTAACAGTTTGACTATGACAGCTTTGGTGACTGAATTAATGTCGTTGTTCAGTAATTAAGCAGCATTGGTGACTAAATTAAGTAGTAGGCATAGGCACTGATCTGTAGCCATTTTTTCCATCCTCAGAGTGTCCAATAAACGTTTTCCTTAATTAATTGCATCCCGATTGTGTTGCATGTGACTTAGATTTCAGAAAAATAAGTGCTTAAATAAAACAAAATACTAGTCAAATTGTTTACAAAAATAAAAGGGGATTGGACTTAGAGGGTCTTCGAAGTCATGCTGCTATTTTCCACAAAACTCCCTACAACTTGTCACAAACACAACCAAGCAACCATAGTTGAAAGCACGTGATGTTCATTCAGCTACCCTCCAATACTCATAGACTCATAGTCATTATCAACTCTTCTTCCACTCTTCCCTTCCTATAAAACCATCTCAACCCACACATCTTTCCACCACAACACACTTCAACATTTGTTTTTCTACATAGAAACTACTAAATCTATCAAGATGGTTAGTGTGTCTGAAATTCGTAAGGCTCAAAGGGCTGAAGGCCCTGCTACCATTTTGGCCATTGGTACTGCTAATCCACCTAACAAGGTTGATCAGAGTACATATCCTGATTTTTACTTCAAAATCACAAACAGTGAGCATAAGGTTGAACTCAAAGAGAAATTCCAGCGCATGTGTAAGTATTCTTTGTTGAAGCAACTCTTGATATTTATGCAAATTATTTGCATCAAACTACATATTATATATGTCATTGTGATTGGCTTTGGTATTACTATTATCCAAAAATTGTTGTATTAATGTCATTTTTCTTATAACTAATTCAGGTGATAAATCTATGATCAAGAGTAGATACATGTATCTAACAGAAGAGATTTTGAAAGAAAATCCTAGTCTTTGTGAATACATGGCACCTTCATTGGATGCTAGGCAAGACATGGTTGTGGTAGAGGTACCTAGACTAGGGAAGGAGGCTGCAGTGAAAGCTATTAAAGAATGGGGTCAACCAAAGTCAAAGATTACTCACTTAATCTTTTGCACCACAAGTGGTGTTGACATGCCTGGTGCCGATTACCAACTCACAAAACTCTTAGGTCTTCGCCCGTATGTAAAAAGGTATATGATGTACCAACAAGGTTGTTTTGCAGGAGGCACGGTGCTTCGTTTGGCTAAAGATTTGGCTGAGAACAACAAGGGTGCTCGTGTGCTTGTTGTTTGTTCTGAAGTCACCGCTGTCACATTTCGCGGCCCTAGTGACACTCACTTGGACAGTCTTGTTGGACAAGCATTATTTGGAGATGGAGCTGCTGCACTTATCGTTGGTTCTGATCCAGTGCCAGAAATTGAGAAGCCTATATTTGAGATGGTTTGGACCGCACAAACAATTGCTCCAGACAGTGAAGGTGCCATTGATGGTCACCTTCGTGAAGCTGGGCTAACATTTCATCTTCTTAAAGATGTTCCTGGGATTGTCTCAAAGAACATTGATAAGGCATTGGTTGAGGCTTTTCAACCGTTAGGCATTTCTGATTACAACTCAATCTTTTGGATTGCACACCCGGGTGGACCTGCAATCCTAGATCAAGTAGAACAAAAGTTAGCATTGAAGCCTGAAAAGATGAGGGCCACTAGGGAAGTTCTAAGTGAATATGGTAACATGTCAAGTGCATGTGTATTGTTCATCTTAGATGAGATGCGGAAGAAATCAGCTCAAAATGGACTCAAAACCACAGGAGAAGGACTTGACTGGGGTGTGTTGTTCGGCTTTGGACCTGGACTTACCATTGAGACTGTTGTTTTGCACAGTGTGGCCATATAAGATGCTTAATTATTCATGTATCACTTCTAAATTTGCTTGATTTTTATGTAAGAAATTAAAACTCATCTAGAGTTCAACATGTGAAATCATATTCAAATAACATTTATTCGATGGAAGCAAGCTAGTTGAAGCTATCAACAAGTTATTTCCCACATGAAAGAACCTGAACATCTCAATATGTTTTATTAATCCCGAATATTTTATTTATCTAATTTAAGAATGAAATTTCTAGCCACTGATAAGTGCTAAATATTGGTTAAAATGCATTTTTAAAAGGCACTTATTGAATACAAATCCTTGGAATATAAATCACTTTTGATGTAAATATAGTGTGTACTAAGAAATTGCGCAAGAATTATCAAATCCAACCATTTTGTTAGGTTCATGCTGATATGAAAGAAAAGAAACAAAATCCTGAAGCATTCGCTGCAGCGAACATTCAGCGAACAAAGGCAGAGAGTTCATAGTACTTGGCGAACACCCAGCGAACACGCAGCGAACAAACTCGCTACAGCGAAGCCACAGCGAACACACAGCGAACGAAGGCAGGGAGTCCAAGGTACTTAGCGAACACGCAGCGAGCATGCAGCGAATAAGCTCGCTGTAGCGAGCATCTAGCGAGCAAAGGATGAGTCACAGCTAAATACACGTGTCAGCAAACCTCTTCAACTAAGCAACTTCTTCGCGCAGCGAACAAGGATTCGCGTAGCGAATAGGCTTTTTCCAGAAGTCTATAAATAGCATTTCAGATCATTTTGTAAAATATCAAGTTAGTTAATATCAGATAGAAAAACACTATTTTCATAGATATATCCTGTTAGTGAGGTTTTGAAGGTGGATTCCACACAACTTGAGAGATCAAGCCCAATGGTTTTTCAATCCTTCTCATCTTCACTCTTTTGTAAGTTTATCATGGCTATTCATAGCTAAATCTCTTTTGTTGGGATTGGATGTAATTGAATTATGATCATGAATCTAGTTTAACTTTGCTATATGTGTTTTATTTATCAATCAATATTAGTGATGTCCTTGTTTTCATGCTTTTATTAAAAGATTTAAATGATATAGACATATGTTATTTGAATCAAAGGTAGGATAATCATTTGTTAAAATTCAAAGTTTAGACATAGATCTTGAGCTTTAACTGTCACTTAAAGTATTAGAGCCTAATGCTATTTTATCGATTAATGATTCGAGACATCGGAAAGTTGATAGATACAATAGATTTCAAGACATATTCCGGACACGGATATGATC
The DNA here is from genome assembly GCF_020283565.1 of Trifolium pratense. Classification (NCBI taxonomy): domain Eukaryota; kingdom Viridiplantae; phylum Streptophyta; class Magnoliopsida; order Fabales; family Fabaceae; genus Trifolium; species Trifolium pratense. Next base: position 42,370,761 of record NC_060060.1, read on the forward strand.
TACGAGTAATACGTGACGATATTGATTGGTAAATGAAATATATATATCAATAGTTAACTGATACATGTAAATGATTTGATGGAATCCAATTCCAACAAGTTTTTATCTCAAAAGTTTATCACGCACTTTTATTGCAATTTTATGTTACGAAACCAAATCGAAACAAACCCATACTTAGAATCATGGAATTTGTGCATTTACAATTGATATCACACTAGTCCCTGTGGATACGATATAACGAAAATACTTGCTTTTGTATTTCATCAAATGGCGCCGTTGCCGGGGACTGGCGTTTGATATTAGTTGTTTAATCGCAATTTCTATCGTTTTAAGCAATTTTGTACTTTTTAATTTCAGTTACTATTCGTTATCTTTTGTGCACGCTAACTTGTCTGGTTAGGTTGTTATCCTGTTTATGCGAGGAAAGATTTCTGCAGAGAATTTACTGTTTGATCCAGAAATCGAAAGAACAGCTCGAAGGAATAACAGTCAAAGAAAGAAAAGGAAACAATTAGCCAAACAAAAGAGGCTGCAAGAAGAAAATTCTGCTTCTATTTCTTCAACATCCTCAATAGCCGAAGAGATGGCTGAAGATCCGCCACGTAACGAAGGTGCCGGTATGAGGCCTTGTCACAACAGTCCACGAAGGCTTGCTCATCTTGCAAGACCTCCCAGAGGTGCAAGACAGACGGAGATGAAAACCGGTCTCTTGCAACTGATTTATGCTAACCCTTTTACAGGTTTATCACATGAAGATCCATACAATCATTTGGTGAAGTTCTATGAAATAGCCGGTTCACTTGGTGCTCCTGAAGCGGAGGAGGAAGCGGTGTTCATGAGAATGTTTCCACATTCATTGATAGGAAAGGCCAAAGATTGGTACCTTGATTTACCAGCTCAAGTCATGACAAATTGGAATACTTTGGAAGAGAAGTTTCTTGATCGGTTCTTTCCACATCATAAATTCATGGAGTCAAAGACATCAATTGCGGTGTTTTCTCAAGGCTCCAATGAGACTCTATGTGAAGCATGGGATCGATACAAAGCAATGCTGCGTAAATGTCCTAATCATGGATTTGATGAACTAACCCAAATTCATATTTTTAGAAATGGTCTTTTGCAGGATTCAAAGCTCCTTTTAGATGCAACAGCAGGTGGTTCTCTCTTATCATTAAGTGCTGCAGATGCTACGACTATCATTGAGAAAATGTCACTTAGTGATCGACAAAGTGAACGCAGCAAAACTCAAAGGAAGCCTGGGATTCTTGAACTTGATCCGTCAGATGCTGTATTGGCTCAAAATAAACTTCTTACCAACACAGTGGAGGAGTTATCCAAACAAATGTCAAAATTGATGACTCTTCAAGAAGGATCGGGGAAAGCAAAGCAAGTAGCATCATGTGAATTATGCACCGGAAATCATCCAACTGGTCATTGTCCTCCATCTCATGAAGAGGTGAACTTCATGGCAAATCAACAAAGACAAAGTCAGTATCCGAATAATGCTGGCTATCAAAGGGGAAACAACTCAAACTATGGTCAAGGTTGGAAACAAGATGGTGGCTCAGCAAATAGGCAAAGACAATATGAAAGCTACAGTCAACCACCGGTACAACAAACTCATAATTCAAATTTGGAAGAAGCTTTGAGATCATTCATAGAGATGCAGACCAAACAGAATCAACAACAAAATGTGATGAATCAACAACAAAATCAGTTTGTGCAAGAAACTCAAGTCTACCAAAGAGGAAATGATGCGGTGTTAAGAAATCTCGAGACTCAGATTGGTCAAATAGCAAAAGAAATGGCCAATAACAAAAATCAAGGAGGATCATTTGCAGCCAACACCGAACCGAATCCAAAAGAACAATGCAAGTCAATTACAACAAGAAGCGGTAAGGAAGTTGGCAAGGGAATAGGTGATAATTTGAGGAAGGAAGAGGAGGTTATGAGACGAGCAGATGAAGAGGAGGAAGGAGAAAGTGAGAATGAAGCAGAAGAGAATAAAAAGGAAGAATTAGTTGAAAAAGAAAAAAATGAAAAAACAGAAAAAAATGAAAAAAATGCAGAAAAGGGAGAGAAGGAGGTTGAAGTGAGAAAAGAAAAGAGTAGTTTACCTCAACATCTACCATATCCACATGCTCCATCAAAGAAGGATAAAGAAAGGCAATATGCAAGGTTTATGGATATCTTTAAAAGATTGCAAATCAACATTCCATTTTCCGAAGCCTTGGAGCAGATGCCAACATATGCAAAATTCATGAAAGAAATCCTTACCAAGAAGAGAAAGTACAATGATGATGAAGTTATTCAACTTGATGCAAGCTGTAGTGCCATTATTCAACGAACTCTTCCGACAAAAGAAAAAGATCCGGGGAGAGTCACGTTGCCGGTTACCATTGGTAATGTGAATGTTGGAAAAGCCCTTATTGATTTAGGGTCAAGCATCAATCTTATTCCTTTATCAGTGATTCAACGGGTTGGTGGTCTTGACATCACCCGTACAAGAATGACGTTGCAACTTGCTGATAAATCCATCACTCGTCCGTCGGGAATGGCTGAAGATGTTCTTGTAAAAGTTGATAAGTTTATGTTCCCTATAGACTTTGTGGTGATGGACATTGAAGAGGATGATGATGTTCCGTTAATTCTTGGAAGGCCGTTCATGAAAACAGCTCGTATGATGATTGATATTGATGACGGGGTGATGAAAGTTCGAGTTCAAGATGAGGAGGTTAGTTTTAACTTGTGGGAAGCTATGAAGCATCCACATGAGAAAGATATGTGTTTCAAACTTGATGCAACTGAAGAAGCCATATTAGATGTGAGGAAGCAAGCACATAGGCCTTCATCTCTTGAACAAGCCTTGACCGATACTTTTGAAACACTAGACCCTGAGAAAGAAGAAGAGATTGAGGACTTCTTGAAGCAACTTGATGCTCTTAAAGAAGTACCTCAACCTGAAGTTGAGATTGAAAAGTTAAAGGAGGATGAAAAGCCGGTAGAAATCAAGCTTGAGCTGAAGACACTACCATCACACCTCAAGTATGTTTTCCTTGGAGATGATGATCAAAAACCAGTAATAATCAGCAGTTCTCTATCAAAAGGTGAAGAAGAAAGTCTGATCCAAGTGCTAAAGAACAACAAAGAAGCAATAGGATGGGCATTATCCGACTTAAAAGGTATTAGTCCATCTTATTGTATGCATAGTATTATGATGGAGGATGATTATAAGCCAGTTGCACAACCTCAACGTCGATTGAATCCAACAATGAAGGAGGTTGTAAGAAAAGAAGTGGTAAAGTTACTTGAAGCTGGTATGATCTATCCGATTTCCGACAGTACTTGGGTTAGTCCAGTCCAGGTGGTTCCAAAGAAAGGAGGGATGACAGTGATTGCGAATGACAAAAATGAATTAATTCCATCAAGAACCGTCACCGGGTGGCGGATGTGTATAGATTACCGGAGACTCAACAAAGCAACCAGAAAAGATCATTTTCCATTACCATTTATGGATCAAATGCTTGAGAGATTATCCGGTCAGAAGTTCTATTGCTTTCTAGATGGATATTCGGGGTACAATCAGATTTCAGTCAACCCCGAAGATCATGAAAAAACAGCTTTCACATGTCCTTTCGGTGTTTTTGCTTATAGAAGAATGCCTTTCGGATTGTGCAATGCACCGGCAACATTTCAACGGTGTATGCAAGCAATTTTTTCTGACTTGATAGAGAAATGCATCGAAGTGTTCATGGATGATTTCTCCGTGTTCGGTCCGTCATTCCAACATTGCTTGAAGAATTTGGACACCGTACTGAAGCGGTGTGTTGAAACAAATCTGGTTCTTAATTGGGAGAAGTGTCATTTTATGGTGACCGAAGGCATTGTTCTTGGTCACAAGATCTCTTCCAAAGGTATTGAGGTGGATAGAGCAAAGGTGGAGGTCATTGAAAAGCTTCCTCCTCCAGTCAATGTCAAAGGAATCAGAAGTTTTCTAGGTCATGCCGGTTTCTACCGAAGATTCATCAAGGATTTCTCAAAAATTGCCAAACCATTGAGCAATTTGCTTAATAAAGGTACGTCTTTTAAATTTGATGATGAATGTTTAATTGCTTTTACTGAATTGAAAGAAAGATTGGTGACTGCACCCATAATCATAGCACCCGATTGGAAACTCGAATTTGAATTGATGTGTGATGCTAGTGATTATGCAGTTGGTGCAGTCCTTGGACAACGAAAGAACAAAATTTTTCATGCTATACATTATGCAAGCAAAGTATTAAATGATGCACAAGTTAACTATGCAACAACCGAGAAAGAATTGCTTGCTATAGTATATGCATTTGAGAAATTTCGTTCTTATTTGATTGGTTCAAAAATTGTTGTGTATACTGACCATGCAGCTATCAAGTATCTGATTACAAAAGCTGATTCTAAGCCGAGACTCATTCGGTGGATGCTTTTATTACAAGAGTTTGATCTTGAGATAAAAGATAAAAAGGGAACAGAAAACTTGGTAGCTGATCACTTATCAAGACTTGTAAACAATGAGGTGACCAAACATGAACGTGAGGTTCTTGAAGAATTCCCCGATGAAAAACTGCTTATGGTGCAAGAAAGGCCATGGTTTGCTGATATGGCTAATTTCAAAGCATCCGGATTAATACCGGATGATTTCAATTGGCACCAAAAGAAAAAGTTCCTCCGTGAAGCAAATCAATATGTTTGGGATGATCCTTATCTGTTTAAAATTGGCGCTGACAACTTGTTGAGGAGATGTGTTACCAAAGAGGAAGCCACAAGCATCATGTGGCATTGTCATAACTCACCATATGGAGGTCACTATAATGGAGAGAGAACAGCAGCAAAAATTTTGCAGTCAGGATTCTTTTGGCCGAGTTTGTTCAAAGACACTTATGAACATGCTCGGAGATGTGATAACTGTCAAAGAATTGGTGGAATTTCAAGGCGCAATGAAATGCCACTTCAAAACATGCATGTTGTTGAAGTATTTGATTGCTGGGGTATTGATTTTGTTGGCCCTTTTCCATCATCATTTTCAAATGAATACATTCTTGTGGCAGTAGATTATGTGTCTAAGTGGGTGGAAGCAATTGCGTCACCAAAAGCCGATGGCAAAACGGTGATAAAATTTCTAAAAAGAAACATTTTCACTCGTTTTGGAACTCCTCGTGTGCTTATTAGTGATGGAGGGTCACATTTCTGCAATTCTCAACTAGCCAAAGCACTTGAGCATTATGGAGTCAAGCACAAAGTAGCATCACCATACCATCCTCAGACCAACGGACAAGCAGAAGTTTCGAATCGTGAAATAAAGAAAATTCTTGAAAAAACTGTGTCTGCATCAAGAAAAGATTGGTCATTGAAGTTAGACGAGGCATTATGGGCATATCGTACTGCTTTCAAAGCACCAATAGGCCTTACACCTTTTCAAATGGTATATGGTAAGGCATGTCATCTCCCGGTTGAACTTGAACATAAAGCCTATTGGGCTTTGAAATTTTTAAATTTTGATGAAAGCCAAGCCGGAGAGCAAAGAAAAGTTCAGCTTCAACAGTTGGATGAATTGAGATGCCAAGCTTATGAATCTTCTAAGCTGTACAAAGAGAAGGTCAAAAGCTATCATGATAAACGGCTTGTCAACAAAGAATTCAGGCCAGGCCAAATGGTTTTGCTTTTCAACTCAAGATTGAAGTTATTTCCGGGAAAGCTTAAATCCAAATGGTCCGGTCCTTTCAAAATCCGTGAAGTGAAACCATATGGTGCAGTTGTGTTGGAAGATCCAGCTACCAATGACACATGGACTGTGAATGGTCAAAGATTGAAGCTCTATTTTGGTGGTGAATTTGATCGTGGCACTACCAAAATCCCACTTTCCGATCCTTGAAGCTCCAAAAAGAACGTCGAGCTAATGACGTAAAACAAGCGCTTGTTGGGAGGCAACCCAATTTTGTAAGTATTTATGAGTTTTAGCATGCATTAAACACTTTTGTTTTGAAGGAAGCAAGTTGGCCAGACACAGCAGGCCAATTATGCAGAAAAAATTTTTCTGGTGTGTATTCGCTAAGCGAATAATCCATTCGCTAAGCGAACAGTGCGAAATCTGCAGTTTTATATTTCAGTGACAGCTGGCCATTTTTGGCCACCTCACATGCCACCTCACACCCCACTTCCACAAAATCAGAGGGGAGTACGAATCTCCCCCTTTTCAACCCTAAAATCACTTTTCTAAACTCCTTCTTCTCACAAAATTCTCAAAACCACCATCTCCATCCTTCACCATCTCAAATCTAAGACAACACCCACTACCCCATTCATTTCTACTTTCAGTTTGTGCATCTCCATCACTCAGGTATGCAGAATTTTAAACTTCAATTTTCAATTTTTATCATTTTTGTTCATAAGTGAAAGATGCATGATATTATAGGTAGAAAGATGCATAATTGTATAGATAGTTTGAAAATTTTGATGAAATTGTGGGTAGCCATGTATGTTCTTCAATGAATTAGGGTACACAAATGTAAATCTCTTCATGTTGAAATTCTTCTTGACAAAATTGTGAACAATTGTGAATAAATAAGTTGCTTTTGAATTTCTTTTGTGTAAATTTGTTCACTCATGCTACAAATTTGTTTCAAAAGATTGAATTTGTCAACCCTAACTCCAACCCTTTGTGTGTGCATAGTTGTGGTTTGCCAAAATGAAAATCCTTGTGTTATATTTTACTTCAAAAACCCGAAAATTTTCGATCAATTGAACTGTGAAAAGTTGAAATTCATGCTCTGTCATATGAATTATCTAAAATACTGAGCAACAGACTTATGTGGTTTTTCGAAGTAATTTCAGGAATGGCACCAAAAAGACCCGCAGCAAGCACCAGAAAGAAGCAAAAGACTGGTGCAAGTTCATCGCACACAGCCTTTGATCCCAGCAGGTTTCGTGGACCGGAACAATTTGAGCGGTACCAAATTCTTGAAAAGAAAAAGATTTGGAATGAAAGGAAATTCGAGATTTTTGAGCATGGCAGCTATGAGAGGTTTGCAACAATCATCAATGATAGGCGTTGGGGTAGAATTATTGACCCACCAAAATATTTCAATTCTACCTTTGTGAGAGAATTTTATGCAAATGCTTACCCATCTGAGGGTGAGCCATTCTCTTTTACCACTATGGTACGCGGAAAAACCATCCGTTTTGACCGAAATGCCATCAATGAATATCTTGGCAACCCTTTCACCCTACCCGCCCATGAAACCTTGTGTGATTTTCAGAAGCTAAGAGCCCGCAAGACTTGGGACGTTGACACCATGCGAAGAAAACTCCTTAGGCCTAACCATGACTTCGTATATGGCACAACCAACAGACCTTTGAGGGCCCTTCGAGATGATATGCGCACCTTCACCCTACTCCTTTTCCTACTTGTTTTATATAACATCCAACCTAATTCTCACACTTCTGATGCTGTCATGAATATACTTGGCCTCATTCATTACATAAATGAAGGCCTTGAAGTGGATTTGGCCGGTATCATCTCTGGTTGGATGAAAGAGATTACCTTGTGTGGCCACCCTGACAAAAACCTTAAGTCCACTGCTGTGAGATCCGACAGTCCTTTGGGTTTCCCGTGCTTAATTATGGGATTGTGTACGGCTAATAGGATACACATTCCTGAAATTGGACGTGAGGAGATTGGGAAGATTGATGATAATTATGTGGATCGGTACTGCAAACCGAAGAGAAGAAGAGCTGCACAACAACCACCACCACCCCCACCACCCCAGGCCTCCACCTCTGCTGTTCATGATCAGAACTTTTATAACCATTTTACTTATTTGTATGATCAGAATGATGCAGGGTATAGAGCCATGAGTGCAATGCAGCAATCTTTTTATAATCAGCACACCGGGCAGTCGGTGATGACACCACAAGATTTCGAGGCCTATGTTGCATGGCCTGAGGTCAGGCCTACTTTTCTCGGAGGGGGTGATGCAGCAGATGCTGAAGCTGCTAATGAAGGAGATAATGCAAGTGAAGGAGAAGCTGGTTCTGATGCATCTATGCAAGAAGGAGATGAAAGTGATGCTGGCTCCGAATCTGGTTCGGAGGCCGGTTCTGAATCCGAGTGAAGAAAGCAAGGAGTTGGCTGAAAAGCACGCCAAAATGAGTGAACTTTAAAAGCTTTCAGTCATTTAATGTTTAAGTTTTAGTAGTTTATCTTTTGTATTAACTATGTGGAACATGTGGAAGCATGAATATGTGTCACTTGTTTTGTGTTTTGTTGTGAACATATGATGAATGTTTGAAGTTTAATGCATGATAATTAGTAATTTAATATAGTAGTATGGTAGTCTAGTAATGTGAAATATTGTGATTAGCATTTTGAAGAACTAGCTCACATATGTTTGAAATTGAAAGATAGGTTTGTGATAAATCAATGTGTTGAGCATGATAGTTGATTTGTAGAGATATATGTCAATCTTCTTTGATTAGTGTTCAAAATAGGCTTAGAAACTTAACATGTTTTTGAAATGTGTTACTTGTCCTAAGATGATTCTCATTATTTTTGTTGAACATGATTGAAACTTGTGTTATCCAATCTAGCCAGGTGAGAATGTGTGAACTTTCCATTGTTTACATAAATATGAGAGTGCCGGCAATTGTGTATGCTCATTTGATTTTAGCTTAATCTTGCTGTCACTAATGTGTTTGATGTTGTGGATATGATCAAGGCCTTGTTTCTTTTTGAGTGATAACCACTTAGCCAAATTTAACCTACCCTGTGAGATAGTGATCTTTTGTGTCCCCATTTGAGCCGTAAAAATTGAAATTTGTTTGTTTTATGAACCCTGAAACCGAAAGAAAAGAAAAACAACTACTCTACCCTTGTCTTAGGATAGGAGAGCAAGTGTATTTTTATAAGGGTTATTTGATAAGATTCAAGTTGGGGAGAAGTAGGTTGAAAAATAGATAAATAAATTGGTTGAAAAAGGTAGTGTTGTGGTGATTGAAAAAGAAAAAGAAAATATGTGAAAAAAAATAAAAAAATAAAAGAGTTGCTTGACACAATTGAAAGTCAAAAGGAAATGAGAAAAGAAAACAAAATTTTGTGAAAAGTGTCAAAACAAAAGAATCACCACAAATGGAAATAGGGGGAAAAAGAAAGGGAGTGAATGAATCATGAGATGAATTTTGCAGATTTTGTGCTCTCTTATCCTTGAGGCTTTTTTTGAATCCATAGAAAAACAATGATTTTTTGTAGCCCAGCCCCATTACAAGCTTGATAAAGTCCTTAGTGATCCACAACTGATAGCATGTTTTGTGATTTTGCTTGGATAAATGTTTGAATTGAATTGTTGCATGCACATTGCTTGGATTGAGTTAAACACTTACCCTTGAGAGAAATAATGGTGAGAAATTTGAGATAACACTTGAGTCTTGATTGTTTGATAAGAATGTTGAGAATTTTGCTTAGGCATAGGAATCATTTCATGATCATGCTTTGTTTTCTTTGAATGTTTTGGGAACTAGTCTTTGAGATGACATTGCTTTACTTGTGCTCTGAGATTTTGAAAACTTTGATTGATTACAAACCCACTCTTTTGAATGAATTGTGAGCTAGTTAAAATACCTTTTGTTTGAGGACAAACAAAGTCCTAAGTTGGGGAGATTTGATAAGTGCTAAATATTGGTTAAAATGCATTTTTAAAAGGCACTTATTGAATACAAATCCTTGGAATATAAATCACTTTTGATGTAAATATAGTGTGTACTAAGAAATTGCGCAAGAATTATCAAATCCAACCATTTTGTTAGGTTCATGCTGATATGAAAGAAAAGAAACAAAATCCTGAAGCATTCGCTGCAGCGAACATTCAGCGAACAAAGGCAGAGAGTTCATAGTACTTGGCGAACACCCAGCGAACACGCAGCGAACAAACTCGCTACAGCGAAGCCACAGCGAACACACAGCGAACGAAGGCAGGGAGTCCAAGGTACTTAGCGAACACGCAGCGAGCATGCAGCGAATAAGCTCGCTGTAGCGAGCATCTAGCGAGCAAAGGATGAGTCACAGCTAAATACACGTGTCAGCAAACCTCTTCAACTAAGCAACTTCTTCGCGCAGCGAACAAGGATTCGCGTAGCGAATAGGCTTTTTCCAGAAGTCTATAAATAGCATTTCAGATCATTTTGTAAAATATCAAGTTAGTTAATATCAGATAGAAAAACACTATTTTCATAGATATATCCTGTTAGTGAGGTTTTGAAGGTGGATTCCACACAACTTGAGAGATCAAGCCCAATGGTTTTTCAATCCTTCTCATCTTCACTCTTTTGTAAGTTTATCATGGCTATTCATAGCTAAATCTCTTTTGTTGGGATTGGATGTAATTGAATTATGATCATGAATCTAGTTTAACTTTGCTATATGTGTTTTATTTATCAATCAATATTAGTGATGTCCTTGTTTTCATGCTTTTATTAAAAGATTTAAATGATATAGACATATGTTATTTGAATCAAAGGTAGGATAATCATTTGTTAAAATTCAAAGTTTAGACATAGATCTTGAGCTTTAACTGTCACTTAAAGTATTAGAGCCTAATGCTATTTTATCGATTAATGATTCGAGACATCGGAAAGTTGATAGATACAATAGATTTCAAGACATATTCCGGACACGGATATGATCTACGAGTAATACGTGACGATATTGATTGGTAAATGAAATATATATATCAATAGTTAACTGATACATGTAAATGATTTGATGGAATCCAATTCCAACAAGTTTTTATCTCAAAAGTTTATCACGCACTTTTATTGCAATTTTATGTTACGAAACCAAATCGAAACAAACCCATACTTAGAATCATGGAATTTGTGCATTTACAATTGATATCACACTAGTCCCTGTGGATACGATATAACGAAAATACTTGCTTTTGTATTTCATCAGCCACTAAAAAATTATATGCAATGCAATTGAGTCTAATGTGTATGAATTTTTTTTTTTAAAAAAATGTATTTTAATGATGTAAAAATAAATCACAATAATAAAATAAAAAAAAAAAGGTAGAAATTGTCATTCCTCTCCCTCACTCCCTGCTATTTATACCCAGCAGCTTTCCATTGTATCCTGTCATTCTTCCTGTCATCCTTCCATTAGGGTTACTCACCGCCGCCCCAATCACCATTACCCTAATTTCCAAATTTTTTCATTATCCCAATTTTCTCTATTCGTTTACAATATTGTTCTTTCAAATTTTATTTCATCTTTATGTTTAAAACAAAATTGAATTTGTAGGTGACAGTGATGAATTGATTAGGTCTCGTTCGTCGTAATTGGCCAAATTGGCCTTGCCGATCTTCCTCATATTCTTCTGAGTCCCTTCATATTTATCCACATTTTTTCAATTTCATTTTTCAATTTTTCTTTCATTTTTTCAAATTTCTCATTGATGGCCAATGATTATAATTTAATCAATAGACAAGCATATGTCTGAATTAATTCATGTGGAAAAATATAATTTTTATGAGGCCATTTTTCTCTCGTTTATATTTTGATCTTAGTTTTCCTAGACAAGCATAAAAATGTAATTTTTATGAACATTGATGTTTTAATTACTAGGTTGTTTGTTTTTTTTGGAGAGTCATATGATGATTAGTAGCATAGTTCAAATGACCAATTCATGATTATACAATTTCTTAGTCTTTCGCTCCTATCTGATGACTCGTTGGATTTTTTGAATTGTTTTTAGTTATTTGTGTGTTCATCAAATATTTTTAGCCTGATCAACGTGTCTATTTTGATTTATAGTTTTTGTTTTTGACATTATTGTTTTGCTAGTTTAAATTAATGTTGTCTGTGATGATATCATTTAAGGCTTGTTTCTCAAAACATTCGCAGTGGCCGTCTAAGAGCTTTCGCCTTCGCCAGGCTTGAGAGCTAATGCTGCTTTTATCCTTCCTTGGATGTCTGAGACACATTTTCTCTTTTATATTAATCATACAATGATGAGATTTTGTTGTGTTTTCTATGTATTATACTTTTTTTGCTGTATCCTCAAGTTTAACATCTTTAAATACTGATCGTCGGATCTTTAAATACTGATCGTCGGATCGTCGGATCTGATGACTCATTCGTATATAATCCAACAATGTAATTAACATTTGTAGAATTGCTTCATGTTGTTTTCAATTGTTCAATGATGACAAATCCAAAGGCTTGTTTCTCAAAACATTCGCAGTGGCCGCCTAAGAGCTTTCGCCTTCGCCAGGCTTGAGAGCTAGTGCTGCTTTTATCCTTCCTTGGATGTCTGAGACTAGTAGTATCTTTTAAGTTTTGTAGAATTATGTATTGCTTAGTGTAAAATTGATCTGAAACAATGGTACCTGTTAATTGACTTTCATGATGAAGACCTTGGAATAGTTTAGGATCATTGAAAGAAAATCTCGGATTCATATGCAGGTGTGCCACCAGCAACAAGTACAATACCAGTAGTAGGAAGAATTGCATGGGGTAACATGACTCTCGATTGAAGTTAGGAAGAATTTATATGGTTCAATTTGATTATGGACAACTTGTACAAGTGTTTGTTTCTTATTTTTAACAATCCACATAGCTTTTGAGTTGATTTTTCTAGTTCCAAGTTATGTTGTTTTAAACAATTTTACTATGAAATTTAATCTTTCAATCAATTTAGTTGGCTTAAGTGACTACATTATTTGTCATTATTTTTAACTAAAATTTTTTATTCAAATTGAAACAAATTGATAGAGTATATCGATGCAATATAAATTTAAAATTGCTAAAAAACAAAAACAATGAATCCGGGAACAAATTCACTGTGTAATAGCATAAAACGGGAAAATAAAATACTCCAATATACATCGCACTATGATGAAATCAAGCAAAGGGGAGGGGAGGGAAATTTTTTAATTGCAGATGTGTTTGGTTCAAAAGAGTGAAGAGGAGGGAAAATTTTTAATTGCAGATGTGTTTGGTTCAAAAGAGTGAAGAGGAGGGGAGGGGAGTGATTTTAATTGTAAATATGTTTGGTTCACGAGGGGAGAGGAGTGATAATATAATTAAAATATTTTTTTATCCTTATAATCTATAAGAGTCTCATAATTTTAAAAATATTCACTTTATAAATATTTAAATATAAAAACTCAATAAACATGAAACTCTACAAATGTAATTATTTGTTGATATTAATTTTTTTTTATTTTGATGGTTGATCTAATCTAATAAATATAATTTATAAAATTAAACTGTACACAAAATTTTAAAATTTAATCTTATAAAAAAATTTTAAAATTATATATATACATTTAACGTAATAGGTGAAAAAGTTATATAAAACAAATTAATCACATGTAACAAAATATAAATGTAATAGGCAAAACAATTATATGACAAAATTGTTCATTCGATGCAACAGACGAAAATTGTGTGGAAATAAGAAATATCAATGAATCCAAAAAAAAAACTTGAAAACAAATTATATATATGGATAATAATGAACGTAAACAAATAGCAAGTTCTCTTTTTATAATAAAAAAATAGCAAGTTAACAACATTAAAAATGCAAGTAAGGATGATTTTGGTATTTAAAAGTAAATATGAGGATAATTATGTCAATATAATTAAAATTGTAATAACATATAATGCCTCCCCTCCCCTTTCCTCCCCTCCAAATCCCCCTAATTTGAGGGGAAGCAAAAAGTGGTCTAAAATGTGTTTTGAATCCCTCCTCTTCCCTCCCCTCCCCTCATAAAAAATTGAAAATATCACCTCACCTCCCCTTCCCTCCAAAACCCCTGAACCAAATGGACCTTAATGTAATATGAATAGGAAAAATGAAGGGGTTATATTAACTCCAAGAGTAAGTTATAAAAGCTACTCCAAATCATGACCTTTGATTTTAATATTCATTAATGGCTAAGATTGGCCGATCATAAAACACAAAGTGAGACTTATTTTTTTATTGTATTGGAAAATTATCAAAACATACTTTAAATAGAAGAGAATGAATTTATAATAATTATTAAGCAAAAATTTATTTTTTGATCACACCGAAAAACAAGGATTTTTTACGGTATGCTTCTTTTCTTTTCTATTTTATTACAGTACTTTTTTTTTGTTAGTTCAATTTTTTTTGTTTTCTTTTTTTACAAATTTGAACAATAGGTTAATTTAATAATTTAATTTGTAATGATTTTGTTGAAGAAACAAACAGGTTTCTAGTAATGGATGTCAATGCTTTTGAAGAGGTTCCATGTACTCCCTCCGTCTCAAAATTATTGTCAAATCATGACCTTTGATTTTAATATTCATTAATGGCTAAGATTGGCCGATCATAAAACACAAAGTGAGACTTATTTTTTTATTGTATTGGAAAATTATCAAAACATACTTTAAATAGAAGAGAATGAATTTATAATAATTATTAAGCAAAAATTTATTTTTTGATCACACCGAAAAACAAGGATTTTTTACGGTATGCTTCTTTTCTTTTCTATTTTATTACAGTACTTTTTTTTTGTTAGTTCAATTTTTTTTGTTTTCTTTTTTTACAAATTTGAACAATAGGTTAATTTAATAATTTAATTTGTAATGATTTTGTTGAAGAAACAAACAGGTTTCTAGTAATGGATGTCAATGCTTTTGAAGAGGTTCCATGTACTCCCTCCGTCTCAAAATTATTGTCACAATTTGATTGTATGTACTATTCATACAAGATATTTTGACCACATTTTTTTACTAATGTATAAAGATAAATATTAGTCTATGAGATCTTGTTATATTTGTCTCAATGACTACTATCAAAATATAAATTTTTCATAATTTTTAATAATACACAATTAAAGATATTAATGATTAAAATTGTGCATCAACAAGTGTGCAGTAGTAAAATGTGACAATTATTTTGGGATAAAAGGAATACTATGTCAGTAGAAGTGGAAACATCTCATGAAAATATTTCAACAGGTTCTGATCCTAATGCTAGCGAGGAATTAAATAGTGAACCTTATATTGAGATGGATCATTCAAAACGGTTGAAAAAGAGAAAGATCAGAGCAAGAATAGTTAATGT
The DNA here is from genome assembly GCF_020283565.1 of Trifolium pratense. NCBI lineage: Eukaryota > Viridiplantae > Streptophyta > Magnoliopsida > Fabales > Fabaceae > Trifolium > Trifolium pratense. The sequence continues at coordinate 42,385,883 of NC_060060.1, forward strand.
TTTTTCTTTTCGGTTGATTGGTGGTAGAATGAGTTGTGTAGCTAGTATGTTGGTTTTTTGCTATATGCAGGTTCTTGGTTCTCTTTCCACTTAGCCTTGGTTCATCTTGTGCTAGTATTTTTATAAGAACATGTATAAGTCCCACTTTGTGTTTTATGATAAATCAATCTTAGCCATTAATGAATATTAAAATCAAAGACCATGATTTGGAGTAACTTTTATAACTTATCCTTAGAGTCAATATAATCCTCCTATAGGAAAAATAGGACACATACTAAAAATCTAAATAAAGTAATGGCTTCCTTAGGACACATGTAACATGTTAGCATGACCCGAAAGGGCTAATGAATGTACAATTGTTGAGGTTGAGACATTGCGATTTGTGATCAATCCCACAATTTATTCTTACACATTAGTATTTCATTTACATTTGTCTCTAGTTGATACAATACAATCTAGTGGTTTCAAGTAAATGGTGCTTAAGTTTGATTCCAGGTCTCCACACTTCTTCTCTCTTTGTGTTTTTGAGTATGTTTGTTTGACCACTAGGTTAATAGTAAAATAAAACAAATTACATTTATTTTAACAAGGAAAAAAAAAAGGGAAAGAAAGTGAAAGACATGCTTCACCAAGCCTATTGTAAAAAAAATTGCTTCACCAAGCGTTTATTTTTTGAAAAAAAAAAAAACTTATAATGAAGATTACAAAAGAAATTTGTAGTATCAAGCATTTTCCTATTAAAATTTACCTCAAACTTATCTATTTACATAAATTTTGAATTTATCTAAATTTATCGGTAATTTGTAAATATACGTTTAAACTTTAAACCAAATTTTTTTTAATTGAATTTGTAAATCTTTAAATACTTTGTAGCTAACTCTACAAATTTAGGAATCAAATACAAATTTTTAAAGGTTGAGGGTCCTAATTAAAATTTTAGATTACCTAATTTTATTATGATAAGAAAAAACTTGAAATACTTATTTAAGAGTTTAAGAACTTGATTAAATTATGTACAAAAAAAAAAAAACTTACATTATAGTGTCACTTCTATAGGTTTGTTATTAATTAAGATATACAGTAACATAAAATATCTATTCATTATGCAAAAAAAAAAAAAACATAAAATATCTATTAATATAATTTTACAGTGTTTTTTTTTTAATAAAACCAAATAAAAAAGGACAAAACATGTACTATGCCGTAAGTCCTCCAGTTTGTTTGTACTACTGTTTCCATCCAGCGGTGTGCGCCGAGAGTGTAACCTTTCTTTCTTTCCCACGTCGCCGCTTTTGAGTTCCGAGTCTTCAAACAGTCACCGTGGTTTCTTGTTCATAACTTCTTCTGAAGGTTCTATTTTCCTTCCCTCAGCCCTCAAAATTGATATCGTTCTTCCCCGTTCACAACTTGATAATACAATGCAATTAATGAAGCCATTGTTTTTTCTTTGCTGAAAACTAGATTTTCTGTTTCATCTCTTATTGGAAAATTTGCATGTTATTATATAATTTGTTTGCATGATGTATAGTATTTAGTATTTTTTGGTTGTCAACTAACCTGACAGCGAGAATCACACACTTAAATGATAAGTGTTTGCCGCCAGTCACCAATTAGGTTTTCCCACTAAATTTAAAACCTAATAACAAGAAGCACTGTTATTAATACTTCGCTAAGAATTGCAGGTTTTGGTAGTTGGGTCTTAGTAGCATATTAGAGTGGGCAAAGTGTGTCTTTTTTGAGGGTGTATTTCTAGAACTGATCCTACAGTGCATAGGACTCCAAATCCAATATAGTTGTAGCTGGACTGTTTTATTTTGGGAACAGCGTGATTGATAGTCCGCTTGCATAATTTTTGGCGGTGCTGCGAAACGTCTTAAAGAGAGCAACCTAGTCTGCGACCCATCTTAGTAATCTCTTCAGTGACCCAAAAATTATCTTTAAATGATTTTAACTCCAGTAACAACGAGAACTAGAACTATAATAATGTTTTACTATGCATTTGTTCAATGAATTTTTTGGCGCTAACCCTCTAGGGGAAGGCCCCCCTAGTAATCTGGAGTTCGTCTGTGAGGTAAGTAGAACCTGGCCAATAATTGTTCCACCGAGGAATCGTATTCGGATTCTCTAGAAAGATGCGTCCTTTGGTGAAGCTCATTAACCACTTGAGTCCAATGTCTCGGTTACATTTGTTCAATATTTTGATGTATGTAAAGAACTAATTAATCAAGTGATACTACTAATTTTCTTATGAGCTATTATATTTTTGTGTTTTTCATCACTTATTTATTCTGTAACTATTTCATATTGTATGAAGGTAAGTGAGTGTCAATATGGCTGATGAGTCAAGGAAACGAACATTGGAGGCTTTGGAGAGAAGAATTCAAGCTGAACATATCCTAAAAGAAAAGCAAGCAGAGGCTTTGGAGAGACGAGTTCAAACTGAACATAACCGGAAAGAAAAGAAAAACAAAAACGCTGTAAATGAAGATAGCAAATCACTTATTATTGCACCATCTACTTCTAATGATTCTTCCGTAAATTTATCTCGTCCATCATCAGATACACCCAACAAAGGTAATTCAACTTTATGTTGTTTAAGTTTTTTTATTTAATAAATAATTTACTTATTACAATGTAGAATGATTTGCTCAGATATATTATTTTTATTTAGTACCATACATACTAATGAGGCATTTAGATATACAACTTAATTAGACACTTATTCAATATACCACTTATTATACACGAGCTTATGTATACGCTGTTTCTAAAATTGAAGAGAGAATACGCTGAAAACGTAACAGCTTATGAAAATAAGCTATGTAGAGGAGGTTATGAAAATAAGTTGAAAATAGTTTGTGAACATACCGTCAACTATTTTCGTAAGCTCTTTCAAACAGTCATGCAAGTGTTTATGTCATAAGATAAACCCAAATGTATTTTTCTGGATAGATAAGATTTTAGTTTTGTTTATCGTTTGTTTTAGAATTCTACTTTAAGCTGATACTTTTTAATTTTCCTTGTTCAGTGAATATCAGTCTTTTTGCTCGTGCCATTTCGCAAGGTACTGTACTGTCTGTGTAACACTAAGATTATTTCTTCTTGAGTTTCTTCATCTTAATTTTTGAAGGTTTTGCATGAATTATATATTGATTTGCAGACAAAGAAGATGGTCCAGAATATGCCCAACTTTCTGCGAATGTAAATGAAAATCTGCTCACAACTAACGGGGAGGTATTTTATTTCCAGCATTTCATTATCAACTTCTCAGAAGCAACATTTTAACATATTTAGGACCATGGAAAGATGCATATTTTACCACAACTAAATAAATAGTTGAATACTCTTTATAAAGATTATATTTTCCCTGTTTGTTCTAAATTGACTTATATTCTGCAGTTTTCTTCTGAAAGTGGAGGTTCAATTTCTGGAATATTGCATGAACTTCTTCAGAAGGGAGATGCAGCCCAAAAGTACATGCAAGGCTCTCGAAACTTGAAAATCGACAGCTATATCCTTCTTGATAATTTTGTACAAGGACGCAAACTTTCTTCGTCTTCTCAAACTAGGGCTTTGCAAATTCATTCAAAACGTTCTAAGAAGCACATGTCCATGAAACAACATAAGAAACACGGATCATTTAATCTTCCTCAAGAGTTCCATAAGTAAGTTTAAGGTCTATAAACTTCACTCAAGATGAATCTGTTGATCCTTATCAATACTGTGCTATAGCCCTGCAGTTTGTGGTAGTGTATATTGCTGTGAGGAATTTTGTTTCATCTTTCATTGGGAAATTTTTAGATTCATGCTAGGAACACGTAAAGAGTATATTATACATTTTACTTTATTCTAACTGCTTAATTTTTTCTACAATGATATTCTTTTTATACCCTAATCACTTTTCATTTTGATTACAGATTTGACATTTTTAAGCCAATGCATGAAATGTGGAAAGACTATATAAAGTTGTTGCTTAAATCCACCGGGTATTGTTATTGTATCTTTGCTATTGTTGAATTTGAAAGCTTCTTATCTTCAAGTTTTCCAGCACTTTTCTTCTGTCACGGCTTTTATAATTATGACAATAAACCTGTTTAATGTTTCAGGAATAATCAATTGGCTCAATGTCTCCTTGGTGCAGATCTACACGGTGCTTTTATTTTAGGTTGGAGCACACACTATTTTTGTTTTTACTTGCTTTTGGATTAGTGTGAACACCTACAATAGAAAATGCTAAATCATTTTAATTATCTGGTGCTTTTTTGGATATTACAAGTACAGTCATTGCGTTTTTATTATTGCAATAAGTCAAACTGTCCATTAGTAAAGATGAGTTTCCAATTAGTTCAGGTCAGACCAGGTGCCAGGTCCTTTTCTACGGGAAACTTTGCCATTTGAATCGTCCCTTTCCAATTGGCATGCATAACCTTTTTTATTTTACGGTCCTTACAATTGGTTTTTTTTAAAAAGTGGCTAGAACTTATGTTGAATGTTTTTAGGTGTTTAATCAAATCAATTTTTTTAAAATGCATTTCTATGGAGTGTTGTTTTAGTTTAATGTTATCACGTTGAGAATTTTCTATATCCAAACTCCTCGTGGATGGATCACAATGCACTCTCTTTTCAATTTAGAAAAAAGTTGAACTTTTGACTCATGCAAAACAAAGATAATAATTTTAGCCTCGATGTTCTAAATAGTTGTTTGCTGGTTATCACTGACTGCACCATGTCCATCTATGTTTTGCAGTTGTGGAGTGTAAACTAACTCATTTTACTGGAATTGGTGGCATCATGATTCGTGAAACTGCAGAAGCTTTTGGGATAATTACCGAAGATAATAAATTCAAAGGTAATTCACTATTTAAAAATACAAATTGTTTTAGCATTATAGTCCTGTTATTCGTGTATTTCTCAAGTATTAATGCTTATATGAATATACACTGCAAATGTGATAATTAATGAATTATAGGAGTTTGCACTTCTGTTTTGAAACTTTAGCATAATTTAGAAAGTAATTTTTTTAATTTATTTAAATTAAAGAGGACTAACGATAAACAGTCATGCATTCAATTACTTTTAATAAGGAACTTGTTGTGAACAAAGAAAAATACAAGTTTTAAGTTTGAATGTAACAGAAAATTTCTGTTTTGCTTATGCATTGTATGACAGGCATTGGATTTTCTGTTGTTTTTCTATTATGTATCGGTTTCAAACTTGTTCACCAAAATGCTTTGATTTGTTAACTTGTAGTTGTTCCGAAGAAGGGTTCTGTATTTGTAGTCCAAGTTGATTGCTGGAAAGTCACTATGCTTGGAGATAAACTTGATTCAAGAAAGGTTGGATTATGATATCAGTGATAATCCTTCAATTGTAGGTGACACTCTGAGGCCTTTTCTATCTGGCATCAGTTTTTGATGATGATAATTCGTCTCCTCATTGAGTGAACCTTGTTAATGCCCTCTTTCTGGTTTCTATAATTTCATTATTTTATTTATATGATTATCTTGATTCAAATGTATAGAATATCCATGTAATGCTTGAATGCTAAATTACATTAGGGATTGGCTGGAAGGTAAGCAACAGTGATGAAGTATCAATTTTTGAAGTTTGTTCTGTAACTGAAACTGATAGTGTTAATTCTAATTCTAAACGACTAATCATCGTTGTGCGGTCAACAGCCACAAGGAATGAGTAATGGGTAATAAGGTATAACAAAAAAATATTACTCCAATCTTGGTTATAAGTAAAACCACCTTATTAATAAATTTAATTAAGTGACTTAATCTTGTTCTCGTAAAAATATAAGTGCATTCTTTTTCTTTTTTTTTTGGTTACATATAAGTGCATTCTTAAAAGTGTCTTCTTAAATACATGTTTAATGAGAATAAAAGAATCATTAAAAAATGAAACTTTATATATGATCCTTTTTTTTTTTGTGGTAAGAACTAATTTAATGATATTTTATGAATTGCATCATTAAAATAAAGTGAAAGTAGTTAAAGATTGCTTATAATTGAACATTACAAATATGAGTACTTTTCTATTATGGAATTACATTACATTTTAAATCTGTAAAAAGGTACATTATTCTATCAACAATCCATACCCTCATTTTTTTTCCCTTCTAAATTTGCACATTTCTGCCCCCAATCTAATTTAACAGTATTCAAGCTATAAACAATTATTTACATGTTATTTTTTGCAAACAAAATGATTTAGATTTTTACTTCAAGAACATCGCCATCTTTGAGTTTTGTATTAGGCAATACTAAATGTCCATTTATCAAAACCAGCCTTCCCTCCAAACCAGTTCTTTGTGCAGCATCAACAGCACTGCTACCAGCTTTTAACCTCATAATTTCTCCATTAGGCCAACATATAACTACCACTTCCCCAAGGTTAAGAGGACCCGGAGGACCATCAAACTTTGCATCATGCTTTATTTGGCTGATACTTACTTCAGAACGCAATTGCTCTTCCCAGGAAAGCATTGTTCTCAAAAGACGCACCTAAAAGATGAATATATACATAGTCAATGAAACATTCATCAATATTTTTTAAATCTACTGAAACACTGATGGAATGAAATTTCAACTTTCAATTTGCTATCAGAGAGACTACTTTCATACCTACATAAATTCCAGCCAATTATGCATATATATTAGACAAACTGATTTCTACCATCGCAATTGCATTTAAACTTTCAAATTTTCTACAACAACCATTACCAAAAATATAAATACTGATAGCAATATAAAAAGATTTCTCTGTGTGAAGATCAAATTTCAGCCTACTTGGTGTAGAACTCTTCAGCATACCATGTAAATGGTCAACAACACTGACCAATTTAAGAGACAAGAATAATCACAATAAAGATGGTTCTGGCTGTTCAACTATAACCACTTGCATAGCATGGAGTTAAGATAAAATTGCATAATTCTTATATTGTTTGATTGGCAATGATAATATTTGACAGGAAAATAAACAAAATAGGACAATGATGAGCAAGTTCCATTTGGATAATGTGCGTAGGAAACATAAGTTGGTTGGCAAAAAACCTTATTATTGATGGTAGCATCCACAGAAGTTGCCGGAACCAAGTCAAATTTTGACTGCGATGCAATACAATCCACTTGCTTGCCCTCGAACACAGCAGATACAACATCCCAGTATTCAGATTCTTCTTGCTCAGTAAAATTGATAACCTGGACGAATGTTGGCAGCAGGCGCCCAAATTGGTCTTGCTGCAAAAGATGCAAATAATTATATGAAGTTCTTCAGTAAAGCAGTTTGATAATTTACAAACCTATTTAGGTCTAAGAAAAAGAAAACCAGTAATTAAAATCAGTCAGCATGACTTAATTGCATTAATTAAATACATCCACGTACTCTATTTAAATGTTTATAATAAAGTTAATTGTGAAGCATTTCCAATAAAAAGAGATTTTACACTATCTGTCTGGGAACCAAAGATATTGTGTGGTATCACTCATGAGTTTGATAAATACACAAAATATTTCCTTTAATGTGCCAAAATATTATCCATTAGTGAGAAAGAGTCCAACAAAAACTATATGTTAGATCATTAAGAGGAATTGAGGGTTAAATAGTCAACTTTAAGACTTCAAAAATTGAATCAGCACTTCAGCAGACTGTCAAAAATATATTGTGTTTGTAGTAATTACTAAGCAGCACATACATTTCTAACACATTTCGATTATTTGAACTAGAATAAGGATAGTGGGCACTGGACAGGACAAATGTGCATATCTAAATAAGGAAAAGAAAATAAAAGCTTTACGATGTATTATGTATGTGTGCCATTGTCTCTGCATTGCTGAGTAACAAAAATAATGAAACATTAAAGGCAAGTGTGTAATTTTAATTTCTTAACTGCTCAGAAAACATACCTTATGATACATACCATCTCGACATAGTGTGTACTTCTCTAGACAAGTACACCAATCTCCATGTCCTTGTTCAAACCACCATTCATCAGACACCTGAAGCAGGGTCAGCAGTAAACAACTTGACAAGGTAATTCCGAACAAAATATAACGAAAATACGACACAACAAAAGAGACTGGTGGCTAAGAGGGAAATGCAACATGTAGAAAGCTAGTTGGGAAGCTTAACTACCACACAATGATCCATCCAGTTACTTCCTTCTCAGAAAGTGTAAGTATTGTGTTCACAAACCATTCATCACAAGCAGCCTATATTCCAATCAATCACCAATAAATTTTAAGCTAAGAAAGAAACCTTTTTGTATAGCCGTGCATAAGCTTCCCATCGTTTATTCTGGAAAAAAGATCTTCTGTCAGCTACTGCTTCAGAAGCTGCTAGCCCAAAGCTTACAGCAACTAGCAATTCTCTTTCTTCATTTTCTACACTGAAAAAGATAATGAAGATGAGCTAATATCAATGCGGATAGCTTTATAACATAACATCAATTAGAAATGGAAGTGTTGCATACCCGATGATAACAGCAGCAAGTAGGTGACTTCCTTCTACTCTGAGGACTGGATGTCCAGGCTTTAATGACTTATACTTGCTCAATAAAATATCCGAAGAATTTTCCTCTTCTCTATCTTTGGAAAAATAGGAGGATGCTTCTGTTTCAGGTGTATCCATTCCGTCTATGGATGAAAAAGGATTTGCAGTTTCCTTATAAAGCCAATGTGCGGCAAGTCCGTGTTCAGCATACTCATGCATCCTCTGGTACACAAAATGATAGAGGAAAACATTAACAACTAGACTATAAATAAAGCAATCTCTGCAGCATGTGAGGAAGAATTAAATACCTGTGTTCTTATTTGTACTTCTAAAGGTGAGTTGTCAGGACCTTCGACTGCAGTGTGCAAGGACTGCAATTTTAGCAAGTTAATAGATATAAGCACAAAGATTAGAATAATAAATGATCATTTTAATTTTATTTCATAAAAAACAGAAAGCCTAACCTGATAGCCACTAGGCTTGGGATTAAGGATGTAGTCATCAAATTCACCATCTATTGGTGTCCAAAGCCTAAAATATACATATTAATAAGAGTTAATATATTGGCCAATAGCAATAGGGTACACTTTAAGTAACTAAGATACACAGATCTACCTTACACTACATCGAGGACGAGGACAATGAGCACACATGTTTATACCACATAGAATAAAACGAAAATATTTGGAGCTGATATAAAATAAAATATTGGAAAACGAAAATAGAATGGACAATATAAAATAAAATATTTGGAGTTGATATGTTTGTTTTTCTTATATTCCTCCTTAGAAGGATTTCTTCTATAGATTACTTCCCTTAAAATTACAAAAAGATCTACCAAGACATAACACTACAAAAAGGTAAATTAAGTTTAAATCTATATCTTCATACAAATTATTGTATTGAATGACTATAGGTGTGTAGATTATATGATTGGTAGATGACTAAAATTTGACGTTATTTTACCTGTGCACAATGTCAAGAAGATTATAGCAACACTGAACCGCAGGTCCATGTAAAGCACCATTTTTGTCTCCTACAACTACTCTTAATGCACGTGCATCATATACTTTATCAATGCTTATATCCTTTCGTTTCATCTGGCACAACATGCAACCGTGACTCTGAACATTATTTTAATTCACACAAATTGAAGGCAACAAAATATTGAGACCAGTAGTGCTAACATCGCTTGATGGGGGAAAAAGCATTTATGACTAGTTGTATAAAATTATTTTATTAAGATAAATGAAAAATAATGTAGTAACAATAAAACAAACATTAAAACTAATAATCAGAAATGCAGCACCAATAGTCTCTTCCAGACACTCATTGCTTTCAATTAAGCTTTTTCAATGTCAGTTGAGACAAACTATTCTGAAGTAAATGGGCCAAGAAATTGCATTAGGCTGTGCAGAATCTGTGCCAAAGAGTAATTTGATTCAATGTCTGCCAAAGAGTAATTTGATTCAATATTTTTGTCATATTATCCAACCCAAGAAGATATAAACGAAAAAAACACACCAAAAACCTAGATTTTCTGCGAGTGTTTTGGGGATGGGAGGAGCCATGGATGAACATTGATGACTAGTAAATCCCCACTCCTTCCAACAATACTTCTTGCACCATAGTAAAGAAATGATTAGTGTGATTAACTAGGTCGACACTAATTTAATGGGAACCATGGAACTTAACTTTTCTTTTTATGTCCAGGGTCTCTTACATAAACTTTCCATATATGCATCGATTTCACTCGCACTACGCTGTATTCAAACTTACCCGGATAATCATAATTAACTCTAAATAATGCCATGGTTCTACCCAATTATACAGTGAGCATAGCTAAAACACAATGGACATAATTCTTAATTCAAAGGTCAAGAAGTGAATTTGCCAATACCTTACTGTATATACTATATACACTTTTTAGTCGGCTTGATAATGTAACTTCCATTCCCGGAACGTAACTGCAAATACAGAAGGAAACTTTTGAGAACTTCAAAATTGATTAGACCAGAGTATTATAGCAGTCCGCACATAAATTGTGTTAAATAAAACACAAAGCATTAAGTAAAACAGGCATGTTCCTTGGACAATATCAGAATGTAGAATCAGTAATGATAATGGGTAAAAGAACATACGAAGCTGATATAACCAATTCTCGCTCAATCGCTTCCTCACAAATTACCAACGATGCCAAAGCTAACCCAGCATCCTGAACAACTTTTGGTTTCGTGCATGGCTCCAGATTATTAGCAATACTATGGAGAAAGTTAGCCCGTTTTCTCCGATCCAACAATACATCAAATGGGACTACAGCTTCCAACAGATCCTGAAAACAACCTGATAATCAGAATGAAATAAAATGTTCTCGCCCTTTGACAGGACTTCTTGAAGCAATAAAGATGGAATATTTCCTCAGTTATCAATCATCAGGGTCTCTGACATCAAGAAAAAGGCTTACCAAAGAGTCACTTCAGATAGGAGGCAGCCAGCTAACGTTATCGTTTGTAAAGTTTTTTTTACTATAAAATACTTGCAACTAATCTATGTAGCTATTTATAATTTATAAAATCTAAAGTGTGGGATATGTGATTGACACACAACATAGAACTCTCTTTTGTTGCCACATTATTGCTATACTACATTTGGCATAGTCTTGTGGTTGTCGGTTACATTACCCTTTTCCCCCATCCTGTACCTATTTCACTTGAAGGTTTCAGTACCATATTCTGAACTTCATTGAGTGCAATCAAAAAATAAATAAAAAATACCATACAAACAAACAGTATAATATTGCTCCTTGATACTATGCAGTCAGGCACAACAGAAGCATTTAGGTGTCAGTTGTTACTGTTGCAATAAGCACCAGCCTAAACCACAAAGCAACTACCCAAGGAAACCATAAAATAGCGTTTAATTAAATCTCACGACCATGCATACAAACAAGTAGAACGAACCTCTGCACTTACAAATTCGTACCTTCATACTGCAGACACCCTCATTGAATGTCAATGATTTGTTGTAGAAAGATGTTGAACTTTTCTCGTCCAAAGGTATCAAGTTGCCTTTCACGTATAATCTTCTTGGGCTTCCTGTTTTGGCCAAAGGGCTCCACATGGAAGCCAGATCAGCTCGCATGTTTTGAAATATTTGAGGCTGAAATAAGGTGCACATTACAAGTGTTGATAATTGTAATAATGGAAAAGTCATGTCATATCAATGCTATTAGATTGCTGTTTATTTTCCAGAAGCATGAATGAAATTCCACAACTTCTGATGATCATTCACTTTTAAGTTAAACACAAGAAAATAAGATATTCAGGCCCAGGAAATAGTTTAATATATATATATATATATATATTCATCAACTAGAACTACTTTTTTTTGTCCGTGGAGCTATACCTAGTACTCATTTTCAAATAAATAAATGGAGGTAATTAATGTTTCATAAATAATTAAATGTTTATATGAGAAAAAAAGGATTTGAGTACTTTTAACTTTCAAACAAAATAGCCTTTTGGGCGCTTCTCATTGATGCATCACATACAATTCCTCTAAGTGGTGGGCAGATGTTACAAAGTGATTGGTGACCTTTGTTTGTCTGCTTTATCCCGTGTCTCATTTTATCACATAAATACATCATTATAATTGATGACTCTCAAATTGAAAGAAACATAAAACTGTTATTAGACCTGTAGAACAGCGAAGCACAGATCTTCAAGTTCAGCTTTCAATGCCCACAGACCCAATCTTGAAGCAAGTGAACACCAAATAATTAATGTCTCCTGTGCAACAGCTTGAGCTTTATGTAATGGCAGAGCATAACTGCAAAGTAAAGATTTTCACCCAATAAAACGACCTATGCGACATGGCTATAAATTGTAAACTATTTATCCAAAAAGTTGAACACACTGTATGGCTTAAGGTCATTGGTTTGAACTGGCTTCTGTTGTAAGTAAGTCAACTTCCACAAGTCACAACAAATAACTATAAAGCATTGAGAAAACCCATGAGATTAAAGAAGTCTTTACATCATCTTGAAAGAATGACAGGTCAAAGGTGAATGACAAAAAATGGGCCAAACAAAAAGACAGTCAATAATTGGGCATAAAGGAAAAAAAACATAGAAGCTCGGAACTGGTACATTGTTCTCATGTTGTGAAGACGATCAGCAAGCTTGATGAGTACAACACGTGGATCATCAATCATTCCCAAAAGCATGACTCGTAAATTACTTGCCTAGTAGATTAAGAATGAAACACATCAGAAAACTTTCTGATACCAATTCCACTGTCGAATATACTTACATTCTACAAATCTAAAAAGGCACAGTTTCAATATAATCTTTACCAGCCAGCAGATGCCTTACAATGACATATATAAAATGTTGCCAGATCAAACTTTTTGAGGAAGATTAGTTTCATAAAATAAAACATGAACTCCGTGGGTATTATTAGCGCAATGGTGTATACCTAGTTTTGTAACCCAAAGGGACTGAGTTTGAATCCCACAGGGGAATGTATGGCCCAGTGCCTCCCTCCTCTGCTAAATAATTAATAATATTCCCTCTCCCATATAGAAATATATATATAAAAAAGAAAGTAAAACACCTTATGCATAACATTGACCCAACCTCAAGCTTATAAAAGGAAAATATCAATATCCATTATATTGAAAGACGAAAATAGGATGAACTTTTCACTTCACATATTGATATTGATCTTTGCACTGTTCAAACCTATGGTAGGCAGGCATAACTTTCTATATATTTGGTTATCTATCAACTAACATAACACCAAAGTATACTAAAGGCGTAAATAGCTAATTGCTATGTATCAAATGCAGGCTCTATACCTCTTCTTGGCCAAGGACACCCTGGTTCACACTTACCCTTCGATGTCTACGTAACAGCTGCAAAAGATAATGTAGTTATTATTATATAATATGGCAGTAAAAGAAAACAGTGATACTCATGAAAAGTTGTTCGGAGTTTTGAGCTTCAGGCATCTAATACACATATATGATGAAACAGTAAAATACATGCCATCACTAAGTTCTTAAGATATTGCACCATAGTTATGTTAGGATGTTAGGTGAATTTTAAAAGCAGGAAAGTCTTCATCAACGAGTTCGTTGAAAAGGCACAATACGGAGCTTGACATCAAATATTGAATCAAAACATTAAGTCAACCAATATATAGGTTTTTTCTTTCTTTCTTTCTTTCTTTCTTTCTTTTTTCTAAACTATTTATATGGTCTTGAATTTATCTATTCTAAACCAGTGTGGGACTACATTACTGACATTTGAATTTCCAATATTCTCCCCTTCAAAGGTTAGTTCCAAAACTAGTACGGTCTCCAAATTGCAATAATGAACTTGATAGTTGACACAACATCTTTACCTGAATAGGTCTTTTCAATTACAAGGTCTTCACATATCCCATTCTTTCTTTTGACATATCCCATTCTTAACCAATATGGAATACTGTGTTTGACTAATATTTCTTGACCTAAAACCCTTTAAGCAATAAGTATGTGGCCACTTTCAGTTATACCAAACTTATTTTTAACCAATGTGCTACTTCTCACGCTTGAATTTCCAACAATATATCCAATAATCATATTATATAAATGTCAAAGATTAAAACTCCAAATCTTAAGCTATTAGGTGCATACATGGAAACGATTTACAATCTCACTATGTGTCGAAATTTATTTTAATCATCAAGAATAGGGCACAACACAAATCAAACTTTAGACAACTTGGTAGTAAAGCTTTAATACCATGTCAACAACCAATTCAATTAAAAAGCTTAAGTTTAAGTTGTTAGGTGAAGGCGTTCAAATGCTTTATATCTCTACCAAATATGAAACTCTTATCTTTATTTATTCTCTATCAAGGCGCGTAGCAGATTGGAATCTAACAATTAGCTACTGATAGCATTATCTTTATTTATGTTGAGAACTATGAGTTTGAGAATTGAGACAATACAATATCATTCAGCTCCTTCGCAGATGGGTTTGCGTTAGGATGTTAGATGCATTTGTTGAGTTGAGTGCTACAACTGTGAATGCTTTGTGCACTACAAAGTCTTATCATCATTTATATGTTGCTTTTGGGTGTATTTTAAAATAAATACTATGCTATTGTCATTTTATGCATGTATGGGAAAAATAATCATTATCTTATAGACTCGTTTAGTTGTCTTCAAAGTCACAATTTCTATGCAAGCGATTCACATTTAAACAAACAATTTTTAAAGTGAGGTGACTCAATTTTGATCCCTAGAGTCGTAAACTATTACGATTTTATGAGTTAAGCTTAGAGTTTGACAACCATGATATAAAGCACCATCTCCAATATTAAAAAATATTAAAAACAATAATCTTTATTTTTCTTTATGATACCTGATTTATATAACTCAACCTAGATACACTGGCTACCAACTCGGCCACATCATCCCCAAACTCTTCCTCAATATCATGTAGACTTTGGTTAGTGTCATCAACCACGTCATGTAAAATACCAGCCACGATTGTTTCCACAGCCTGAAATGCAATATCAAGATCTCAAATAAAGGAACAATAGAAATGAAACAAGTTTCATGTACCCAAAAAAAGAAAGAAATGAAACATGTTTCAACATACAATTCACACATCTTTAAAAGTAAAAAGATAATATGAACACTGTTAATTTATTCAGTTTGAAGCTTTAATAGCTAATCAGATTATCAGAGTACATACTCGTTTACCACTTGATGGAACCAACCCAGCCAAAATTCTCCCAGTATGAATACAATGTGATAAATAAGGATCTCCTGTCTTCCGCATTTGGCCACGGTGTGCCCTCCTTGCAAAATCTATAGCCTTCTGTACCTGCCTTCACACACAGCATAAGGTATTTTAATGATGCAACAAGAAAGCATACAAGTCATAACGCGAATCAAGATATTATACCTTTGCATCATTGAATATAGGATAACCAGTAACATCTACTCCATCATGGATAATGGTACCTGCATGTTATTAATTCACTTCTATTAGAGGAAAGCTTGAAAGCTTCTGAATAAAATACAGATAATTAAGTGATACAAACAAACTTATCAAACTCAGAGTCCATGTCCAGGTAAACTGGTGGAGCCTCCGTAGACTCAACTCGTAAACTCATAATAGTTTGCCTAAATTACAATGGTTATATACATTATTAACAAGCAACTACCTGCAACTAAGTTATAATTAATTCCAAACTATATTATTAACAAACTAATCCTATTTGCAATTAACATTATTAACAACAAGATGAATGATTGGTAGAACGATCCAACTCATAAGACAATTTTTAACGCATGCAATGAAAGAACAACAGATTATACACTCTATCGGAATCACAAATCGTAAATAAACTCTATCGATTCAGAATCAGCGTAGCAAGTAGAAAATAGAGAAGAAAGAACAGAACCTGGTTGTTGATCGAGTTTTGGCCACAAGAAGTCAACCTTAGTAGAAAGACAAGCACCGGAAGCAATAGCGACGGCGGTGACAGCAACTTGATTGATGGCGGAATAGACGGAGCCGTGAACGGAAACAGCTTTAGCAGCAGCGGCGATTACATTTCCGGACGATTGAATAGCGATTTGATCAAGCAAACATCGAAATTGTGAACGATAAGGAGGTTTGAATTTCAAGTAACGGAATCTGAATCTGCGAAGAAGTGGAGATGAATTTTGATGAAGTAGTAACATTGTAGAGCTTTCGCATAAGAGCGTGTTGGTGCTCATGGTGATTCTCATCTAGTTAGTTAATAGTTAGTGATGATGATGATGATGAAATACGGTTATCATTTTCCCGGGAAAATGTGTGAGAGAAAATATGAGTGGTTGGAAAATGGAGAAGGGAAAATGAAAAAGGAATCTATGGTGTATTCAGTATTTTGTCGTTTAGTGCATTCATTTCATTATCATTTGATTTCTAACCGCTCTTGTATTGATGGATAGAACTCCCTCCACGACGACAACAGCACAGCAAGAACTCATTAGTAGAAATAATATTTTAAAGAAAAATCTAAAAGCTATCCTTAAAATAGTGTATAGATAGGTCTACAAGTGTATCTCAGATGATAGTTATGAGATATATTAGTGTAGTGGTCGGGGTTTGAACCTCAAATTTTGTATTTTTTTACATTTAAATGTGTAAGAATCTAGTCACTAAGTTACTCGACAAAAAAAAAAATAGTATATAGATAGATGCAAAGTTGTTGCACTCACTTGACATAAGTAGTATAAGCATGCAATAAATTGTTAGTATATTACAATGTTATGTTAGTATTTCTTTTTGTTAGGGCTTGAGTTCTATACCTTCAACTCCTTAACTCTTAGCTCAACTAATTTAATCACTTAAGCTAGCAATATTGCTGAGTTTCACCCTTTGCTAGCTGAAGCTATAGAATTAATGTGGCTAAAGGATCAAACTTGAAAAATGTTTCTGTGTCCTTCATTAGCAGGAAAAGAAGTAACGAATTATCTCTCTTCTTTTTTTATTTATACTTTTCTTATAGGAGTATTTGATTTTAATTTATATAATTTTATACATAATTAATTATTAATTTAATTTTCCTAAAACACCATCATTTTATTTTCTTCGAATTAATTTTGAATAAAGATGTGCTCTTTGACAATATTAAATTGAAAAATACAAAATTTAAATTTTTAAAATGTTAAAACACATGTTAACATTTTTAATTAATTTACTAGTAGATTAGTAGTTTTTTTTATAATAACAAATAGATAATTAGTAGGTGTAAAATTTATTTTTAAAAATGCAGTAATTCGTCTTGATATAGGAATGATTGACATAAGAACTATATATATCATTATCTAGGAGCAAGCTAAAAGATTAAATATTGTGTATAACATGAACAATAATTTTATACATGTCTACCTTAAACAATACTGAGGCAATAATATAGTATTTATTTAATTTATTCTTCGATTACCAATATCATAACTTATAAGAAAATAATAAGCTTAAATATAACATAGATTTATTTTTTAACTTGATTTTTTCAAAGGTTGGCAGGTACAAATAATCCAAAGGCACTCCGGAACAAAAGTAGCACTACATTCATTGTGTCGACAATCATCATTAGTAGAGCAGAACACACGATCTGTGATGTCAAATAATAATAAAGAAACTTATTAAAAAGAGATAAACAATTATGAAATGATAAAGAATATGTTTTAATATGTGTGAAAAAAATTTACAGTCGCTGGTCGCAAGAACAATCAGAGAAAAAAAGATGATCAAAGCTTGAACAAAATTGACAATTTTAGCCATATTTTTTATTCTCTTTTCAAATGATAAATAGGAAATTGGCCGAGATCACTTTATAAGTAAAACTTTATGCATTGTTAACTTTAATAGTTTTTAATAGCAAGAAGTCATTTATAAATCAAGAATTATTAGTATCTCTTATATATCTCAATGTGTTGGGTATGTCTTATTAGCTATTTCAATTGATCACTCAAGTGTAGTAAAAATCTCACATGAAAATTTTGACGATCACTAAAGGTCATTTTTTTTAATAAAGTTTTATTAATTTTTTTTTCTCTTTTATCCTTTCAAGATAGATAAAGGTAAAATTTCATAAGAGATATAATAGTGTTGAGTAATGACGAATTTGTCAATTATATTCTTATTTTTTCAATAACTTCAATTCATTTATCATAAAATTTAGTGGAGAGAGAAAGAATATATATGCTAAATTTATTTGGGGAGAAAAAATAAATGATGGATTAAACAAAGTAAATTTTTTTTTAAAAAATACAACAATTCACTATCTATGTTGAAAACTTCATATTAAAACGACATTTAAAAAAACAAAAAATAAATAAAAAAAAACGTAGGGAGTAGTATATATAGGCATCGCTGTCGAGGAGATATTTGCATATGAAAATTGGGAAAATATATCGATATGTAAGCCTTATTTAAAACTCTCATACTTTAAGACTACCAGCATCTTTAGGAAGAGAGATTTGGTTCCAAGCAATTAGGTGACATAAATGGAAATTAGGAGCTTGTATAATACTATCATATTTTTGGGTGCCAAAATAAAAAATTTACGGTTAAGAGTGGAGTGATTAACTCAACTGATTTGAACTAAGGATTAAGTGTGTTAAGATATAAAAATGTCTCGAGTTCAAATTCCAGTGATAGAGAAAAGTATTGACATTAACTGATTATTGACTTTTACCATTTTAAAAAAAAAAATATTATGGTTAAAAAATTTACATATAGTTACTAAATTATAGTTAAAATTGGACGTATATTATCATTTTCAGCGTAAATTTGTTTATACTGCCTGTCAATAAGAACTCACTACTTTTCTATTTCATGCAATAAAATTAAAAAAATACATAATGACCAAAAAGAAATTCCAAAAAATACACTTAAAAGAGCATATGACTTGGAAGAATATTGGACTCTCATTGCACAGTACGTAAAACAAATTTACATTGATAATATATATCCTTTAAACACAAATTTGTATGTAGAAATTAAGAGATTCAATATTTTTCTTCAATTTTAAGCCAAAAATAAATTTATTTGAATTTGTGTAAGTAGTATTTTAGCTAATGCTACGGTGGACTACCTCCTCCGATAACCCAAATTGAAGCTTTTGCTTTGCATGCACGTTTTCTCTTTTCCACTCATTCTTTTGCCTTCGTAACAAAAACCATTTAATGCATAATTTTTTTTTAATGGATGGTAGTGCACTGCTGAATGTATACGGCCTTTCATCTCTCTTCTAAATCTCAATCCTTAAACCAAAATATTAGGCTCAAGTGGTTAATGAACTTCACTAAAGGACAGATCGTTTGAGAGAACCAAGTTCGATTCTTGGGTAGAATAATTTTTTTTATCAGACTTTACTTACCTCGTGTTCGAACTCTGAATTACTAGGACCATTTCTCCTAGGAACCAGGGGACTAACACTAAGTATCTATGCATGCCTTACAACAAACCGGACAAACTTCATCAACATTGAGTTTTAAGTTTAAATTTTTTGATTTGCATGTAACTTCTTTTAACACCCTTTTGTATCATTTCTTGGTCAAACTCATGGTTTTACTAGTATAGTTTTATGTTGTGCAGATAAAACCCAAGGACATAAGCATGATAAATATTATATGATACATGTGTTTAAGAGTAGTTTGAGACACAAGATTGGAACTTTACTAATGGACCTGCAATTTAGTGCTACTATAGTTCTTGACAATATTATACAGTTTTCATACAGTTTTTATGTTAATTTATAAGCTATAACTAATGAAAACTGTATTTTTATAAATTATTTTTTCATGAATTATGTTGACAAATTTATGAATAATACATAAAAATTTATTTATTTGTATAAAACTTATTTGAGTAAGTTGAAAAATAAGTTAATTCAAACAAACCTCAAATCAAAATTTCAGATATTATTTTAAATCGGCATGGTTTCTTATCCAACTTGAAAAATGCTTGTGTCTTTCATTAGCAGGAAAAGAAATTCAACTTTTGATACGCTAAAGATATTTTTTTTATATAACATGAACAAGTTAAAAGGATTAAATATATTGTGTATAACATTAATTTTTTACATGTCTAACTTAAACAGTACCGAGGTAATAATACTATATAGTATTTATTTAATTTATTCTTCAATTACCAATATCATCATAACTTACAAGAAAATAATAAGCTTTGAGCATAGCATAGATTTATATTTTAACTTTACTTTTTCAAAGGTTGGCAGCCACAAATAATCCAAATGCACTTCGGAACAAAATTAGCACTACATTTATTGTGTTGACAATCATTGTTAGTAGAACAGAACAGACGATCTGTAATGTCAAATAATTAATAATAAAGGAATTTATTAAAAAGAGATAAATAATCATGTAAATGATAAAGAATATATACTTTGAAATATGTGTGAAAAAAGAACTTACGGTCTCTAGTTGCAATTGCAAGAACAATTAGAGAAAGAAAGATGATCAAAGCTTGAACAAAATTTACAATTTTAGCCATGTCTTTTATTCTCTTTTCATATGATAAATGGGAAATTGGCATATCACTTTATAAGTAAAAATCTATGCATCGTTAACTTTAATTTAGTAATTTTTAATAGCAACAAATCATTTATAAATCAAGAATTATTAAGTATCTCTTCCATATTTCAATGTGTTGGGTATGTCTTATTAGCTCATTCAATTGATCACTCAATTATAGTGAAAATCTCACATGAAAATTTTGACGATCATTAAAGGTCATTCTTTTTTACTAAACTTTTATTATATTTTTTTATTTCTCTTTTGTTCTGGACCGAGCATCACGCTCGAGCCTCAGAGGGTGTCGAACAAATACGACCCGAGCAAGTATACCACGAAGAGCCCGCAAGACGTGCTCGACCCTCCAACGGTCAGATACTCCTACGTATCGTAACGACCGTAAACCGGAATGATGAACATTTACTGCTCATCAAGGCCTCCAAGCCGTTTTCCGGCAGCCACTTGATGGCCATTAATGCCATCAAGGGCCTTGGCCCTGCGCTGGGGGCTATATATATGTGACTCCACTTCATTTACAAGGTACGCATTATTTAGCCAAGAAAACCTTTACATACACAAACTGACTTGAGCGTCGGAGTGCCTGCAGGTACACAACCCCCCTCCGCTTCAACAGGGGTTTCAACGCTCTCAACCACCGTAAACGCTGGCGAAGTCGCTCTCTTCTGGTCAACACGATCATCTTTTATCCTTTTAAGATAGACAAAGGTAAAAGTTCCATGAAAAAGAAGTATTTTTTCTAGACTCAATCCAAGTACACGGATTAAGAACTATAATTCACCGTTGTTCTTTATTTAATTTTATGTGAGAACTTGTTTAATGAGAACATTTGTTAAGAGTGTTTTTGAAATAATGAATATGGTGTGGAAAATTAGAGAATTTTATTTGGTTGTGTAACAAAAAAAGAAGTTCAAACCAATATAATAGTGACGGTGCATATTCGTTAATCTTTTATAATTTATAAAAATAATTTTTTATTTTAAAAATAAGTTTTTTTTTTTGTAAATTAAATGAAACTTCATGAAAATGACAAAAAATATTTTCTTAAAGATCATTTATAGTGAAATAGTTATTCGAACTGAATCGAGGATACGCAACTTGAATGACGAAGGAGGAAGTGATGATCAGGATGCTGACTTCTCCAAATGGTTGTGGACAGATTATGATGTGATCTTTACCAGGGAGTCTTGATTTCATGATTTGATCATTGAAATTACTTGAGTGTGCATCTAAAATATGTCTATGAAATAATTCACTCTTCTTAATGATTTCAATTTTTTATGTTAATTTATAAGACGTAAATAACGAAAATTGTATTTTCATAAATTTTTGATAAACTATACAATGATAAACTTATAAATCATACATAAAAACTCATTATCTTTATAAACTATTTTGCATAAGTTAAAAAATAAGTCAATTCAAACGGATTCCAAATTAAATTTTCAGAAATTTCAAATGTTATCTTAGACCGTCATGATTTCTTATCCAGCATGGAAAAAGCTGCTGTCTTTCATTAGCAGGAAAAGGAATTCAACTTTTACCAAAGATCTACTATATTTGTGTATTCTTGATAAAAAAGAAGTAATGAATTATTATATGAATACTCTTTTCTTATAGGAGTATTTGATTTTCATTTATATAATGTCATAAATAATTACTTATTTAATTTTCCTAAAACACTCCCATTTTATTGTAAAAAAAAAAAACACTCCCATTTTATTTTATTTTCTCCAAATTAATTTTGAATAATTTTTTTTTATAAGCAAAATATTAGTATAAGGGATACTTCATCCCTTATAATACAAAGCAAATTATAGTATGCTTTGGATACAAACATAAGGATCTAAACACCAAAACCAGGCCCAAGCAATAGCTTTAATGCCATCCACTAAAGAAGAGACATTAGACAAAGTTCCATTGAATATCACATTATTTCTAAGCTTCCAAGAACACCAAAAAATAGCTAACCAAATCAAGTGACTAATGTGGTTACCTTTTTTTGGTTTAATCATATTTTCAAAGCGTAAAAAGTGATTCCATCCTTCCCATCTAAAGACCTCTTTCCACACACCTTAGAAAGGACGTCATCTCCTGTAAAACTATATCAAAAGGTAAATATTCCGGTGTTCCATAAAGACAACAAACCACCTGACAAACCAATAGACTCTTTAGCCACCCAAGCAACATCTTGATGACCCCATAAATTGTGAATCAAAAAAATTATCAAATGATGCTCTCTTAGTTTCTTGTAACAAGCACATTTCAAACCAACCTGAATTGAGCAACGACTTCAACCGAAGAAGTTTGTGTTATTTGACGGTATTAAATTGAAAATTACAATATTTTAACTTTTCAAATTTATTTTTTTTGACAAAATTTTTTCAAAAGTTGAATCACGACTTTTAAAGAAAATATCTCTACATTAATTTTATAAAACACAGGTTAACATTTTCAATTAATTTATCAGTAGATTAGTAATTATAGTAGGTGTATAACGTATTTAAAAAAATGCAGTAGAACTTCTTGATATAGGAATGATTGACACAATAAGTAGTATAACATGAACAATAATTTAATACATGTCTAACTTTAAAAATACCGAGACAATACAATATAGTATTTATTTAATTTATTCTTATCATAAATTACAAGAAAATAAAAGCTTAAATAAAACTTAGATTTATTTTTTAAGTTGATGTTTTCCTAGGTTGGCAGGTACAAACAATCCAAAGACACTCTGGAGTATAAGGAGCGCCACAGTCATTGTTTTGACAATCATCGTTAGTAGAGCAGAATACATGATCTATGATGTTAAATAATAATAAAAGAATTTATTAAAATGAGATTAACGATTATGTAAATGATAAAAAAAAATGTAATTTGAACATGTCTTGAAAAAAAAACTTACACTTGCAGGTTGCAAGAGCAACTAGAGAAAAAAAGATGATCAAACCTTGGACAAAATTGACAATTTTAGCCATATCTTTTATTCTCTTGTTATATGATAAATAGACAATTAGTCTATCACTTTATAAGTAAACCTCTATGCATTGTTAACTTTAATTTAGTAGTTTTTAATAGTAAGAAGTCATTTATAAATAAATCAAAAATCATTAAGTATCTCCTAGATACCTCAATGTGTTGGGTATGTTATATTAGCTCATTCAATTGATCATTCAAGTATAGTAAAAATATTTTCACATGAACATTTTAACAAACATTAAAGGTCATTTTTTACTTTTTATTTTTCTTTTATCCTTTCAGGACAAACAAAGATAAAGTTTGTAAAAGAGAAATAATAGTGTTGAGTAATGAAGGAAAAAAACAGCTGTAGAAAGCAAGTTTGGTTTAGTGTGGAAGGAAGGGATTAAATTAAACTCCCGCAAGTTGTAGAAACAAAGTTTGAATCCCGCCCAGCTAAAAAATCTGTTTAAATTTAGTGTTCGGCAATGTCTCGAATAGGATTATCTTTAATTGAAGAAACTAATTATGTAAAATAAGAAGAAGAAAAAAAAGTAGTTGTAGAAATAATGCATTGAAGATGTGACCTAGAAGATTATAACTTATTATAGTCAATTCTATAAAAAATAATGTTTTTTATTCGAACTGAATCATAGATCTGCAACCTTGACGATGGAGGAGGAAAGTGAGGACGACATCTCTGTAAAGAATCATGTGTCGTTAGCAACCACAGCTGCTGAGTTACATGGCTCCAGTATCTCCTCCATGACCTCAGCATCAAACTTGAACGACGTCCTCTCATCC
Source organism: Trifolium pratense (assembly GCF_020283565.1). NCBI lineage: Eukaryota > Viridiplantae > Streptophyta > Magnoliopsida > Fabales > Fabaceae > Trifolium > Trifolium pratense. The sequence continues at coordinate 42,410,257 of NC_060060.1, forward strand.
TTTGTGATAACCAAAGTGCAATTCACTTGGCTCATAATCCAGTGTTTCATGCTCGGACCAAACACATTGAGATTGATTATCATTTCATTCGAGAAAAAGTTACTGCCGGTCATCTCCAACTTCAATACTTGCCTACAACTCAACAAATTGCAGATGTATTCACCAAAGCATTGGATAAAAATTCCTTTGTAACATTTCGATTCAAGCTTGGCGTTCACCCGCATTCTCTACCAACCTTGAAGGGGGGTGTAAAGAATCATGAAGATTTCATAGTTAATGGATCAAATCAAACAAACCATTGGAAAGTAATTTATCAGAATGCATTGCTCTAATACATGGAATCAAACCCAATAATACTCATAAAGCCACTTAATGATATTTCCTTATATCATCTATTATTATTATTACCGTTTGACAATAATCATCATAAAGTTACTTAATGTTATTTCCATGTTTTTCATATTATTGCCGTTGGCTAGCATGTATATATTCATATGTAATAGTAACACACGTACATAATACAAAAGCATACACAAGAGTATAGCTTTCTACCATTCTTCCTACTTTGAATAATATAATTTCATTTCCACCATTTTATTTCCACCATTTTCATTTTCATTAATCTCCACAAAGGAGATCTATCTGCAAACAGGTCTGATGATCAAGTAAGTAAGAGCGGTAAGTGTGCCACTTTTTGGATTTAGAAATAGTGTACTTATACATGAGTCATAAGTTAGTTCATATATGAAAGAGTTAAGTTTTTAACTAAAATCCCAAAACTTTAAGTTTTTAACTAAAATCCCAAAACTCTAAGGCTTGTTCAGTGCGTAAAATATGATATAATAAGGAGATGGATAAGAATAAGATAAAATATAGTGACATGATAAATATATATATATAATTATTTTATCATTTCAAGTGTTTGGGACTCACTTAATAGTGCTATGATAAAACACTCCGTCTCATTTTATAAGACCTCATTTGACTAAATGCAGTATATTCATATGTCTTGTTTTGACTGCATTTTTCTAAAAATATATAAATGTAAATATTATCATATAAGATCTTGTTTGATTTGTTTCGATAAATATTTTTAAAATATTAAATTTCTATAACTTTTACTAATAGAAAATTAAAGATATTTGTAATCAAAATTATGTATTAACATATACGTGTAGTGGTCAATAAAGTCTTATATTTTGGGACGGAGAAAGAATATATTATATTCAAATTAAAAAATTACCATCGTGAAATAGTTCCATGTAATTTAGAGTTAATGGGGTGTTAAAATATTACCATCGTGAAATAGTTACATATAATTTAGAGTTAATGGGGGTGTTGTTGGATATGCTAAATGGTAAGGGTAAAATCTATGTAACATCAGTATTTTTTATAAAAGGTGTGTTTGATATCTGACATGTGTCATTGTCTGACATTAACACGACAACAATATACTCTCTTTGTGAGTAAATTTCATATTTTTAGATTCATTGTATAATTAATGTATCTCGGCTATAATAAAGTTCAGATACATTAATTATCTCGATTATAAAATGTCACATTATATAATTACATTCAATTATTTCACTTTTTGAATTTTTTTTATCTGTATTAATGTATGCTCTTTGAAACAAAATCGGTGGTAAATTTCCGTGTAAGGGTCATAACTCATAACTAGGTAAATTCTAAATTTTTTGTGGCAATTTTTTTAGATCATCCAATAATAAATGAGAAAAAGAAAGTCATGATTGACAATAATGTTTGAGCAATATAAACATGTACTAATAAAATATATAATTTTTTAAATAAATATTGTGCATAACATGAACAATAATGTTATACATGGCTAACTTGGATAATACCAGAGCAATACACTAGTACGGTATTTATTAAATTTATTCTTCAAGTTCCAATATCATGACTTACATAATCCTTAAAAAAAAAAATCATGACTTACATGAAAATTATACGCTTAAAAATAAAATATAATTATTTTTCAACTTTTGTCCATGAGTTGGCATGTACAAAAAATTTTAAGGCACCCCGGAACAAAAGGAGAGTCACATGTATTAGATTGACAATCACGATGTTTAGTACATAATAATACAGTATCTGTGATGTCAAAAAAGAAGAAAGGAATATATTAAAAAGAGATGAATAATTATAAATATTATAAAGATTTAAATTGAAAATATATATGAAAAGGAATTTACGATTGCTCATTACAAGAACAATTAGAGGAAAAAATATGATCAAAACATAAACGAATTTTAGAACTATAATCATTTTTTTCGTCCTTTGTATACATTACACAGAAAATTGGTCCATCACTTTATATAAGTAAAACTCTATGCATTATTAACCTTGATTTAGTAGTTTTTAATACTTACAAAGTTACAAGAAGTCATTTATAAATTAAGAATTATTGTTAAGTATCTCTTAGATATACATCAATGTGTGGTGTTTATTTTATTATCTCACTCAATTTGATTACTTAACTTTAGTAAAAAATTCACATGAAAATTTTGATGATAACTGGAGGTATTTTTTCCTTCTTTTTATACTAAAGTTTTATTATATATATGTTTTATTTCTCTTTTATCCCTTCTATAAAGACACAGGAAAAGATACAAGAGAAATAATAGTGTTGAATAATGAAAAAAAAAAGTTATAGAAGCTATAAAAAGGGTTGGATCTAGTGAAAGAGGTTAAACTTTCGACAAATAAAAGATTAACCCCAATCGAAAGAGATGTTCACATTTAATGTTCAACAATATCTCGAATAAAATTATCTTCATATGATAAATGGGAAATTGACATATAGTAAAAATCTATGCATTGTTAACTTTAATTTAGTATTTTTTTAATAGCAACAAATCATTTATAAATCAAGAATTATTAAGTATCTCTTCCATATTTCAATGTGTTGGGTATGTCTTATTAGCTCATTCAATTGATCACTCAATTATAGTAAAAATCTCACATGAAAATTTTGACGATCATTAAAGGTCATTCTTTTTTTACTAAACTTTTATTATATTTTTTTATTTCTCTTTTATCCTTTTAAGATAGACAAAGGTAAAAGTTCCATAAGAGAAATAATAGTGTTGAGTAATGAAGGAAAAAAGAAGTTGTAGAAACCAATAAGAGTTGGATCTAGTGGAAGGCATAACTCCCCCAAATTGGAGAAACAAAGTTTGAATTCCACCAAATGAAAAAGATGTCCAAATTTAGTGTTTGAGCTCTTTTTGTCCAAATTTAGGGTGAAATTCCGAATTTAAACTCAAATTATTGCATATCAACCGTCTTTGACCTCTTTCCACACACCTTAGAAGGGACGTCATCTACTATAAAACTATATCGAAAGGTAAATATTTCAGTGTTCCATAAAGACCAGGGACGGAACCAGAAAAAATCATCGGGGGTGGCGGAAATATTTTTAATATATACGAGTAGCTTAGGATGAATCAGAATCATCGGCTTCTCTCTTCTATTTCTTTTTTTTGGTCAAGTAGGCTTCTCTCCTTAAAGAACGATGAAAAATATTTTCGAGTTACCATGCTTCAACTGCAATTATTTTTAAAACACAATTCTAATTCATGGTGAGAATACATTATAAAATATTATTTTTTGTTTATTGCATAAAGTAATGTAGTTAACTGAATTTTTTTAAAATAAGTACATTGTTAATATAATCATGTTTTCACTGTTATAAAATAATAAATTAATCATCACTGTTAATTTTTACTTGCATTTATAGAGACTAATTTGAGGTCTAACAATATCACTTTTTGTTTGTCAAAAAAAAAACACAATATCACTTTTTGTTAAAAAAAAAAATCAAAATTGAGTCTATTCTTATAAACTACAGTACAATATTATATAGAGAACTAAAATTATCATTAAAATTTAATATGGATTAAATTTAAAAGAACATAATTTTTTAAAGGCTTAATTAGTAAAATGGTCCCTTAAAGACATTTTTTATTTCATATTGGTCCCTTAAAGAAAAAAAGGTCTCAATAGGTCCCTTAAAGAAAAAAAAAGTCTGAATAGGGCCCTTAGAGACATCTCAATATGATTTTCATTTTGAATGCAGGGGTGGCAGACTATATGTGTATATAGGGATAGTATAGGATACATATATTTGATGGGTGGCGGCTGCCCCTTTTTAAGTGTACCTGGTTCCGTCCCTGATAAAGACAACAAACCACCCGACAAACCAATAGGGTACTCTTTAGCCACCCAAGCAACATCTTGATGACCCCATAAAATGTGAATAAAAAAAATCATCAAATAATGCTCTCTTAGTTTCTTGTAACAAGCACATATCAAACCAACTTGAATTGAGCAGCGACTTCAACCGAAGAAGTTTGTGTTATTTGACAGTATTAAACTGAAAATTACAATATTTTAACTTTTCAATTTTTTTTTTTTGACAAAAACTTTTCAAAAGTTAAATCACGACTTTTAAAGAAAATATCTCTACATTAATTTTATAAAACACAGGTTAACATTTTCAATTAATTTATCAGTAGATTAGTAGGTTTTTATAATAGCAATAATAGATAATTATAGTAGGTGTAAAACGTATTTAAAAAAATTAAGCAGTAGTTTTTCTTTTTTTTTTTATTTATTAGAAAAATGCAGTAGTTCTTCTTGATATAGGAATGATTGACACAATAAGAAGTAGTATAACATGAACAATAATTTAATACATGTCTAACTTTAAAAATACCGAGACAATAATACAATATAGTATTTATTTAATTTATTCTTATCATAAATTACAAGAAAATAAAAGCTTAAAATAAAACATAGATTTATTTTTTAACTTGATGTTTTCCTAGGTTGGCAGGTATAAACAATCCAAAGGCACTCTGGAGTATAAGAAGCACCACAATCATTGTTTTGACAATCCTCGTTAGTAGAGCAGGACACATGATCTATGATGTTAAATAATAATAAAAGAATTTATTAAAATGAGATTAACGATTATGTAAATGATAAAACCCAAGGACATAAGCATGATAAATATTATATGATGCATGTGTTTAAGAGTAGTTTGAGACACAAGATTGGAACTTTACTAATGGACCTGCAATTTAGTGCTACTATAGTTCTTGACAATATTATACAGTTTTCATACAGTTTTTATGTTAATTTATAAAGCTATAACTAATGAAAACTGTATTTTTATAAATTATTTTTTCATGAATTATGTTGACAAACTTATGAATAATACATAAAAATTTATTTATTTGTATAAACTTATTTGAGTAAGTTGAAAAATAAGTTAATTCAAACAAACCTCAAATCAAAATTTCAGATATTATTTTAAATCGGCATGGTTTCTTATCCAACTTGAAAAATGCTTGTGTCTTTCATTAGCAGGAAAAGAAATTCAACTTTTGATACGCTAAAGATATTTTTTTTATATAACATGAACTAGTTAAAAGGATTAAATATATTGTGTATAACATTAATTTTTTACATGTCTAACTTAAACAGTAACGAGGTAATAATACTATATAGTATTTATTTAATTTATTCTTCAATTACCAATATCATCATAACTTACAAGAAAATAATAAGCTTTGAGCATAGCATAGATTTAATATATAAGTTTACGCTTTTTGAAAGGGTGGCATTCACAAATAATCCAAAGGCACTTCGGAACAAAAGTAGCACTACAGTTTTTGTGTTGACAATCATCGTTAGTAGAACAGAACAGACGATCTGTAATATCAAATAATTAATAATAAAGGAATTTATTAAAAAGAGATAAATAATCATGTAAATGATAAAGAATATATACTTTGAAATATGTGTGAAAAAAGGACTTACGGTCTGTAGTTGCAATTGCAAGAACAATTAGAGAAAGAAAGATGATCAAAGTTTGAACAAAATTTACAATTTTAGCCATGTCTTTTATTCTCTTTTCATATGATAAATGGGAAATTGGCATATCACTTTATAAGTAAAAATCTATGCATTGTTAACTTTAATTTAGTATTTTTTTAATAGCAACAAATCATTTATAAATCAAGAATTATTAAGTATCTCTTCCATATTTCAATGTGTTGGGTATGTCTTATTAGCTCATTCAATTGATCACTCAATTATAGTAAAAATCTCACATGAAAATTTTGACGATCATTAAAGGTCATTCTTTTTTTACTAAACTTTTATTATATTTTTTTATTTCTCTTTTATCCTTTTAAGATAGACAAAGGTAAAAGTTCCATAAGAGAAATAATAGTGTTGAGTAATGAAGGAAAAAAGAAGTTGTAGAAACCAATAAGAGTTGGATCTAGTGGAAGGCATTAAACTCCCCCAAATTGGAGAAACAAAGGCTCTGTTTGGTAACACAAATAAGCTAGCTTATAGCTTATTATATGAGCTTATAAGCTTGTTTCAAAAAATTAGAGGTGTTTGGTAACAAGCTTTTTATACTAGCTTATAGCTTTTTTTCAGATGCTATTTCAAGTAGCATTTGAGCTTATAGCTTATAGCTTTTTACACTTTATTCCATTTTTACCCTTTAATTTAATAACTACCTACTCTAAAAAATAAACTACCCACTATCAATTATGTAATTTTATATTTAATAACCACTTTAAAAGCTAATTTTACCAAACACTTTAATTTCAATAAGCTAGCTTTTCAGCTATCAGCTATAAGCTAGCTTTTCAGCTATCAGCTAGCTTATCAGCTATCAGCTAGCTTATAGCTTATTTTTACCAAACGGACCCAAAGGCTCGTAAAATTAAGCTATAAGCTAGCTTATAGCTGATAAGCTAGCTGATAGCTGAAAAGCTAGCTTATAGCTGATAGCTGAAAAGCTAGCTGATTGAAATTAAAGTGTTTGGTAAAATTAGCTTTTTAAATGATTGATAAATATAAAAAGACATAAAAGGATATTTATATGTAGTGGGTAGTTTTTGTTTTAGTGGGTAGTTTTTTATTTTATAAAAAATAATAAAATTAAATTAAAGGTTAAAAATGGAAAAAAACTGTAAAAAACTATAAGCTATAAGCTCAAACGCTACTTGAAATATCATCTCAAAAAAAGCTATAAGCTCGTGAGAAAAGCTTTTTACCAAACACTTTTATTTTTTTCAAACAAGCTTATAAGCTAGTCCAATAAGCTATAAGCTAGCTTATTGGACTTATCAAACCCACCCAAAGTTTGAATTCCGCTTTAGTGTTTGAGCTCTTTTTTTTTTCACATTTTTTTTTTGTTGACCAAGACTCAAAAAAATTTAAGTATAAAGAAATGTGAAATTCCGAATTTGAACTCAAATTATTGCATATCAACCGTTTCTGCATCTACAATTAAGTTGTACTTTAAAAAATGAGCACCCTTAATTGCGGCTCTTTAAAATGTATCGATACATGTACAATTGATCAATTGTCGTTATAACAACAATAATAATCCATGCCACCACAATCAAGTGTTTCACCTTAAAGTTGAATAGGTTAAATGATTTGGTGCATCATCCCACCACTTAAACTTTGTATACTACCTAAACACTAAGTATTTTTTCTTTGGTTGGTCCTAAGTATTTTTTGTAGACTCAATCCAAGTACACGGATTAAAAACTATAATTCACTGTTGTTCTTTATTTAATTTTATGTGAGAACTTGTTTAATGAGAACATTTGTTAATATATATAATTATCTATTACTAAAAATTATAAAAACTTAATATTTTAAAAATACTCATCAAAACAAATTAAACAAAATATTATATGCTAATATTTTGCATGTATTTTAGTCACAATAGCTCTTATAAAAAGAGACGGAGAGAGTATTACTAGACTAAAAGTTCAATTTTAAAACGGAGAACAATTTTCTGAATTTATTTAGTTAAATTTCTAAATTAAATTAAATTATAATACAATACAATTGAACTTATATCATCAAATGAAAATTTAAAATTATAGTTTAACTAAATAGACGTTAAAAAAAGTTCAATTTTAAAATAGGAAACAATTTCTTTAAAATGGTAAAATAAAAAATTAAAATTGCAATTAAATCTATTTTACATTAAACAAAACAAAATAGAAACAAAAGAAAGAACAAGACATTGTTTGAATAAACAACTTAAGCGAGATAAATTTTCATAAGCTCCATATTAAATTTAATAATAACTCTATTACGAGAACTTATAAAATATGACATAAATAACATATGAATCTATGATAAACATTTTTTATTAATTTATCCAAATATTAATAGAACAACTCATATAAACTTAAAATAAAGCAAGAAGGAGAAAGAAAACAGAAGAAGAAATCAGAAGGAAGCTTGGTAGTTTGGTACCAAATTAAGAAAGTACTTAAAGCCGTGGGAAAAAGCAAGAAGCAATAGTGAGACGAGTGGAGAATCAATTAATCAATTAACAAGCAACCAAACACGTCCTTATCACAGTAACAAACAGAGGGTCCATTCAATTTAGAGTTTTGAAAATGATACTTCTTCTGAATTATTGAAATAATTCATTTTGATTAATCCATTCAATTTCACTATGATAACAACAACTCTGATTAATCTCAAGAACCAAATTTTAAGGGTTCTTTACTTTATTCTTTCTTCCCAATTTCTGAAAATGCTTCGCTCCAAATGCAACTGCTTTTTTACTTCCAAATCCAATTCCGATCATCTTCCCAACACTTTTTCTCTCAACACTTCACTTCCTCAATGGCCTCAAGGTATAAAAATTATTTTTTTAATTAATTAATGTTTTATTTTATGCATTTAATTTACTTGTGTTTGATTAAACTAGCCTTTCAACTCATAGATATTGTTGTTTTATTTATTGTAATTAATTATTGTATTAGTACTTGTGTATTCTCGATTCCTGGTGAGAACAATTTTTGGTCGAACTTTATTTACCTCGAGGCCGAACTCTGAATTACTGGGCTCCTTGTGTATTCTTGATTAATTACTAGTGAAATTGCTATTTTTGATAGCAATGGTAGATAGATGATCTTGATGAGTAGTGTGTTATGGAATTTTGAACTTGTTATCAATCCATTATGCAATTGTTTATATTAGGTGTTTACTTTACTCATTATTATTTATTACCATGCTAACTTGTTTAGAAGAAATCTTAATCAATCAAGTTAACTAGGATTAATTTCTTCTAATATTCCATGATGCAATAGTTCACTTGATTGTTTTACTATGGTAAGGTTAATTTTTGTTAACAAAGATTTGACATTTATTCTAGTAGATGAACTATAGACTATAGTAACAAATTTCTTCTAATCAAGTTAATTATGTGTAGTTCTTAATAAAAAAAGAAGTTGACTATGCATCGGGTTATTGTTGGTCAACAAATGTATGACCTTTATAGTAAGACCTTTCTTCGAATCAAATGAAATAATAAAGATTTGACCTTTGTTCTGATAAGATTAACTACAGTAAGACCTTTCTTCTGATCAAGCAAAATTTGGTTAGGTCATTGGTCAACAAATGATTGATTTTTCTTCTTACCAGGTGAACTATATTTAAAACTTTTTTCTAATCAAGTCGTTGTTTTTATGTGGTGATTATTTTACTGATTACAGGACAGGATTTTGCTTCTGGAATTGTGAACCTTGGTGAAATTGAAGTATGCAAGATCACAAAGTTTGAGTTTGTTTGGAACAGCAATGTGATGGTGGAGCCAACAAAAGCTGTTGCATTCTATAAACCAGTAGGAATACCAGATGGGTTTCACATCCTTGGTCACTATTGTCAACCTAGCTACAAGCCTCTATGGGGTTTTGTACTTGTTGCTAAACAAGTGCAAGATTTCTCACATGAAAAGGCTAACAACTACGACCACGATAAATTACCAGCTTTAAGGAACCCTCTTGATTATACTCTAGTATGGTGTACTAATTCAGGAAGAAAGAAAATTGCTATGCCTATTGTTGATTCTGCTTACTTTTGGCTACCTCAACCTCCTGAAGGTTACAAGGCTCTTGGTTACTTGGTTACTAACAACAGTGAAAAGCCTAATTTAGATGAAATTAGTTGTGTTCGTGTTGACCTAACTGATAAATGTGAACCTTATCGAAATTTACTTGATGCTGAAAATATAGTTCCTGAGTTTCCATTTTGGGTTTGGAGTTTGAGACCTTGTGACCGTGGCATGTTAGGGAAAGGAGTTTCAACAGGGACTTTTTTCTGCAGTAGTTGTTGTTGGAACCAGGGTGAAGAGTTCCCTGTTGCGTGTTTGAAGAATTTGAATCCAATACTATCGGCAATGCCGCAGATCCACCAAATACATGCACTTATAGAGCATTATGGTCCTACCGTTTTCTTTCATCCCGAGGAAGTTTATTTGCCTTCTTCTGTTGATTGGTTTTTCAACAACGGAGCCCTTTTGTACCGAAAGGGCGCGTCTAAAGGCGAACCTATTGATGAAGGTGGGTCGAATTTACCAGGTGGTGGAACAAATGATGGTGAATTTTGGATAGATTTGCCAAATGATAAAAATAGAAGGGAATTTATCAAACATGGGGACTTGGAAAGTGCTAAACTTTATGTTCATGTGAAGCCGGCATTTGGTGGAACATTCACAGACATTGTAATGTGGATTTTTTGTCCATTCAATGGACCTTCTACTTTGAAATTTGGAATTAAAAACATGGCTTTTAGCAAAGTTGGTGAGCATTTATGTGATTGGGAGCATTTCACACTTAGAATATGCAACTTCAGTGGAGAACTTTGGAGTATATATTTCTCACAGCACAGTGGTGGTAAATGGGTAGATCCATATGACTTAGAGTATATTGATGGAAATAAAGCTATTGTATACGCATCGAAAAATGGACATGCAAGTTACCCTCATCCTGGAACATATATTCAAGGATCTTCAAAACTCGGGATTGGAATAAGAAACGATGCTAGTCGTAGTAGTTTACGTGTGGATTCAAGTGTTCGTTATGAGGTTGTTGCAGCTGAGTATTTAGGAGATGTTGTTAAAGAGCCTCAATGGTTGCAGTTTATGAGACAATGGGGTCCTAAAATTGTGTATGATTCAAAATATGAGCTTGATAAGATTTTAAATGCTCTTCCTCTTCGGTTTCGAAATTCATTTGGTAATTTATTTAGAAAGCTTCCAGTGGAACTGTATGGTGAGGAAGGTCCTACAGGGCCAAAAGAGAAAAATAACTGGATAGGTGATGAAAGATGGTGAATTTATGTTAAATAAGCAAATTCTTGGCCACAAGTGTTGTAATTGTTTGTATGTATATCTATCTACCTTGTACATTCATATTTATTCACACATAGTGAATTTTTGTTGTTGTTAGTAATATATATATATATATATATATATATATATATACAGAGAGAGAGTTATGTAATTGTTTGAGATGGTGTGCTTGTATTAATATTGGGTTTTATTTTTGATAATTGAGAGTTTATAAAAATTTAGCATTAGAACTGTGTAGCCAAAATAATTGAAAAAAAAAACATTTTGCTTTCATTGAGAGTTGAACTCAAGACCTCCCGCTTACTAAACGGGTGCTCTAACCAACTGAGCTATGAAAGCTTGTTGTTAGTTTCCCTTAACTTATATATAAATTGCACATCTGTTGTTTCAGCATTTATCAGATCAATATATATAGTACGTAGAAGCATATTAAGACAAAAGTTTTCATTATCCAAAATAAAAAGACAAAAGTTTTTGTATATAAAAAGAAGCTATGAGTCTATATTTAACCAACTCTGCACAAGAACACAACAATGCTTTATTTTTAACATTAATTTAGTTATTTGTATAATCATGTTTTATTTTACATTGAAAATGAAGATAGATCACTATCTTAACATTAAACTTGTATATCAAATTATCATTTAATTATTTTTTTAAGAAACCATTAGATGCTGTGTCAAAAAAAAAAAGTTGTTAGATTAGATGCATGCATAAATTTCAATGGTAACATACTAGACGCTTGCATAAATTATTTATATATAGTTCTTAAACATTAAACTCTACCAACGAAGTTGAATCTAGTAAAATGAACTAGTGTGGCGAACAAAAGTTTAAATCTCAACTAAGAGAGTCGTTTATATTTAATATCTAACAGTGTCTCCAATATGACTACAACTAACAAAAACCGGGAGGAAAAAAACTTGAAACTATTTTTTTTTTTGAACTAAGGTACATAAACTTTAAACTATTCTAATATGAAGCTTTGTTTTAAGAAGTTTTGTTTATCAATAATCTAATTTAATGAGTGTAGTAGATGAACTACAATATTAAAATACTAATTTCAATGGCTGTAAACATACCCAAATTAACTTCCACTTCACATAAAACTCTCTACCAAAGTATTATTATTTCCTTAAATTTTCTTGTGTTCTGTAAAGTCTGATTTGTACTATTTTAACTTTGATTTTCAAGCATTATTTTGATGCCTCAAAAAAAAGCATTATTTTGATGCTTAAAATTGTAAGTGTCGAGTTCTGCACATATATATTTGAAAAGAGTTTGTGGCACCCTTTAAGAAAAGACAGAGATTTAGTGGCACCCTTTGAATTATTATCTCAACAATTTCTGCTTAAAAAGTAGCAGTTAAGATATCATTCATTTTATTTGTAACATCTTAGATTACCTTGCTTAGAATATAATCAAAATTTAAAGGTTCATGGTTTATACAAATCCAATCAACAAATGGGTTGGTAACTTCTCTCCACAATGACCAATTGAGTAAATAATGATTTTCTCATCAAAGGAACAACATTAGAGATCAAAAGATAATATACTTCTGGTGTGACATTCTTTTCATGGCACCTAATCTTTGAAAGGTTAGACAATAGCATCAGGATCCAACTATGAAGAAGGTAATTTGTCTGGTGTATTAGTATTCTTGACAGCTCCTATTCTTTGCGGAGGCCACACAACATGGGTAACCCTTCCTCTTACTAGACCCAAAGGAACCTGCAAATAAAATCGCCATGTTACCAAAATTATTAGAGGACCAAAAGACATGGCTAGTTGTGGACAAATACAAATATGTGGAATGTAAATTACTAATGTTGACTCTGTGATGAAGCTATTGTGAACAGCATTTTGCTTAAAATACACTAAACAATGCAATCTAAGGATACATTAGCCAAAGAAGCTGTAACACTGATCATGTTTTGCACCGTAACTCTTATAAGCTGTGATTTCTAATTTTCTATTGCTCATGTCAAAGAAATGTTGAGGTTTTTCACAATGCAATACTAAAACGTGTCTTCATGAAGACATTTTTCTTGCTTCATTTTAGAAACTCATAGTGATAATAGTAACTTACAGGTCCATATGATTTTGAATCCGTGCTAGAAGCTGCATTGTCTCCCTCGACCCAACAATGTCCCTCTGGAATCTTATGTACATCTTGGTCATGACGACTAACAAACCACTCACCAGGTAATGCAATTATTCTCTTTATGTGCGTCTCCTTGTAATTTGATGGTGAACTACAAAAATTCCGGGTTGTCAATAAGAACTTCCAAAAACAGCATCTTAGGTCTCAATTAGAAATTCGGATAAAACTTCCATATCATAGATTAGCATATGAATATAAGAACAAGTGGTCATTAATTTCTTCAAGCAAATCCGATAGTATAGAGTACATAATAGTGTTGTCAATTGCAGATCACGGAAAATAGAAGTTTGTTCAAATTCCGCTATGCAAAGATGATATAGCCTCTATTTCGCAATATTTTGTATTTAATAGTGTATTGCGGAACAATAGCGGTTTGGTCAAATTCCGCTATGCAATAGCAGTATAGCGCCGGTATAGATGCTATTTAACAACACTAGTACATAATGAACCATCCAATGCCAAATTGCCAATAACTTCTAAAGAAATGCAATATTAATCCGAATACACGCTTTGCATTGTTAAACCAATTTGAAGGTTCATGGTAGCTAGTTCACCTAGTTCAACAGTTACCTATTAAATTAACTTTCAGACATTAAGCGGGCCTGTCTGGATTAACTCATTCGAGCAAACATTTGTGAGATTGTTTGGAACTGTTTATAGAAACTGCTTCTGACATTTCCATAAGTTGTTTTCAGCTTATTTTCATAATCTCTAGGATAGCTTAAGAAAACAACTTATAACTTATATGAAAAAGTTACACTTTATTTTATCTTTTGTCACATAAATAGTTTATACATAAGCACTTATATGAAAAGAACATATGCTATAACTATAAGCATTTAATTGAGTTGTCTATCCAAATAAAGCTAATATATACAAAGGAAACATGGCATAAAAATGTGTAAAAGTAATTCTTAATAGTCCAAGGGTCCGTTTGGATTGACATATCTCTGAGCTTATGAAAAATAACTTATGCAAATAAATAAACTTTTATGTTAATTCATAAGTTCTCACTAACAAAAATTGTATCTTCGTAAGTTGTTTCTTCACAAACTATCTTGATAATGATAAGCTTTTCGAAAATAAATCAATCCAAACAGGCTTCAAATACATGAAAAAGGATAATGAACAACATTATTACCGGAAAATCACGATATCTCCATGTGAAAACTTATACTTCTGAAGGCAAAACTTCTCCACCAAAACATAATCATCTGCAACATAATAATAATAATAATAATAATCAATACTCAAAAACCAAAATTTGATATAAACCCATTTATGAAGAAAAGTAGCAGAAAAATAAACCTGTGAAAGAATCACTTTTAGGGTTAAAAGTAGGAGACATAGAGCCACCACGAACAGGAACAACAGTTACATAACGATCAGAGACAGTGACAGTAATGAGACCAAATGTCACGAATTTTTTGGTGAAATTCCATACAAAGTTTCTTGTTCCCATTTGTCTATGTCAAACTCCGGCAGCTTTATAACTGTTTCTGGTGGCTGAAGATTAACTCCGGCGGGTTTTTCCGGCAAGTTAGAGTTCAAAACGGTAGCGGCTGAAAATTTTTGTTATTCGATTTTATGGAGGGGATGCTGATTTTTGTTATTTTAGGGTTTTTTTACCTTTTTTTGACGAGTTTAATTTTTACTTTAGTGATTTTATTCTAATTTGTGTTTGTCTTTTGTTTTTATTTGTGAACATATATTTAATATAAAAACACATTTTCTTATTTTTCTTATCGCTAGGAAAGTAATATAGTTGTACCTTACAAAAAAAAAAAGTAATATAGTTTTAATATTATGTGTGGTTTTTTAGAAATTTGAGTTTGGGTAAAGTTCTCGATTGTTTTAAAAAGATATGATTAGTTGTATTTTTGGCCTTTACTCTAGTCACTCAACGACCTCTTCTTATTTTTTGTTAATTTCAAAGTCTCCAGTGACTCAACCCATAAACGCGAAATGCAGTAGAAGATTTCAAAAGTTAATTTGAGAGATTAGACAATTTTAATTACTCAGTTAAAAAATAACTAGAAACATGATGTTAAACAAGTTGAATGTCTCATAATGAACGATAGAATCCATATTTTTCAAAAGAAAAAACTTTGAATGAATAATTGTCATTAAATAAAAAAAAAAGAGTGATCGTTTATGTCATTTTTGGGAGAAACAACACTAATTAGGATATTTGGTAGTTTTTTTTAAATGTACCTAATAAAAAATTATTACAACAATGCACCTCTTTTAAAAAAAATTGTTGTAATGCCCCCTCTTTTGACCATGTAGAAGTTGTAGCGAAGAGAAGAAATAGAGAAGTTGTAGTGAAAAAGTTTAATGAAGAAGAAATTGTAGTGTGAAGAATAAGTGTAATGAAGTAGTTTATTTATAGTGTTGGTGAAGAGATATTGAAGTTATAGTATAGAGAAGAAACGAAGAAGTTGTGGTGTGAAAAAGAAGTGTATAGTGAAGTTGTAAGAGATGTTGGTGAACTACTTCACTACACTTATTCTTCACACTACAACTTTTTCGATACAACTTCTCCATTTCTTCTCTACGGTACAACTTCTACATATTTTCACCAACACTATAAATAAACTACTTCAAACTTCTACATTAAAGAGAGTGAAGAAAGTGAAAAAGAGAGGCATTACAACAATTTTTTTTTTCTGGAAGAGTGGCATTGTTGTAATAGTATTTTTTTAGGGACATTTAAGAAAAAACTATTTGGTACTCCAATGGCTCCACAAGTTTCAGTCCTTTCCTTTATATCGATTATATCCTTTGTTCATTTAAAAGTATATTAATAGAGTTTTCCATTTCTATTAAGAAATAGAGATGATCTGCTCTATATTCATATTTGGAAAATTCTAAAAATTATTAAGTCTTATAAAAAAAATCCAAAAAATATTTACTTATTTATAATATTTTTCACCATAACTATAGTATATACAATAATACACATTAGTTTGTCAATAACAAGTGCCAAATAACTATAGTATATACAATAATACACATTATGTAAAGAAATGAAAAACAAGATAGTTTAAATCTTTACAATTAGAAGGATGAGGTTCATATTGAAGAGTATTCAGCAGCTTTTTTCTCCTTCAAAGTTGAAGCCAACCAGTCCAGTCCCTCAAAAAGGCCATCTCCTTCAAGGGCACAAGATCCTTTTATGTGCCATTTTCTATTCCTTAGATCAAACAGACCTAGTCCTTCACATATTTCCGTTGGCGTCATCGCTCCTTTCTACAAAAGAAGAATAAAATATCGACAATCATGGCCAAACTCGAGCACAAAGCAATACTCTACATGACCAGTATTGCAACGAAAGTTTAACAGCAGGACCAATATTGCAAACGGCTGAAACACGAAGGACTAAATAAGAAATAAAAAAGGAAACAAAGCCTTACCTTGTCTTGTTTGTTTGCAAACACCAATATGATAGTATTAAGCATAGAAGGATCATTTATGGTTGCCTACAAGTAATCCATGAATCAATTCAGTTTATGATCGTCAATAATATATGCGCATATGCACACATGTATAATACTATAGCGAAATTTGATTTTATCACCTCAAATTCCTGCTTTGCTTGATCTATTCTCTCACGGTCCGTGCTATCAACAACATAAATCTGCATAAATGTGTATATCTTTATATAAATATCAAACATGCTATAACAAATTTTCACAAAACCACCAGCATAGCACAAATTTTCGATTCCCCGAGAAAGAGACGTAAAAGCAAGGAAATTGATTCTTACAAGACCGTCAATGTTGTTAAAATAGTGCTTCCAAAGTGGCCTTAATTTATATAGTCCTTGCCCTCCAGCATCCCAAACTGTAAAATCAACATTCTTATACTGAACTTTCTCCACATTGAAACCTGCAAAGGCAAAATAAATTATGTTAACCCTACATAAACAACATATAGACCCTTGTCAAAGAAACCTTAATGACATGGTAAATCCGAAAAATATTTCTACCGATACTGCTCAAATACATCTATGGCACTTATCATATCACAGCCTTAACATCCTTGAGCTACCAACCCAGAAATAGATGCAATGCAAGATGAATCATGATCGAACTAAAAAAGCGTTTTAAAAAATGGCATTAGAAAGTCAATCATGAAGATTATTATCAAAAAGACTCACCAACAGTAGGAATAGTAGATACAACTTTTCCAATTTGAAGCTTATAGAGTACAGTTGTTTTGCCAGCATTGTCAAGACCAACCATCACAACCTGTGATCAGAAGCAGATCAATAAAGTAAGCTAGCAAGCAAACGAAAAAGTTCAAAGAAAAAGTAGTTGATTGTCGAGTTCATACCTGTATCTTAGTGTTGCCAAACAAGGTGTCAAACAGCTTCCCAAAAGCTTGACCCATAATCACTTAAAAGGTTTCAATTTGGATTCTCTAGTTTGCAGTTTGTGCTGAGAATCAAAAAACAAAGTGAGAGATTGAAGTGTGGACTTTGAATTTTAACAAACAACAATACCCAATGGGAATTGGTAGCTTAGCCTCTTACTTTTTTTATTAATTCCTTCCTTCTAAGAAGGATGATCCTAATAATATATTAGGACATCACATGGTCCAACGATTGACTTAATCAAAATATTACACATTTGGTTTGTTTGCTAGCCAAGTCAACATGGCATGTTAGGTTGAGATAAACTCAAGAGCCAATTCGAGGAATACATAACATTCTCGCCACGACAAATTATTAGACTTTCGAATACATGCACATACATAAGAATATATAACCATGTTCTTGAAAAAATTCAGCATCATTTTTAAACACTTACAATAAAGAGTATCTATCGGGGAAGGAACCCATTGATCCTCAAAAGCAACTCGATGGATTTCAGTATACCGATTTTGTAATCGATGAATTATATCAAAGTCGTTTAAGGTCATGGCTCGTTGAGTAACTTGACTAGAAGATGAATCTTTATTGATTAAAAATAAAAGATGAATCTTTATTAGCCCATTTTTATATCAATTCTAAAAACTATTCTCTATAGTAACACTTGTATACTCCATAGACCTTGTATTGGACTTTTGTTGTGAAATAGTTTTCTCATTAGACAGTTATTTTCAGCTGACACGTCCATCGGATAGAGGATGATAGTTCTCTTTCAGTGTTCTCCGATTCTCTCTTATAGTTTCCTTCACAACTCTCATAATCATAACAGGAAGATGGATCCATCTTTCAAGATACACAAATGACAACTTAATTTTGTATATAGATCATGATTGACATGCTGTGATCTAGTATTTACATAACCTGGGTTTATACTTTATACTACAACTTTCCTACATTATACAGCATTTTTGAATGAAACTGGCCAAACTCTACACGTTCGTTCATCAATGACGTGGACCAAAATACCTGCAGTATACAATAATACCCGTGATGTAATGGAGTGATACACGAGAATATAAATGAACAACAAATGGTATAGTTCAAACCTTGACAATTAGAAGGACGAGGTTCCTGTTGAAGAGTATCCAGATGCTTGTTTCTCTTTCAAAGTTGAAGACAACCAGTCCAAGCCCTCGTAAAGGCCATCTCCCTTAAGGGCACAAGTGCCTAGTATGTGCCATTTTCTATTCTTTAAATCAAAGAGACCTAGTCCTTCACATACTTCCGTTGGCGTCATTGCCCCTCTCTACAAAAGAAGAAAAAAAATATAAACAGTTATGACCAGACTTGAGCAATGAGCACAAAGCAAAACTAGAATTGTTGGAGATTATTTTTATCATGAGAAGGAAAAGTTGGGTAGTATTAAAGGATATTAATAATTATTAACTTTTATTTGTTATAGCACACACAAATATGCAGCAACTGAACAATTCCAGAAGTTTATTTTGGCCATCAACTTAGTACTAATATATCATTATCAGCTAATAATAAAGAGGGATGAAGGAAGCCCCGCATAAGTGACTCCATATACTCATCCAAAATGACTTGTGGGAATTTTACACAACTAGAGGAGAAAAACAGGAAATGAGAATCTGTCTAAACTTAAAATATAGGGATAACAGTGACTAAGATATGGGTAGGATATTATAGTACTCGGATACAAGCTAGTCAGTAAACTATGTCCGTATGTCAACCAATCATATGTTTTGGCTCCCATGGGATCTTTAGTCACAGAATAATGTCAGGTCATACAGTTGAAAGAACAGAAATAAAAACAGTAACAAAGATTTACCAAGTCCTGTTTGTTTGCAAAAACCAATATGACACTATTTAGCATAAACGGATCATTTATGATATCCTGCAAGTAACACATGAACCAATTTAGAGTTTCTTTGAAATAATGCACACGGCATCTTATGCACACATAATATGATGGTGATGTTTGATTTTACCACCTGAAACTCCTGCTTTGCTTCACCTATTCTCTCACGATCTACGCTATCAACAACATAAATCTGCATAAATACACACAACTTTATATAATATCAACCTTGCTATATTATACCGATAGATCTTTCTTTGCCGGCCTAATGGACATTTTTTGACAAGAAGCCTAATGGACATATTAACAATGATGAAAGAAGAAAATTTTCACAAAACCGCCAACATAGCACGGCTTTTGTTTTCAGTGTAAAAGAGACATAAAAGCAAGGAAAATTATTCTTACCAGACCATCAGTGTTGTTGAAATAGTGCTTCCAAACTGGCCTTAATTTGTACAGTCCTCGCCCTGCAAGATCCCATACTATAAAATCAACATTTTTATACTGAACTTTCTCCACATTGAAACCTGCAAAGCAAAATAAATTGTTAACCATACAGAAACAACATATAGACCCTTGTCAAAGAAACCCTAAATGAAATGAATTTAGAAAGTTTGAACAAAGTAGGGGGGTATTATAAGTTATTGTCCATGACATGGTAAATCCTGAAAAAAATTCTACCTATACTGCTCAAATACATCTTCGGCACTTCTCACCAATTAAAGACACAATTGTCATCTGGACATAATACATCTTTGAAATGTCTTACAAGCTAAACTAAAGACACAAGATTGTACACTTTCTATGACAAATTCATAGTAGAAAGAATATATATTGATATATAGCTAGGTGCTGGAAATATATGTAAACTATGTCTATCTTGTTTTTATAAAAATTCTCATATCTGGTTCATATTATACTATGCATCAGGCTTCTTAGCTGAGGAGGATATAGCATATCACAGCCTTAACATCCTTGAGCTACCAACACAGAAATAACACATGAAATGGATGCAATGCAAGATGAATCATGATCAAACCAAAAAGTTTTTGGAAAATGAAATTAGAAAGCTTATAAAAAAGACCCACCAACAGTAGGAAAAGTAGATACAACTTTTCCAAGTTGAAGCTTATAGAGTATAGTTGTTTTGCCAGCAATGTCAAGACCAACCATCACAACCTGCGATCAGAAACAGATCAATAGAGTAAGCAACCAAACAAACAAACAAAATTCAAAGAAACTAAGTTGTTCATATTGATACCTTTATCTCAGAGTTGCCAGATAAAGTGTCAAAGAGCTTCCGAAAAGCTTGCCCCATAAGTAACCACTTGAAAGCTTTCAATTTGGATTCTCTAGTTTGCAGTTTGTGCTGAGAATAAAAAAAACAAAGAGAGAGAGAGAGAGAGAGAGAGAGAGAGAGAGAGAGAGAGAGAGAGAGAGATTGAAGGGTGGACTTTTGAATTTTAGTAAGCAACAATACCCAATGAGAATCGGTAGCTTAGCCTCTTATTTTCTTTATCAATCCTTCCTTCTAAGAAGGGTGATCCTAATAATATATTAAGACATCACATGGTCCAACCATTGACTTAATCAAAATATTACACATTTGGTTTGTTTGCTCGCCAAGTTAACATGGGATGTTTGGTTGAGATAAATTCCAGAGCCAATTCTAGGAATACATAACATTCTCGCCACCACAAATCATTAGCTCTCGAATATACCCACATACATAAGAATATATAACCGTTCTTGAAAAAATTCAGCATCATTTTACACACCAACACCTAAGAGTGTTTATCATGGAAGGAACCCATTGATCCTCATAAGCAACTCGATGGATTTCAGTATGAAGATTTTGTAATTGACGAATTATATCAAAGTCATTTAAGGTGATTGCTCGTTGAGTAACTTGACTAGAAGATGAATCTTTATTAGCTCATTTTTATATCAATTCTAAAAATTATTCTCTATAGTAATACTTGTATACTCCATAGACCTTGTATTGGTCTTTTGTTATGAATGACTCTCATCATGGGTTAGGATCATTTTTACTACTAGTAGTAAGTAATGAATTTGTTTTCTCATTAGACGGTTATTTTAAGCTGACACGTTAATCAAATAAAGGATAGTACTCTTTCTGCGTTTTCCAATTCTCGCATAGTTTCCTTCAGAACTCTCATAATCATATAACAGGAAGATGGGTCCATCTTTCATTCTAGATATACAAATTACAACTTAATTTTGTATATAGATCATGATTGAACATGTTATGTTCTAGTATTTACATAATCTGGGTTTATACTAAAAATTTCCTACATTATACAGCATTCTTGAATGAAACTGCCCAAACTCTACATGTTCGTTCGTCAATGACATGCACCAAAATACCTGCAGTATACAATAATACCCGTGATGTAATGGAGTGATACACAAGAATGTAACTCATGAACAACAGATGGTATAGTTCAAACCTTGACAATTAGAAGGATGAGGTTCCTGATCCAGCTGCTTCTCTCTCCTTCAAAGTTGAAGACAACCAGTCCAAGCCCTCATAAAGGCCATCTCCCTTAAGGGCACAAGTGCCTTGTATGTGCCATTTTCTATTCTTTAGATCAAAGAGACCTAGTCCTTCACATACTTCCATTGGCGTCATTGCCCCCCTCTACAAAAGAAGAAAAAATATAAAACAGTTATGACCAGACTTGAGCACAAAGCAAAACTTAAACTATTGGAGAGTATTTTTATCAAGAAAAGAAAAGTTTAGTTAGTATTACAGCATATCAATAATTAGTAATTGTTACAGCACACACAAAAGTGCAGCAACCGAACAATTTCAGAAGTTTGTTTTGGCCATCAACATGGTACATAATATATCATTATCAGCTCTTAATAGCGAGGGACAAAGGAAGGCTGCAAGTGACTCCATATACTCATCCCAAATGACTTGTTGGAACTTTACAGAACTATAGAAGAAAAGTTGGAAGTGAGAATTTGTCTAAACCTAAAATGAAGGGATAACAATGGCCAGGGTCTGGCTAGGGCAACTGTAATATTCGTCCTCATATCTGATTTTTCAAAAAATAATCGTACCTAGACTCATACGCGTCTGTGTGGCAACTTCACCGATAGTAGTCGTGATAGTTGGATGAATTGAACAGTTGAATTACATGTGACGGAACACTTTTCAGCGCTGCAATCAATCTTGATCACAAAGCACTGGCCCACTTTCCCATTTAATTATGAAGGGTAGGGACAACATGGACCAAACTCCTGACCATATTTATTCAATAAGACTTTGACAACATCCTAGGACATGGCAAAATTTTAAGTTGCTAGGTTCAAGCTAGCCTGTGTAAAATTGTACATCTAACAACATGAGAATCAAGATAGATTTAATAACAATTCAAGACCTTCAAACAAATGTCATATTATTTTCATTGTCAACAAATTGAGTGATATAAAAACCTATCAGTAGCAATTATTGTAAATAATTGTATTATTTCATCCTATGCAAGCTAATGCAGTAAACAATGTCCTTATCTCAACCCAATATATGCTTTGGCTCCCATGGGATCTTAAGTCACAGAGTAATGTCAGGTTATGCAGTTGAAAGAACAGAAATGACAAAAGTAACAAACACTTACCAGATCCTGTTTGTTTGCAAACACCAATATGACACTATTAAGCATAAACGGGTCATTTATGATTGCCTGCAAGTAAACAATGAATCAATTTAGATTTGGTTTAAAATAATACACACTGCACACATATATACTACAGTGAAATTTGATTTACCACCTGAAATTCCTGCTTTGCTTGACTTATTCTCTCACGATCCAGGCTATCAACAACATAAATCTGCATAAATATACACATCTTTATATAATATCAACCTTGCTACATTATACCTATGGATATATCTTTGCCTGCCAATTGGCCATATTAACGATAATGCTTTTGTTTTCAGTGTAAAAGAGACACAAAAGCAAGGAAAATGGTTCTTACCAGACCATCAGTGTTGCTGAAATAGTGCCTCCAAAGTGGCCTTAATTTCTCTTGCCCTCCAACATCCCAAACTGTAAAAACAACATTCTTATACTGAACTTTCTCCACATTGAAACCTGAAAGGAAAAATAAATTTATAAGCATACAAAAACAACATATAGATCCACCTCAGAAAGAAACCCATAATGAAAACACTATAGTGAACTTTCTTCACATTATGGCCCAAGTGCTTGCAGAACTGAATACATTAAAGTAGATATTTAACAACTAAACGTAGTATCATTAACAAACTATTAAGTATTAACATGTCCAGCTGTAGATCTTACCTAACCACAAACATTATTAGGATGCAACTATTGAAACCACCGATAACCCGCTAGAAATAGCAAAATTAGAAAAGGATATAAAACAAAGGAAAAAGAAAGTTTTGAAAAAAGAACGACCCAACTCTTCTTTACATATACTGTCCCAATCAGGCAGCTCAGTTGGTGTGCTGCGGGATGCCAAAGGAGTACTAACAGAAGGTCTAGTCTAGGGTTCAGACCGTGAAAACTAACATAACTCACTAATATTGGCCTATTGAAAAAATATTCCGTCTCAATCAAATTTTTATAAAAATATGTTTTTTTGCACCAAACTTCTATATTTGCAGAATGAGAACTACTATTGCTACATTGCTACAAACATACTTAACAGTTAACATCCTTCACCTAATAGCTACTGCGAACACAAGAAATAACACATAACGCAGATGCAATGTAAGATGAACAAATCAAAAAAATAAGGTTCTTGTTGGGCACTCTTTAAGCATTCCATTTAAAGAAATTTTTTATTCAAAAAATTAAACATTACAACTTCCAATGCGTTGACTTCACGCATTTCCACAAAAGTTCTATAAAAAAACTTACTATTTAAGGTCTTAAAGAGTGCCTTGGGGGCACTCGTTAGCATTAGTCATAAAATAATAATAAGACGTAATTGCATGTTTGGTCCCTTACATTTATTTTACGTTTCAAGTTGGTCCTCTACGTTTAATATATTTTTAGTTGATCCCTTACTTTACTAATATTAGCATAAGTTCATCTATTCCATAAAATTTTGAGTTAATTTCGACTACAACTTCCACACGGCACTCTTCTAAGTAATCCATGTATGTGAATTTGTTAGTCACGGACAATTTAAACAGAAATTTCACTAAAAGTACTAACTTATTGCAACGTTAGTAACCCAAGGGACATGCTTGAAACTTTTTAAACGTAGAGGAACAAACTGAAATCTAAAATAAATGTAAGAACTAAACATGCAATTTAGCCTAATAATAATAATTAAAGAGTTAATAATTCGGATTATTATTATATAATGAAATATAAAACAAGAAACACTAACCAATTGTGGGAACGGTAGATAAAACTTCTCCAATGTGAAGTTTATAGAGTATAGTTGTTTTGCCAGCAGCATCAAGACCAAGCATCACAACCTGTAAGTCACAAACAACAAGATCAATCAATACAGTAAATTTCAAGATGAAGAAGAACAAGGTACTCACTCGCATCTCAGAGTTGCCAAAGAAAGTATCAAAGAGCTTCCGAAAAACTTGACCCATTCTTGTTTGTTTCTTCAACAACTTGGAAGCTTTTCAATTTCGATTCAGTATTTTGCAATTTATGCTAAGAATTTCGAGAGAGAGAGAGAGATTCAAGTTTGGGGGTTTGAATTTGAAGAAACAAGAAACAGTAATACCCCAACGGAATCAGGTAGCGTTGCTTTCTCCGTTTATTCTAAGAACTTTCTTTCTATGTTCCACAACAATATTTTCATACGTGGAAAATTAAATTATAAATGGAATAAACTATTTAAGAATAAAAAAAAACTATTTGAAATAACTTCAAAATTAAGTGATTTTTTGAAATTTTGATAACCAAAAAAAGTTTGAATAAAATTATGAAATACCTAAAATAATATTTTAAGAAAAACTATTCAAACCATTATAAAAAAATTCTTTGTAAATTCATTTTACACAAAAAATTATGTAACACTAAAATCCATTTTTAAAAAAATCCAAAACAAATAAGCCTTATATTTATATAGGTTATAGAATAGATTAAATTGAAGAGAAAGTGAACGTTTAGTTACTAAGCAAAAATATACTAATGGCATATATGACCATTAGAAAGCCAAAATAATTTTTTTTGAAGGTTATTCTATTGATTTAATGTTTTTTCAATTCTTTGGGTAAAAAAAAAAAGTGAAATGTAGTGATTTGAACAACAGTTCAAAAAACGTAAATCACTAGCTCAATCTTTAAAATTGTCCTTAAAATTTAAGCAACGTGATCTTTAAAATAATTCTTAATATTGAGAGTATCTAATCACATCATTTGGATCAAAAAAATTTATCCTAAAAATAATTAACAACACCAATTTGATTGAACTTTCTAATTTTAACATGCAAGATTAAGAACATGCAAGACTAAGAACAAACCAATATGCAACTTCAATTCTTTGCCGAGCTCAATACTCAAATGATTTGATTAGATAACTATTCAAACAGAGTGGGTGAGTGACCTAATAAATAAGAAAGTGAACACCCCATTGTTATTTCTCTCTTGTTTAAAGCATGTTTATTCACAAAAAATCAATATACTTTTAATGTCGAATCAAGATCAACTATGTATAAAATACTTTGCTTACGTTTAGTGCCGAAAAACAAAAAATCACTAGTCGATGGTAAAATAGTTTTGGTTTGGATTTGAAAGGGGAACATGATCTGCAACAAACCAATACCAAAAAATCCATATAGAAAATGCAATTATGGTACATTAGTTTTCCTAAAATTAATTGGTGAAAAAAAAGATACAAAATATCAAACCACGAGGGTTTTCTGCACAATCCGCCAGAGGTTAGGAGGGTAATCACTCATCCTGTAAAATGCTGCCCTGACTAAACACTAACTAATGACTGCTATCAGTATCACCCTAAATCAGCAACTGAACAATCTAAACTCACCCAATAGACATGAAAGGACAAGCCAGTATCGCCACCAACCTAACTTCTGAAATCAAAAATCTATTGCAAACCAGTCCCAACATGAAATATTGGGAAGAGCGCAAAGACAAAACTATATATTAAAGAGAACAATGCTGCATCTGTTCTCAAAGCATCTGGTATTTGTTTGAATGAATGCACCAGCAAAACAAGAATACACACACTCCTATTTTCTCCCATGTTGGTTAGCTTATTAGCTATGAGTCCACCATTTCATCTTGCAACTCAATTGGGGCAATGAGTCCTGGAATAGAAAGCATTCTTTGCCGTTCTCTCTCTCTCTGAGCTGCAGCCTCTTCAGCATAAAGATCTTTGTTATCCTGCAATGTAGAGAGAACCAGTAAATAAACTTTCGGGGTGGTCAAATACAGTATGTTCCAATATATCATGCTACATTGTATCGTCAAATAATTAACAAGGCAATTATATAAGCAAAACCAAAGTAACCAGCAGCTATTGTCAGGAATTTTAATTGATAATGTTTCTTCCTTTCTTTGAAAACAATGTTACACTCTCAGATAGCCAAAGAAGATTAAAACAAAACTACTAGAAAAAGCATTACCTGGGCAGAAAATTCTTTTGACTGTATAAGAAAATCACGTATGTGAGTTTTGAATGCGGAGAGGTCATTTGTGGACAAAAAGAGCCCATTAACAAATTGTGTAACCTGTCGAATTTTTTAAATTAGTCATCTATTTAGGCAAAGAAGGGGTTAAATATTAATTGTTTCTCTCCAAATACCTCAGCAGCAGTCATGTTGGGAAATGATGTGCTTAAAAGTTTTATTGTGAATTCGCGTACAAAAGCAGCATTGCTTGGGTATGGATATGAATTTGTAGCAGTATCCCATATAGGCTCAGTCAGGGCACCAGATTCAGCCTGAAATGCACCAAACTCGATATTAAACATTTTCTCACTAGTAAAAGAAATTAAAAGCATGATATAGACACTGTACCTGACAAAATAAATGTTGAAGCACCAAAACATGCAATTTGAATCCAGGCTTATGAAAAGTGTCTGTCAAGACAGCAAATATCTCTTGTTCTATTGTCAAAAAATATGTCCGGTAAAACTGATTGCAGAACTCCGAAGCCTGTTTATTATACACAAATAGACATTCAACCAGCATATCCAAGAGATTAAGAAAATAAAATATTAAGAATAAATGAGGTGAGTAGAATTAGGGAGAGGACAAGAAATATTTCTAAACAGGAAAAACTACACATAATAACAAACAAGAAACATGTGAATGTAAAATGAACTTTTGAAAGTTAAGAGTGAGACTAAGAGAGTTATGGAAAAAATTATTCAAAGATCACACCTGAAACTTGCTTAGCATCTCCAACAACAGGTTCAACCCAGTTTCAGCAATATTTCTTTCTGTATGCCGAAATGCCCATATGATTGAATCCATAACAAACTTCAGTTGCTGACATATATTACAAACATCAGGTGAGATAGCAAATTTTAAAAATACCAAATGAAGTCAAATATACTGGGCTATTGGTTTAGCATGGACACAGAGAGGAGTAAGCAATAGAACCTGACTAGACAAGCAGATCAACGCAGGGAAACAATGAGTAGCTATGGCACGTAGTAAAGAGAAAAATTTTAGCCTATGCTCCGGGTAATCTTCAAAGTTTTTCGTAATCATCTGTGCAACAGAATAAAAGGATAAATATAGTTCAG
This sequence comes from Trifolium pratense, assembly GCF_020283565.1. Lineage (NCBI taxonomy): Eukaryota > Viridiplantae > Streptophyta > Magnoliopsida > Fabales > Fabaceae > Trifolium > Trifolium pratense. Next base: position 42,438,631 of record NC_060060.1, read on the forward strand.
TTGATGGGACACTATTGCATTTTTACACCATCGCATTTTTCAAAACTGAAAGTCAACACAAGGGCCACAATCATAATGGTGGGCAACGAGATAACTTAAACCTAACCAAATGACAAACACAATTACTTACTTCAAGTGTGCACTGGAAAACAGCTTCAAATATGTGAGGGATGTCTTCAATCATTGTAGCTTTATATCTACAAGTATGAGATAGAAATGAGTGGCACATAAAGTTGGTAATAAAAACACCTACAGTATTCAAATACTCTTCCCAGAGATGTTTTCGGCTAGGGGTAACCACCAGGAAGTAAGAGAAAAAGAAACGTAGATACAAGTTGGATGCCTACATAGTACATACATCAATAATAAAAGAAAACACAAAAATTTGAGACAGAAAATTTACATACTTATTTATAATTGTGGCAAAAAGTGACAAAACCTCTGATTCCCTTGCATCAGGCACATTCCTGGCATAATCTCCCAGAACAGGATCCATCATTGGTGGCACAAATTGTTTTCCAATTTCTGGTTGATTTTCAGCCTTGTCCAAGAATGTCTCAATCAGTTTAAGTGTCTCCCTCTTAACCGAACTGCATCAAGAAGAATACTTATAGAAAAGGTACTAATTTGTAATCCAGTTAGAAAAAAACCAACCAAATCACAATTAACTTTACCGCAGAAGTTTAACATATGAGGTTTTAGATGCGTAAGGCCCCCCTTCTGCAATACTTTTTGATATAAGCTCACTATACATCCTGTTGCAGGGAAAACATGTAGTTTAATATATACCAAAACAAAAAATAACCTAGCCAAACTATTTATTGCTAAAACTAAGTCCCAGACCAAAACAATGTAAAGAAAAGAGAATTAGAAGTAAATAAAAGATACCTGTACACGTTCAACATATCCAAAAAGATCAATGAGATTTGGGGCAGGAAAAATGTTCCTAAAGATGATGCAACACTTGTATTCGTCTGCAATATGGAAGCGACAACAATAACAAACTTATTATCATAAATTAGGAGATAAAACCAAGAAAAACTATGGACCTTGGAATTGACAGTGGAAAATAATTATAGAAGAAATACAAAATTAATCGTGATACCGAACATGTTAAATTTTTGAAATTGATACTTCATGGCATGGTATTAGAGCATCTGTGATAGCGAATTTGGGATATTATGGTATGCCCAAGTCTCAAATTAAGTAGTATGGGATGTTTGGTGGGGTATTTAAGAGGCTTGGTTCTTCCTCCTTGATAGGTACTTTCCTCCGGTCGCTATTATAAGGAGAAAAAAAAAAACTACTTTCACGATTATTAAGAAATTTAGTAAGTGGACTTAATTTTCTAGATTTCATGCAAAACATATGTCAAATTTACTAAATTGTCCTTTTTGATATTTAGTGGAAAAACTCAATCAACTACTCGAATTAAATAAAGGGTATAATAATATTAGGAATGATAGCTTTAAATATTTCACTAGTAGTTAACTTTTGCTTATAATATTGACCAAAATTTGATGTACTTTTTTTTTGCTTATAATAGTTACCAGAGGGAATAGCTATTAAGAGAGCATTCTCAAAGTGCTTGAATACTTGGCAATGGGTTTGAGTCTTGGTTGTCGGTGACTTGGAAAGGGCTACCTACTGTAAAGGCCAAGTACAACGTTGTCAAGTGCAACCACCGGGTTGGTGGCTCTCAAAGGAGTTATGGTAGATACTTGGGTATTATGGGGTGCCCAAGTCCCACATCAACTAATATGGGATGTGTGTTGGAGCATTTTGAGTGGCTTGATTCTCCCCCCTTGATAGCTCCATGTTAAGGAAGGGTTCCCCAAGGGACATAGGTATTATGGAGAGCCCAAGTCCCAAATCAAGTAATATGGGATGCTCGGTGGAAATCATGTGTAACTTATACTTCAATTAGTCTTCAAACATGAAGGAAATATAACAAAGAACATACAGCCGAACCACGCTAAAATTAACTACAAAGCTATACCTGCAATATATTAAGCACAGTTCGAATGACATCTTGATCTTTAAGGAAATCAACATTTTGACGTGCCTGTCCAATAATTTCCAGCCATTTCTGCAGAAGAAAATGATTGAGATATTTAGCAATATAACACTTGGATTACTACAACTATTGCATGTTCATCAACATAACATTAAAAGGATTTTGGTGATATTAATTATATGGCTACTGAAAGAAAAGAACCTGATATGGAAGCACCATTAACCGCTGAAGATATTCCTGTCTCTTCTGGGCATCAGTTTCTGCTTGAATCATGCTGCCAACCTACAACAGGATATGTGGAATGAAAGTATTAAGATAGATACAGTTTAGTACAAAAATTTACAATCAAAGAACTTAAGGGAAAGAGAGAAAGATTTGGTCAAATAAAAAGAGAGAAAGACGGATACAGATTCATAGAAGGTGTGTATTTGATGGGGTTCAAGATCTGCAATTGTAGTTGGAAGGCCAGATAAAAGTTCAGACACAAATGGCTCATTTTCCCCAACCTGAAATAATGACTGCAGTTATTATTATGTATATTTAGCAAATTTCAAGTGCTGGATATGTACGTAAGAGACATAAAAGAGTCTCCTTTTGGAGGATAAAAGAATGAAAAGTAGCCCACTTTACCTGGGGGACTACAAATTTTCTCCTACACTTTTGGACTATTTTCAAAAATGTATCACAGGCCATATCCTGATACAGATATACATGAAACAAGAACAGAATTAAGCTTAAACAATTCCAAGTGGCAAATATTTTCTATGCACAACAACCAAGTAACAAATATTTTCTATGCATAACAAAATATTTTGAACATCAAAGAATGTCATTTTTAAAATTTTTAAACACGACACAAATACTTCAAAACTTATATAGATTTGAATGATCCAATGCAGTACCACGTCAGCATACACTTACAGCACAAATATAATCAATTTGTAAAGACAAAGAGAAAACTAAAGACAAAAAGATACTGGCAGCATTATGATTTGTTTCTTCGAGATGATTTATACATAAGGTTATTTTTAACAAATTACACAAATATCACTTGAGATAACAGACATGTAGAGACTGGCAGTAAACTCAAGGAAGAAAAATATTAACCTGAACTCCTGGATGTGTTTCATGCATAAACTCGAACAACTTATTAACAACAGTTTTTAGAAACTTCCAATGAGCTCTTAAAAACCGCGGATATTGCCCTACAACATACCTGCCAACAGACAAGACTATATTATTCAACAAAGAAACAGGAACCTCGACAAATAGCACATGAACAAAAATATATCTTACATGATATTACTAGCAATGACAGCTTTGTTATCTTTTCCCTTTGTTACTTCACATAGATTTAATAAATCACGAATGACCATAACCAAAAATCTGTTCTCCTGCAACAAAAGAAAAATGGGTTAGGAATATGATAATTCCCGGTCATAGTATGTAGATCAAACTAATAGTCTAATAGAAGTAATAGAAAATAGTAGTTTGCTGAACAATGCATATTATGTTTATTTGTAATACCTGGTCTTCGATCATGGAACCCGATATAGATCCTATTGCCCAGCACAATGTATTCAAAGTGTTCCATGTCCAATCCTTACCGTTTTGTTGCTTACTTAATTTCCTAAGCATCTGTATATTACACAACACATTAGTCCACTACATTAAGGAGTGCAATTTAAATATAAACAAAAACATAACAATTCAATAACAGTTAATCAGTATATGATATAACTCAAACTGAAAACAGATCTGTGTAACATTGATATAACTAAATCTCAGTCCAGCTTATTAATTTTATAATTAAAAGAACCGTGAGATATAAATTTCCATCTTAATTTGACCATTAATCTTGTAAAGAAACAGTACTTTTGACATGTAAATGAAACGACATAAATCTCCAAATAATAAAATTTAAATTTAAAATGCATACAAAACAAGCATCACAATGGCTTTTCAATTCCCAGATGTACAGGATAAGATCAGTTCTTTCTGAGTCACATACCTGCTTTTCAGTATCATCATGATCCAGATGTGACAAGTAAATAAGAGTTTCCCTCATAATCTGTATAATAATTGAACTTGGATTAGTATGAATTGCTCAAGAGAAAGAACCAACAAACCTAATATATAAAGATATTTACATCAAAGAAAATCATTCAAATCATATGCATAATTTTACATATCTTAACAGTATATAGCCCAGAATTATCTCAAATTTAAATTGTATAAATGATTGACTAAAATACAATATTCAATTGAGAATGGCATCAACTCTGATCTTGTCCATCTATATGTTAATACTATTAAACTGACAATAGTCAGGTTTCACCTTACTACCTTATATTGAACAAGAACATCACTGTCTTTCATGGTTTCACGGACTATATTCCCATTTTCATCTTCAACTATAAGAACCTCTTCTGGTTTCGCCATACGACAGATCATAAGCATTCTCAACTTAGACATGGGACCAGAATAAAGCTGTCGGCGCTGAAGAAGCTGTGAGTCAAGGCCATCAACCATACCAGGAGGTATTAGTGACACCTGTTTATTCCATCATGAATATAGATCAATATCATTCTAAGAATATGAAAAATAGTACATCAGGCCCACAAGAGATATTTAGACTAAAATGTCTACATTTTCCGGAAAAAAATAATGTGCAAGATATAGTGAAGCTCTTAGAAATTTGGAATTGGAAAAACTTCTAAAATACCGCAAAGTCTTGATCTCCAAATAACATAATTGAATACCATTTTTACATAATATCACAAAATCATGGTTTTTAGCTTAAGACAAACTGATCCAAACTATATCGTGCAAATTCACTGTACAGCAGTATGCAAATAAATTAAAAATAAATCTGGGCAGAGTGTATACAAAACGAGCAGTATGGGAAATTGCAACATTTCACTTAATTTTTATATGGAAGGACGATGTAGGGAATGATTATATATATAGTCAACACTAAAGCAGCATCAACTCTCAATGTTCCATGTGAAAATATAACAATACCAATTATACTAAAAGGAAAGAATCCTATTTTGCTACACAAAAGGGGATAAGTGGAGGAAAGTAAATTGTTGGATTTTAACCATTAAGGAACAAGGATTTAACATGCCATTAGAGAAAGCACCTGTGATCCCATCATGTTTGTGGCTGTTGCAGCAGGGTTCTCCAAGCTACGGTGTGACTGAAAAAGTTCTGAAACCAAGATATTCCAATAGTCCAGACAGACCTGGTATTTTTACAAATAACATAAATATATGAATAGTGCAGATTTAGAACAGGAGGAAGAGAAATTCATACTCATGCAAGATAAAAGGATGGTCGTATTTGGGATGCTTTTGGGGGCAAGAGAGAAGAAAACTATATCAACATAAGCTTGAGGAATAAGCACTTAAGCTCGAGAACTCATATCTTTAAATACGCAGAGCAATTAAACATATGTCAACGTCATACCTTGAAAACCTCAGTATCATCTACATATGAGATGTTGATAAGATATTCAAGACCCAATAGTAAAGCAGAGATATTCTCTTGTGTGGATTCCAGAATACGTATGTGAACCTGCATAAACAGAAAAAAAGTTACAGAGCAAAAAACTCTGGCTTTAAATGGGCCCCCGCAAGTGGGCGGTGGGATTGGTCCCCTTGGATTAGTCGGTCCTAGAGCCGGATACCAAGTTTTCAACAAAAAAAAAAACAGAAAAAAAGTTTATAGCATAACACCCATCAAGCATACGGGAAACATAATATGGAAGCAAAACAGGGGAGGGGGAGGGGAGGGGAGGGGAGGAGAGGAGGAAAAGGTGCTACACACATGGGGAAAAGGAAATTTGAGCACCACAATATAAGATACGAAAATAAGTGTCCATTTTTTAATATGCCACCACAAGCATGATAAAGCAGATAATGCATAAAACTATTGTAAGATATTAGAGTGGAGAATTCAGATAGAAAGTAAAGTTTCTGCATTTTATAATGAACTCTTGATCAAAGAGCTAAAAGTAAAATTGTTTATATGATTGCTAATCCTGCACTAAAAGTGGTGTTTATCGCCAATTATCTAGCAATGGACAGCTAAGCAGTAATAAAGCTAGTATGCTCACACATAATAAAGGTCTAATTTTATCGCCTAGTTCCATTATGTTTCACTATTATATACTTTTAAGATAAAATTCAATATAGAGTATAGACATCAAACAGAGAAAATAAACCCTACCTTGTAAAATAAGGTGAAGAACAGCGCCAAATTCTGAATAAATGCCTAGACAGACAGTGCGAATAAAAAGCCAATGTTAGACATCACAAACAACTCGGAAACTAAATCAGGCTTCTTATTTTCAGCAAATTGCAAAGACTCACTTGTTCCTCAGTTGAACCTTGTGCATATGCCTCAGGTATATTTGTAGTAGGTGGGAGTATGGCCTGATGCATTAAACATAGTATCATCCCAAAATCAGCCACATTAATTATAAATTATTTTATACAATCAAAATAGAACAAAATGGATACATGACTACAATGAAGGAAGCAAACAAAATGAAAAATGCAGCATCAGCATGTGGAATAAAATGAAAAGCTACTTAAATTAAACATACCTGCAACTGAACCATGAATATGTTATACATCTTAACATATTGGGCATCATAGTAATTGTCAAATTGAAGGGATGCCACCTGTAAATATTAAAAATGAATAATAGCCTTGAAAGTTTAAAGTAAATGCACAAGCATTACGAAGAGGGATCATACCTCAGTTAAACATTGCAATGTCAGGTTCCGATATGCTGGCATTGGGAAAAACTTCAGTAATGTCTCGAGCTGTGGTTAACACAAATACATAAACATCTCAGATTTCCTCCATGGCAGTGTAATACTGAATTAAACAGACATGTATACCTACCAATGGTGATTCAAATATATAACCCAAGGGAATCCAAGATAAGAAGGCATGCAATGTAGACAGTGTTGCACGTATGAGCTCAGTTCGTTGGGAAACTGATAACACATATAAGCATAACTCGTGTATGAGCTGAAATTCACTGCAAACAACCATGTGTAATCCTTAGCAAGATATAGGCACTCCATAAAGAGAAAGCGTAGACAAATTACATTAAATAATTCAACTGCTGACTAGCTAGAGCATCTAAAGCCAGAACCAGTTAGAGAATCAATAATCAATAATTGAACCCAACACTTGGAGATTTTAACTTTATAAAAACCATAGACTTTTTTTTTATTAAAAACTACCTTACAAATATCTCATTGAGAAATTAAAAAAAAAAAATCAAAATAAACCATCATCCTGAAAAGCATTACATTCCCCCATCCCCCAGCAGCCCATGCTGGCTTCCCTAGGAACCATTGTTGCCCACCTCAATGGTAGGTCCTCCTTAGAACAAAAAATTGTTGCCAGATTTCCATGTTAAAGTAAGGGGAAATGAAATAGCACCCAAAAATATCACGTTAGATTTTCTTTTATATAGACAAAAGTTATTAATTGTTACCTATTCAACGATTGTTTAAGATCTTTAATCTTCTGCTGAGTCATCTCTCCTCTTGAAAAATCAAAAACCTCTTCACTCAAAAGCTGAAAGAACATTTAATAATGTTACTCATTGATTAGAGGAACAGATTTCAACATAAACCAAGATAAACTTACCTTCAATATAGACATACAGTTCTCACAAATAGTTTCGCTAGTTTTAGCTGCTGAAACAAGGTCAGGAATAAAGTTTCGCCATCTTGCTGGCCACTCATGCTTCAAAATCTGCATATATTATATATTATAACTTTCATCAAGATATTTTAAGCAAATGAGCTGAATAATTGCTTGAGAGTAACAGGAACAAATCAATTTAAATGATAGAAGGAAAATGTAATGTCAATTTTACCTGGACTAATATAATATTGAGTTTGTTGACATACAACCGCTCTGTTCGAAATGAGGCTTCATTTCCAGAAAGCTGTGCAAGACAGGTAGATGATGGAATTAAGAATACATTATCATTATTATGGTTATTATTATAAGCATTGATAAAACAACAAAGTAGGTCAGACTAGCTCATGTATCAGCTTTCTCCATATGATATGAGTGATACCTGTACGATAACATCAGAGATGAAATTTTTCATTCCATCCCGCTGCTCAGCTGGTAATGCATTCCATCTATATTTAATTACACCCTCTAGCACCTGTATTTACAAGCACAGAGAAAATATATACTGAGAAAAGCAGCTAAGAATAGAATTATGGTAACAAAGTGGGGAACTTGTTGGACATTTAATGATCATTACTTCAAAAGCACCAACAACCATGCTGAATGCAGAGGTAAAAATGAAACAAAGTTAACAAACCATGTAAAGTGTAAACAAGCAAGGGAAGTTACTAAGCCTCGAATGTCAGTTGTGTTGGAGCAGGTGGAGGAACTGTCAGACTCAGATTATACTCAATATATATAACATATTTACTGGGGAATCTGTTGTGGAAACTCTTTTTTATTGATCAAACAAACCATTAATTTACCAAATATCAACATTTACTGCAAGATGAAGAATAGACCGAATAGAAAAAACTCGGACAAAGCAAAACAAGAAAACAAAGTTCTCAAATGCAGGCACATGATCATTTGTATAACGGACATGGTTAATGACATATTCAGAGACCATCTAAAGTTAATAAAAGTAAGTACACAAGGAAGTACTCCCCTTAGACAAACAAATGCGGTCATTTTTATCGAGGACACGGCCATTTTAATATTTGTGTTGAAGTTATAGGGTTTTAGATTAGGAAGAAGGGACGGAAAGGAATAAAAGAATCTGAATTATGTTTATGGTTTTTTATGATACAAAAGATGAAATACTAACCCTTGTTTATACCAATGTTAAATAGCAGCTATAGCAGTGTTATACCAATGTTGTTAAATAGCAACTATATCGGTGTTATACCACTATAACATAGCGGAAATTGGACAGATCGCAATTGTTCTTCTATACGCTATTCAGTACAAAATATTGTCAAAACTCAAACAGCGGCTATAGTGGAGCTATAACACTATGGTGTAGTGGAATTTTAACAATCCACTATTTTCCGCTATCAGCGATTGACAACATTGATTTATACTAAAATTAGCTCCTTAATGTAATTAGATATGGAAAATAATCATGATACTAGACTCCTATATTCCTAATCAAATAAGGAAGCAAAACATGTAATATGAAGAAATAAGAAAACCAATCTTAAGATGTAAGCTAACATACGCATACTGCATAGGATAAGAACAAGATATGATAAGATATTTTTCATATAATACTTTCTCTCAAGCTTGAGTTTACTAAACTTTGAGGTTGTTACAAATATATCCTTAGAAGAAGTGCATATAATACAAACAGTATAATTTAAGATTGTAGATAGGCCATATCAGATAAACAAGGATTGATTTTTTTGAAAAGCAGTCACGTAAAAGGGAAAAAGGGCACGGTTTGATCATACACAATTAATTGGCAAAGCGGCAAACCTAGTTTGGAATAGTGATCATACACGATTGATTGGCAAAGCACAAAACTGGGTTTAAATTGTTCAATGAACAAACTTTAACTAATGTTCATCAATTGGATTAACTAACTAATAAATTATACGATTCCTATCATTATCAATCTGGTTTCCGATTTAATAAAAAAAAAAAAAGGTTAGTCGATATGATATTTGCCAAGGTTTAAAATAAAGACCCACAACTACGATTGTGACCCCAATGTCAAATTGCCAAGGTTTTAAGACCTCAGCAATCGCAGTAACGACTACTGCAAATTTCCTGCAATACCAAAGACCGCATTGCATCCACAATATAAAACCAAGGTAAACATTATCTAATAAATATTATGCAAACAATCTAAACTCTTGTATTACTTGAGCAATAGGGTACATTTGCTCTTCAGGTGGAGTGGGATTCTCAACCATAACACATAGTTAAGAAAACTAACCTGCAAAGCAAAGAACTTAGTATTTAGATTTTGAGTCTTCTGTAAAATATGCATGACTTGAAGCCACATATCCGGATTGTTTTGCAATTCCCGCAAAATCTGATCAGCAGCAGTTCTCTGCATTATTTACAATGTAAACACAATCATCATTAGAAAAAACTCTACCATTTCAAAATTTTTAAAATAAACAACAAAATTGTAAATCGAAATCGCAAGTTTTACACAATCAATCATACTTCCCAAAGTCTTTCTTGGTAAAACCATTCATTTCATCCAAACAATATAACCACAAAAAGTATAATTAGAGTCACCAAAACAGATTAAAATCATAAACTACTTATAGCCGTTAATTTACACAGAATAAACACATTATAGTACTAAACCCTAACTCTTAAAATTTCCATAAGGTTTAATTAATTTCAAACATTGAACAACAACAACAACAAATAGTGATGAAATGAATACTCGACTCGAAGCAAAACGATGAGTGAAGTTGAAAGATAGTTAATGAGTTTAACGAAGAAAATGTTGAGTGAAAACGGAGATAAACCTGTTCTTTAGATCCGGTGCCATAGAAAGCAGCGACAGTAGCATCGAGTAAAGGGACATCAATAGGTTGAGACAAATCACGGAGTTTATCGGCGGCCATGGTGGAAAAGAGAGAGTGATAAACCCTAGAAAAATAAGCGCGGTGAAAAAACGCGATTATTGAAAAAAAACGAAAAGATGGAAGGGAGGGAAGAATCGAAGAGAAGAGAAGGAGGGAGTGAAAGGTTTTTGGAGTTTTTATTTATAGTGAAAGGAGTAGCTTCAATTTGAAGCAGAGTTTGAATTTTTCGGTTTTTTTTATTTAATTAATTTTATTTTTTTATTTATTTTCTTACCTTTTTTAAAGGATTTTAAGTTTGAAACGTTAGCTAACTCTCAAGCGAGTTTTTTTTTTTTACAAAAGCCCATTTTTATTTTAAGGGGAGATTTATTCGACCAAGACATTGAACTCAAGTGATATGAATAATATTTGTCAGACTTTACTTACCATGCGGTCGAACTTTGGATTATTGTGTCTCTTCCGCTTAAAACTAGAGGGTTAATACAAAATAATGAGAGATTTATTTGTAAGTCACAATTCAATGACAATGTTAATATTGTTAGGTTAGATGTCTTCATCTAGATTTGAATTCAGAACTTCAAAATGTGTGTAAGTTGTATTTGTTGCTTTGTTTGCATATAAAAAAAAATTAAAAATAGAATATGAAAAGCAAAAAAAAAAAAATCTATATGCATTAAATATCTATGTAATAAAAATTATAATATTAAGAGGATAGGTAATTTATGTAGTTTTGGTGATAGTTTTCACTTAATATTGCATTTTAAACCCTAAATCTCAATCATGTTTAAAATGTTTAGTCTTTCACATATGCTTGTTATAGTTATTTTACATATTGTGGTTAAATATATAACACAAATAGTTGGCTTGTGAGGGTCTCTTATGCATTTTTTTTTTTTTTTTGACGCTCTTATTGATGTCTCTTATGCATATTATTATATCATGTCTTCATATATTTATTTATGTTTTGTGCATTTGCCTCTTCTTATATTTTTGCATTGGCTACTGTATAAAGGCAGTGAGAATATCCAACGACCTTACATGATTCACAAAACATTGGCAGATTTTCACAATCAAATCGATGCACCAAGCTCTTGTAACATGTCCACATCAACCAAAATCCAAGCAAATTGTCCCAATATTTTTGAGCTAGTTGTTCAAACAAGAAATATAGGGGTTCCAATCCTTGAAGTGGTGATGAAGATGATTTTGGCCTCCAATATTTCTGAGGCAAATTGTAAATTTGAATTCAACATTGGACATTTGATTTTTTTACTAAATTCGCACATAAACTTTTCATTCAAGAGAAGAAATGAAGATCCGAATTTCATATTTCATGTTCCAATTGTTCTCAAACTTTAAAGATCATCAGAAGTTGCAAAGGAGAACTTATAAAATCATTTCCCTAAGTTTGAAAATCAATTACTTCAAATAAAAGAAAGTTTTTGTGTATTCTTTTAGATGAAGTAGTAAACATCACATAAAACATAGAGCAACTCTAATGGGAGTTGTTTTGTCATAGTCCTCCAACATGGCACACTTTAAATTCCACTTCTTTCTCTTTTCTTTGGTTGGAGTCCGCCAACATGGAAAGACCGTTACATCAGGAAGAGACGTCCGTGAAGGTTGATTTATGACACTATTCAATATAATAATAGTTGCATGTCAACATCAAAGCACTTGCCTTTACTAATTGAATAAAATTTAAACTGTAATTGAATAAAATATTAATATGTAATATAAAATTGTGAGACCAAATATAAGTTCTTTAAGGCTACACTGTTGGAGCAAATAATTAGTGAGTTGCTTCAAAATGATGTGGCTCTAATGAGACTCACAAAATACCTTTGTGAAGGTTGCACCATTGGAGATGCTGATACACACATTACAATATTTTGATCGGGTGGAGGCGTTCAACCTAATAATAGTTATAATTTTCTTAAATCAACTTATTTCACCCCTAATTATAATCATCTCCATTGTCTTTTATATGTCAACGTACACAATCACCTTCGTAAGTATAAATAAAGTAATAGTATAAAAATTATCCTTAAAATATAAATCTACTCACAATTGTATACTTATTATTATAATTTATTTTGTTGGTACATGTTGAAAGAAAGATGAGTTTTTCATCGTTACATAAAAATCAGACAAATTTGAAAGTGATACAAGGAAAAAAAAACAAACATCTCATATAGCCACACTGTGCAAAACAACTGTTTCAATGGTAAGTCCAGGTCCAAAGCCGAACAACACACCCCAGTCGAGTCCTTCTCCGGTGGTTTTAAGTCCATTTTGAGCTGACTTCTTCCTCATCTCATCTAAGATGAACAATACACATGCACTTGACATGTTACCATATTCACTTAGAACTTCCCTAGTGGCTCTCATCTTTTCAGGCTTCAAGGCTAGCTTTTGTTCTACTTGATCTAGAATTGCAGGACCACCCGGGTGTGCAATCCAAAAGATTGAGTTGTAATCAGAAATTCCCAATGGTTTGAATGCCTCAACCAATGCTTTATCAATGTTCTTTGACACAATCCCGGGAACATCCTTAAGAAGATGAAATGTTAGTCCAGCTTCACGAAGGTGACCATCAATTGCGCCTTCACTGTCTGGAGCAATTGTTTGTGCAGTCCAAACCATCTCAAATATTGGTTTCTCAACCTCAGGCACCGGATCAGAACCAACGATTAGTGCAGCTGCCCCATCTCCAAACAATGCTTGTCCAACAAGACTGTCCAAATGAGTATCACTAGGGCCACGAAACGTGACTGCAGTGACTTCAGAGCAAACAACTAAAACACGAGCACCTTTGTTGTTCTCGGCTAAATCTTTAGCCAAACGAAGCACCGTGCCTCCTGCAAAACAACCTTGTTGGTACATCATATACCTTTTTACATACGGGCGAAGACCTAAGAGTTTTGTGAGTTGGTAATCGGCTCCAGGCATGTCAACACCACTTGTGGTGCAGAAGATTAAGTGAGTAATTTTTGACTTTGATTGACCCCATTCTTTAATTGCCTTCACTGCAGCCTCTTTTCCTAGTCTAGGTACCTCTACCACCACCATGTCTTGCCTAGCATCCAATGAAGGTGCCATGTACTCACAAAGACTAGGATTTTCTTTCAAAATCTCTTCTGTTAGATACATGTATCTACTCTTGATCATAGATTTATCACCTGAATTAATTATTAAAAAAAAATGACATTATGGTATGTAAATTTAATATGATAAGTTTGTTCTACAAATAATACTTACACATGCGCTGGAATTTCTGTTTGAGCTCAGCCTTATGCTCACTGTTAGTGATCTTGAAGTAAAAATCAGGATATGTACTCTGATCAACCTTGTTAGGTGGATTAGCAGTACCAATGGCCAAAATGGTTGCAGGGCCTTCTGCCCTTTGAGCCTTACGAATTTCAGATACACTAACCATCTTAGTAAGTAGTAATTTGAATGAACTGAAATGGTTTATTGCAGTAGTAAGTAGCTGTTATAGAAAAGGAAAGGGATGAGAAGTGTTGTGGTGGAAAGATGTGTGGGCATGAGATGGTTTTATAGGGAAGAAAGTGTTTGAGTCAAAAATTGTGGCATTACGAAAATATTATATTCAAACAACCAATAATATTATGGCTGGCTGTCTGCTAAATTATTGTGTGCGTCCAATATATATGTCCATGAATTGATCATGTAGGAGTTTGGTAGAAAATACTCACATGACTTTGAACACCCTCTCTAGTCAAACTTTTTCTCTAAAGATATTTTAGTATTTGAGAAAATACTACTGTTCAATTTAATTTTTGAGAAAAATAAAATAATTTTGAACTTTTTTTTGAAAGAAAAATACTAACTTGGTTCATACTTTAATCACCATTAGAAAATGAATGAACACTTAGGTGTCTATCAATTAAAAAGAGATTTTTTTTTTTCATTTTTTCTTTAATGTTAAAAATTTAAAAATTTATTTTTCATCAAGTAATTTATTTGTCAAAATTTCACTTCTTAATTAATAAGTGAAAACACAAATTTAAACTCCAATTAACTTCTACATATTATAATATCTCTATCAACTAAATTTTACTTTTTTTCGTACAGATATTATGCTTTGAGGATCAACACTTTGTATTTTTTCTTTTCTAAAAAATATTCATAACATATCAAAAAAACGGCACACCTACTTATACTTAGTTTGTTTGATTAAAAAGATGAACCCCAACTAGTCGTATATGGGGTGGGGTGCTTGTGGTAAGCTGCCTTGGATATGAATATGATATGAGGAATTCAAATCTTGTACAAAACTTTAGGGTACGTACCAAAATCTCCGCTATTTATTTATTTATTTATTTATTATTAGGACATAATTGTCTTTTTTCTAATGGTTTTTAAGTAGAGGCTAGGATGTCATAGTTTTTTTAAGGTTATCATAAAAGCGGTGATTCTCTCTTTTAAAATGGATTTTCTCCGTACAACAAAGGCTATTGATTGAACAAACAACTTTTTGTTTCTCTCGGTGAGATTAACTCATTTAGTACGGGGACATCACATTATATAAGTAGAAACATATTATATAATTTAACCTTCCGATATTCACTTATTCACCTTTAAAATAAGAATGTTTATTTACTAGACTACTTGACAAAAAAATTTCCTACCACATAAATTGATTTATTATAGGTGATATCACAATTTTTTATGAGATTTTTTTGACGGTAAATTTTTTATGCGCTTATATTTGGAAATCTCAATCTGAGTTATATAGTACTTCCTCCAGTCCTTAATATAAGAGAAATTTTACTTTTAAAATTTATTGAGAATCTAATGTATATAGTCCATAATATAGACTAGATACATTGAATTCTCAATGAATCTAAAAAGTAAAGTTTCTCTTATATTAAGGGCCGGAGGAAGTACGTCACAACCCGACTATGAAAAATGCAGAGAGAAATTTTATAGTGAGTAGTGTGTCATTACTAAAGGTCGGAGTGTGTTGAAGTACATTAGAAGATTAATGCAATTGGAGTGGGAGGTCTTAGTTTTCCATACTTACCGTGAAGAGAATCGATGTGCTGATACTCTTGCGCATATTGAGTGTGAGTTAGGTTCTTCTGTGATTTTTTATGAGTCATGTCCGACTCAAATTACGCATGTTTTTCTTGATGATCAAGCTGAGATTACTATTCCCAAACTAGTCTCGTTGTAATTTCCTTTCTGATCTAACCTGTTGATCAGAAAGGTTGAGGCCGGTCCGTTGAGCAAGCTTCCACACCGAAGGGGGGGTTTGTACCTGCAGGTGCTCCGATGCCTAAGTCAGCAAAGAGGACAAGAGATACAAAGAAGAGAGAGAAAGAAAGTGTAGAATGGTTTTTGAATACCTGGCTCTCCTGTTTAGGAGAGCTTATATAGTGCCCCCAGCGCTGGGCCAAAGGTTGGTCTATTGGGCCGGGATAACCGGCCCAATAGACTCAACTGCCAAGATAGTCCCTGTATCGTAGGGGAAGACCGTTATTTGCCTCTATCTTGGTTGGAGCCGTTCCGCTATTCGCGGGTAAGGGATAGGCTCGATGTCAGGTGTGCTTGGATAAAGGAGCACGTGCTAAACGTGCTGCTTAGCTGTCAAGCTAAGGTGGAATGGATCAACATGCATGGATAGATGAGCACGTGTTTAACGTGCTGCTTACCCATTATGTCGAGCAGGGCACGTCATTGGCTGACGTGTCGGGGAAGTCTCCCCTTATTGGGTTGTGCCCCAAATGTCGGGCAGAAGGGATTGGGCCAGCTCTTGGCCCAGTCCAGAACAGGAGCCCCCCAAGTCGTTGCTCCTAGGCATAGGAGTAATGACTTAAGGTCCAGGCCCGTATGTCGAGGAGGCATTTTCCCCCGTCAATCCTAGGAGGAGTTTATAGTTCACTGTTTATGATTGTTGCTCGTTTGCGCGAGGAGAGTATATATGCTGCTCGTAAATTCCTCTGTGGCATGACGAGGAGAGTTTTCCAGGGAGGAAGATTTCCTTAGCTCGCAGCGCGTGCCACGATGTTCGTGGAGGAAATTACGGGGAAGAGATTTTGCCTTTGAAAGTCATTGGCTTTTTACTTCCTCGACTTGATGTCGAGGAGATATTGCGTATACTGCGTCAAGTTGATGCTGCCTGTTTTTGCGGGCATGTTCGTTTATGTTGTTTGCCTTAATTCCCCGTGATTTTCGCCTGCTCGCGGAGTCGAGGAGACATTTGCGTTGGGGATAACGATGAGTTCCTCGTGGAACGCGTCGTCAGTTTGAAGTGACCTGAAAAGACAAGCGTTTCGTCTTTTCAAGCCATGTGTGTGTGCTATGAAGAGACGCAATAATTGCCTAGGGAAACGGCTCTTTATTGCTTCGCTTTACGAGGAAGCTTCTGGGCCGCAGGATTGATCACGCCTTTTCGTTTTCCGCGAGATTGAATCTTAGCCATTTGATGGCTTTTAATTATGATCGTTAGATTTGATCAATGGCCCTGGTGCCATCAGGTGCGCTGCTTCATGATGCAGGATGCAGGAGCCTGTGGCTTATAAATAGAAGGGAAGAAGGTTAATTGCAAATTTTTCACTCTCTGCATTCTCTGCGCCCTTTTGCTGCTGTTGTTGTTTGATTTAGCTCCCAGAGTTTCACACCCAAGTTCCAAAGGGCTTTCCATTTTCTTCTTGACAAAGGTAAATTCTCTTTGTTTTTACCTTCGTTGTTGTGTAGATTTATGCTTCCATTTTATACCCATTTTTTGTTTGTGTTAGATTCGGGTGTGTTTTTAGCCTTTTGAGTTTTGAACGTTATCTTTGAATGTCCTTTCCATCGTGTGTTTGTAATTTTGGGTTTTTAGTGACCCTTCTTCGATTGTGTGTTGGTGGTTTTGGCCACTACTTCTAGTGAGATTTGGTGTTTGGTGGTAGTAGTTTCACTTTCAAACGCCATTTATATGTGTTCTAGCGCTTTTAGGCTTGAAACTCTGGGTTCTGCGAAGAACACCTTGAGCAATTTTTCTGGAAAATGATGGATATGTATGAAGGTTGTTGAATTTCTGGAGAAATAGCGAAGAACGTTGATGAATGTTCATCAGTTTCTAGGAATCTGATGAGTTTTGTGTCGGGGAGGAAAGTGTTGTTTCTTCTCCCCGTTACGACTATTACATTGTTGGAGAGAATTGGATCGCTATTTCTCCCCGTTAATCGTAGCAACAAAATAGGTTAGTTAAACCTTGTGTCGGGGACCTTCTCCCCGTTTTTGACTTAAGAATTTGAATGAAAAATGAGTTTGAACAAACTCTATGTCGGGGAGCGTCTCCCCGTTACTTCCTTGAGAAATGTGTAGATAAATGAGTTTGTAGAAAACTCTGTGTCGGGGAGCTTCTCCCCGTTTTTAACTTTGAGATTTTATGCAAAACTAAATTTACTTCTGAGCGTCGAGCCATGTTGTTAGCTTGTGTCGGGGAACTTCTTCCCGTTTTTAGGGTTTCTCCTCGCTTCCTCTGTTTTGTCTTTGTTTGCCATTTTGATAAGGGCTTTTGGTCGGGGACAGCGTCCTCGCCCTATTTCACGCCCTTTCACTTGAATTGCGGTGAAAGGGTGGATTTGATAATTGTCGAATTCACTTTATTTTCGCTGCTTTTCAGGTGTTCGAAATGTCCGACGTAGAGGAAGTGACGGGGAGCCAAGCAACATCGAAACACAAGCTGGTCGACACCATTACCGATCCAGAGCTGGCATGGGTTGCGCCCGAGCCTCGGGGAATTGCTTCAATGATTACCGCCCAAGATCCGCGCCTCTTTACTGTCGTTGAGGAGGCTGGTTCGGAAAACTGGGAGGTTCATGCACCTGCCGAAGGGGAGCGGGTTTGCTCGTCGTACACAGGAGGTAGATTTACTATGTACGAGATGGCATTTAAAGAGTTGGGATTGCGGCTGCCCTTCAACAATCTCGAAGCTGGGATTTTTGGTCGGCTAAGAGTGGCTCCTTCCCAGCTTCACCCGAATTCGTTAGCGTTCATCCGGGCATATCAGATCCTTTGTCGGTATCTGGAGGTGGAGGCTACTGTTGCCCTATTTTTCTACATCTTCCAAATCCAACGACAGAAAGTCGGGGACTGACAGGGTTGGATTTCCTTGAAGCACCAGTCGAGCAAAATTTTTAAGATGTTTGTCGAGTCTGCTCGGGGTTTCAAGGAGAGGTACTACGTGGTGAAGCCGGTGACGGAGTTTGATTTGGACTCTCTGCACATGGAAAGGCCCGTGTTCCTCGAGGATGGGTCTCCTCAGTTGGACGAGGAAGGGGAGCAAGTAATGGAGTGGGTTCTTCGATTCCCACTGTCGTGGTCGTCGGAACATTTTGTACTGCGAACCGACGAGTATTTGACGACTGTCGAGGACCTGAACTCGGCGGAAATGGCAGGCTTTGAGAAGCTTAAGGCCTACGTGGATGGCTTTAAGCCGTGTAAAGTTGTAACTAGTTTAGGGGAGGTTGCTTTAGATAAGCACGGTAGACCGAGGATCGAACCTCGTTATGTTAATACCAAGTTATTATTGTCGTGCAAGACTGTCTCTGCTGAGGACACTTTGTTGGGTATCTATTTTAATTCCTGCCCGTTTTTTACTTGTCTATATTCAGCATTTTTGATGTTTTGAATTTCTCCCCGTATTTCTGACCACGTTTCTGACTTTGCAGGTAGAATGGCTGATCTTGCTTCCGAGCTAATGAGAATAGCTGCTGAGCATAAGGGAGAGAAATCAAAGAAAAAGGCGAGGAAATCCAAGCCTAATGTTTTGATTGCTGAACAAGCTGCTTCGGGGAGCGTTAGCCAGTCTTCACCGGTGGGGAGCTCAGCGGGGACTGGGTCTGGCCGGGTAAAGAGGCAGAGGGATGAGCCGATGAAGACCATTAATGTCGACTTATCTGAGGGTGATGGGGGATTTGTTCTCCCTGCTTGTTTGAGCAACAAGGATTTTTTTAATAACAACCCTCCTCAGGTGCCCGTCTCGGAGAGGGACTATGTTCTGGGAGTTTCCGCAGCTGCTCGACAAAATCAGCTCACCCAAGACATTGCTGCTGTCATCCGGCTGGCGGAGACAGCCTTGGTTTTGAACGAGGGGGGGCCTAATCACGAGGCTGAGAAGCTGGCCGCTAAAAACAGGAAGCTGGAGGCTGAGATTGCTTTGCTGGAAAATGATCTGCTCGACCTTAGGAGCAAGCAGGAAAATTATTTCAAGAATATGGAGGAGGCCCGACTTACCGCTGAGCAGCTGGAGAAGACGAATAAGGTGCTCGAGGACCTGAAAGTCAGCAGTGCCGAGCAGAGGAGTAAGCTGTTGGAAGAACTGGCTATGTTGCAAGCCAAGTGTGCCCCTCTTGAGGATGAGAATGAGGAGACTCTCAAGTTTGCAACTCGAGGAGACCTGGTGAAGGAAATCAAAAGGCAAGGGGGCTTGATGTTGGCGAGCATGGTGCATGGGTGGAAGAATGCGATCGCCCAACTCAAGGTTGTGAATGCCGAGCATGGCTTGATTACTGATGGCATTCATAAGCTCAAACGGGTTGAGAACGGGCAGATTGTTATTCCTGAAGAATATAAGCAAATGGCCCTTGAGGAGGAGAAGTATGATGAGGGTGGTGATGATGATGATGACGAGGAGGAGGAGGAAGCTGAGGAGGAAGCCGTCGGGGAGGAGAAGGCACCAGATGATAACCCAGAGGGTCACGATGAGAGCACCTGATCCTCCTCGACTCTTGTATTTGGGCCTGCGCGCCATTAACTTGTAATTTTCTTTGTCTTATTTTGAACAATATTTGGGGGCCTGCGTGCCTGGTTTTGTAATATTTGGACAAGTGGGTTTTTATACCCGATATTTTATGACAGTGTCCGTTTTGTTAATCCTGCTCGTCTATTTTATGCTCCTCGTTTGTATGTTTAAATTACCGTTTTCGTTTTGCTAAGTTATGCCTATTCGTGATATACGCATGTCTTTATGCTTGCTCGTTTTTAACTTAACAAAATTTTTGGTTTTGGTGTTTGAGTATTTGCTCGACACTGTTGTATGCCTGCTTGACAAAACTTTTTCTTTATTTGCAAGTTTTTTCTTTCGAGCGCGTGTCATCGAGGAGGTCGTCCTCGGATTTAACTTAGACAGTTTAGGGAACTGCCTAAGCGCCTAGAGTTGTTTCTGAGGCTAATACGGACGCCGACACGTTGTTGTGCCCGCCCCCGCGGCTTGAACTTCCCATCGCGAGCTGGGCGTTAAGCCTTGGCACGAAGACGAGGAGCTTGTCTCAAAGGTCATCCTTGTCGGGGAGGCGCTCTGCCCTTCCTGAGCCAGAGTATCTCCTTTTCAATTGTTTGGATCGAGCACGTGTGCCCGCGTGCTTTCCGTTGTCGAGGTGTCGGGCTCGTTGCTAAAGGATCCGAGCAGCCTTTTAGAAGTGTTTTTTTTTTTTTTACTTTGGCAATAACTTAGCTATAATATTGTTTTAATTTTTGGGCGTTCCAAGGTCGAGGAAGTTTCTTCCCTCGAAGATCCTCGAGATAATACGCGTCATTTTCTGTTTTGTCAATGACGCGATATGGTCCTTCCCAGTTGGCCGCCAATTTACCATCCTGGGAATCCTTAGCATTTCGTCTTAAGACGAGGCTGCCCACTTCAAATTCTCTTTTGATGACTTTAACGTCATGTCGGGCAGCTATTTTTTGCTTAAGGGTGGCTTCCCGAAGGGATGCCCCCGTGCGGATCTCTTCGACGAGATCCAGCTCTTCACGGAGAGCTTCGTCGTTCATTTCTTCTTCGAGCGGTTGCTCTGTTCGGCGAGATGGCTCGCCCACTTCCACGGGGATGACTGCTTCTGTTCCGTATACCATTCGGAATGGAGTCTCCCCGGTCGTGGAGTGTGGTGTTGTGCGATAGGCCCAAAGGACGCTTTCGAGCTCCTCGACCCATTTCTTTTTATTCTGGTCCAATCTTCGTCGTAGGCCGCGCAGGATTACTCTGTTGGCGGC
Source organism: Trifolium pratense (assembly GCF_020283565.1). Taxonomy (NCBI): domain Eukaryota; kingdom Viridiplantae; phylum Streptophyta; class Magnoliopsida; order Fabales; family Fabaceae; genus Trifolium; species Trifolium pratense. Next base: position 42,460,260 of record NC_060060.1, read on the forward strand.
CTCGGCTTGCCCGTTTGTTTGGGGATGCTCCACGGAAGTGAAATGTTGCTTGGTCCCCAGGGCAGCGAGGAAGTCTTGGAATCCTTTGTCCGTGAATTGAGTCCCGTTGTCCGTGACGACGGCTTGTGGTATCCTAAATCGGCAGAGTACGTCGCGTTTGAAGAAACGGAGTATCCTGAACGACGTTATGTCGGAGAGGGGTTCTGCCTCTACCCACTTGGTGAAGTAGTCCACAGCGACTATTAGAAATTTATTTTGGTGGAGTCCCTTTGTGAAAGGGCCAAGTATATCCATGCCCCACCAAGCGAAGGGCCATGGTAACGACAAAGATTTGAGTTCGTGGGGAGGAGCTAGGTGCATGTCCCCATGTCGTTGACATTTGTCGCACTTTTTCACATGGTCCTTAGCGTCTTGCTGCATGGTGGGCCAGTAATATCCTGCTCGGAGAGCTTTTCTGGCCAGCGATCTTCCTCCCAGGTGCTGGGCGTTGATCCCCTCGTGTACCTCACGCAGGATGTAGTCGACTGTTTCCTCGTCGACACATTTTAAGAGCGGGATTGAGAACCCTCGTCTGTATAACTTTCCGTCAAGGATGACGTATGCGCATGCTCGACTTCTAATTACGGCTGCTTCTTTCTGATCGTCGGGGAGGGTTCCGTTCGCGAGGAAGTTGTAAACGGGGGTCATCCAGCAATTTTTGTCGCCAATGACATTTATGTCGAGCACGTTGGTCGTTTTCTCGATGCTTGGTCGAGGGAGTATTTCTTGAATGACGGGTTTGTTTCCGCCTTTCTTTTTTGTGCTCGCCAGTTTGGACAGGATGTCTGCCCGTTTGTTGTGCTCGCGTGGAACGTGTTGCACTTCCACGGATTGGAACTTAGTGATTTTTTCCTTCACTAATGCTAAATATTCGGAGAGGTTATCATTTTTGACTTGATACTCTCCTAATACTTGTGAGGCAACAAGTTGTGAATCTGTGAAGATTTTAATTTCTTTTGCCTCCATGTCCTCGGCCAACCGTAGTCCTGCTAGGAAGGCTTCGTATTCTGCTTGGTTGTTCGATGTCGGGAAGGATAGTGCTAGGGATACCTCGATGATGATCTCGTTCTCGTTTTCCAGGATAATTCCTGCTCCTGCTCCCGTGGCGCTCGATGCTCCGTCGACGAATATTGTCCATTTGTCTGCCTCGCTTGTCGTGGAGGCTGGACTCGTCATTTCGGCCACAAAGTCTGCTAGGACTTGTGATTTTAGCGCTTTTCTGCTTTCATAATGAATGTCGAATTCGGAAAGCTCGAGGGACCATTTGAGCATCCTGCCCGCCATATCTGGCCGACCAAGCAATGACTTGATTGGTTGGTCGGTTCGGACTACGATTGTGTGTGCTAGGAAGTAGTGGCGTAGTCTTCTTGCTGCGTTGATCAAGGCAAGGGCCACCTTCTCGATTTGTGTATATCTGAGTTCGGGCCCCTGGAGAGCCTTGCTTGTAAAGTACACTGGTTTTTGTCCTTGCGTTGTTTCACGGACAAGGGCTGCGCTGACGGCCTCAGATGCGACGGAGAGGTAGATGTATAACACTTTCTCGACATCCGGGCGCGAGAGGACTGGGGGTTCGGACAGGGCCTTCTTAAGATGTTGGAGGGCCTGCTCGCACTCGTCCGTCCATTCGAACACAGCTTCTTTCCTTAGTAATTTGAAAAGCGGTAATGCGTGTTGAGCAGATTTTGCTACGAAGCGAGACAATGAGGTCAGCATTCCGTTCAGGGTTTGTATGGATTTTTTGTTGCTCGGAGTTGGGAGCTCCGTAAAGGCACGACATTTGTCGGGGTTGGCTTCGATTCCTCGTTCTGTTAGGTAGAATCCGAGGAACTTTCCTGCTCGTACCCCGAAGGTGCACTTTTCTGGGTTGAATCGCATGTTGTGTTTTCTGGCCTGCTCGAAGACCTTACGTAAGTGGGCGGTATGGTCGATTTCCTCATGGGATTTTACGATCATGTCGTCCATGTAGACTTCGAGCATGTCGCCTATTTCTCCCCGGAATACTTTGTTCATCATCCGCTGGTATGTAGCACCAGCGTTTTTTAGACCGAAGGGCATTACGTTGTAGTAATAGTTGCCCGACTCGGTCATGAAAGCTGTTTTTCCCCTGTCGGCCACAACCATTGGGATTTGGTTGTATCCTGAATATGCATCCATAAAAGACAATAATTTAAAGCCAGAAGAATTATCGACTAGTTTATCAATGCAAGGTAAAGGATAGGAATCTTTAGGGCAAGCCCTATTGAGATCGGTATAGTCAACACACATGCGCCATTTTCCATTAGATTTTTTCACAAGTACAACGTTAGACAACCAGGTAGTGTATCTGGCTTCAGAAATAAAATTTGCCTCTAGGAGGTCTTTTACGGCTTTTTCAGCAGCCTCCGCTTTTTCGGGAGACTGCCTACGCCTACGTTGCACTACGGCACTAGCAAGTGGGTCGACAGTAAGTTGATGACAAGCGATGTTTGGATCCAGCCCGGGCATGTCGGCAGCGTGCCATGCGAATAAATCAGCATTTTCTCTAAGGCAGGCTTTCAGCTGCTTCCTCGCCAATTCGGGGAGCCCTGTCCCAATCTTGACTCCTTTTTCTGGATCCTCGCCAAACTGGACTATCTCAAAGTCTCCATCTGGAATGGGGCGATAATGCTCTTTGCTCGCCTCGTCGTCCTCCTTCTCTTCCTTCCTCAGCTTTTTCTCCTCCTTATGTTCTTTCTTGGAGGTGCGGCTGTCAAGATCAACAGAGCTCACACTTGGACCGGGCAGACTTGGTGGTGCTTCCGGGGATGGCTTTGGTGGTGTTTCCGAGGAAGGCTTTGGCTTCTTTGGTTCAGGAGCTTTGCCAATGAAATTGTTGCCTTTGGATGCTGCGTCGAAGCACCTCCTCGCGGCTTCAATGTCCCCGTGTAGAGTAGCAACCTGCCCCTTATGAGTGTAATACTTCATCTTCAGGTGGGCAGTGGAGGGGACAGCGATCAGGTCTGCTATGGCCGTCCTGCCGATGATGCATTGGTAGAGGCAGGGGCAGTCCACGACCAAGAATTTGACCCTGATCGACTTGGCAGTTTCCTCGGAGCCAAAAGTGACTATGAGGTCGACATAGCCCCAAGGCCTAGTGGTTGCCCCGTTGAATCCTGTGAGATCTGAGCCCAAGTACGGGGTGAGGTGTGTCTCGTCCAGCTGTAAGGTCCTGAACAAACTGGCGTACATAATGTCGCAGGAGCTCCCCGGATCGATGAGGACCCGACGAACGTCCATGTTGGCCATGTCTGCCCGGACGAGGAGGGGAATTTGGAAATTGGCTGTCCCACCGGGCAGCTCTTCTCGATAGAAGGCTAAAGGCATTGATCGCCCCTTCGCCTTGTCCAGCGTTGCGTTCATATTCGAGGACGTGTTAATGAGATCCTCGAATTTTCTTTTTATTGATCCGACGGTGTGCTTGTCCATATGACCGCCGGATATGACGAATGAGTCTGTGAAATACTCCCACGTGCTAAGCGTAGGACCAGTATAGGTGTCCCCAAAACCGCTGGGGATAACAAAATCTTCTGGCCGGGATATGCTCATAGCTATTTGCTTGGCGTTTTTCTGCCCGGCTGGCTGTGGAGGTACCTCCTCGACCGCGCGAGTCTCCGCGGTTTCTGGTCGAGGATCATTGTTTCTTTTCACGAACTGTCTTAGTTGTCCGCTTCTGATCACGATTTCAATAGCATCCTTCAGTTGGATGCAGTCGTCGGTCCTGTGACCATAACTCTTGTGGTATCTGCAATACCTATTTTTGTCTTGGCCGGGTTTCAGGGGGGTTGGCTTTGGTTGCTTCACATTTGCTCTGTCGAACTCAGAGATGTGAATTTCAGCGAATATCTCTCCCCGTGATTTGACGAGGGGGGTGTAGGTGGCAAATGTGCTTGGAGGGCCACGAGGCTCTCGTCTTTCGCCCCTCCTTCTGTCTCTGCCCCTCTCGCCACCCCGATCGCCGCCTCTTTCGAACCTAGACCCACCATTATATAAAAAAATATGGGTTAAATATGCAAAAAGTCCCTGCACTTACGAGTCATTTGAGTTTTAGTCCCTGCATTTTAAAAACATTTCATTTTGCCACTGCACTTTCATTTTACTTTAAAAATGGTCCTCAGACATTATTTTTTTGTTGAAATAACACATTTTTGCTGATCTGTCATTGTTGACTGGACTTTAGAGTTGATGACTCATTTAATTTTGCAGTGAATCGATCAAAATACCTTTAAATAAGTAATTTTTTAAAAGTAAAATAAAATTGACATATCATAAAAAAATGTGTCACTTCAACAAAAAATGAGTTCAGGGACCATTTTTAAAGTAAAATGAAAGTGCAGTGGCAAAATGAAATGATTTTAAAATGCAGGGACTAAAACTCAAATGACTCATAAGTACAGGGACCTTTTGCATATTTAAGCCAAAAACTATATATGTTTTTGAATGAATTATAGTACGTAGTATAATTTAGAAGTACACTTATGTCAAAAAAAAATTTAGAAGTACACTTTTTTTTTTTGAATTAGAGATCGATGGAATAAAATTTGTTAAAAAAATAATAATTATGAAAGCAGTTTGATCCTCACTAATTATTAATGTCCATATATAACAAATTGAGAGGAATTTAGGACGGAACGGGCTTCCTCAGAAATTAGTGAAAACTAGTATTAGGAAAAAAAAAATTCTACCCTAACAATTGTCCATTTATCCCAATATTAATTTTGAATGGAGGAATTTGCCCATATAAACTAAAATCCTGAAACCCTGAAGAAAAAAATTTGATTACCATAACATTTTGGAAAAAAGTGTTCTGGTATGTAAAATTTTTTTTGTTATCGGAACACTTTGAAAAAAAGTCTTCAGATATATGAAATTTTTCTAATTTTTTTTATTACCGAAACACTTTGAAAAAAGTGTATACAATTTTTCTAAATTTTTTTTTGTTACCTGAAAAGTGTGCAAATATGGAAATTTTTCTAAACCAAAACACTTTAGAAAAAAATGTGCAGGTATGTAAAATTTTTCTAAACCAAAAGTCACTCAACCAACCCTTGTCTCTAATTCTATTCTCCCTAAAGGTAGAGAAGAGGCTTCAAGAAGATGGTCGTTCCAACCTCTTCCTAACATAGGTGAGAAACCGCCACCATTGAAACCACATGATCGGATTACTGTTTTAACACGGTTACTTAATCAGTCTATGTCACTTATTCATATTTTATTAAGAGAAAAAATATTTTTTTGTTCATATTTTTTTATTATTTATAAATCAACTCTATATGTGTTATTTTCTTGAGTTTAATTGTTGTGCACCGTCGGTGTAATTTTTTTTTACACATACATCCAATGACGCGTTGCCACATCATTTAATGAATGTGACACATCATGTGTTTTTAATTACCATACATGATGTGTCGGTATATTATTGGACGCATGTGCAAAATAACTTTACACCGACGGTGCATATAAATTAAATTCTATTTTCTTACTTGATATTCTCAATAATTTTTAAATACATGCCTTAGGAAAAAAAATCACGTGAAAAGAACAAATATATTTTCTCAATAATATGTAACCAAAAAAAAAATCTCAATAATAAATTATTATGTTAATTCTTGAAAAATCACGTGAATTCCTTATATGCACGGACTTTATATATAGCTAATTCATCGATTCAGCGCTAGCTATAATATTAAGTATATAAAGTTGCATTTGAGGATAGCAACATCTGAATCTCGACCAAACACAGAATTTTAAGATCTTCACCATTGATATTTAAGTCTAAAAAGTAATGATATTGACCAAATCATATCTTAACAATTTCATTACTTTTGGAGAATGTTAACTTGCCCTTAAGGCACATGTTAATGAAGCAAAAATAGAAATTATTAAATAATAATTTGTGCATTTTGACTTTTGAAGCATTAAATTTCTTATATCATTAAATGTTGAATTTCTATTTTGGTAACATGTACCCTAAGGGCACATGTTAACAAGAACCTTTTCTTTTTTCCAAGTTCAAAAATTACTCAATGATTTAAATTTTTTTAATGGAGTATCATGTGAATTTAAGGCAATAATCATATTTGATCAACAATTTTCAAATATATGTGTGGGTTATTTTTCAAAACATAATTGCGAAAATAATGATATTGACCAACTATATTTCAGTTTTTTTTTCCTTAAAAAATTAGTAAGTGAAATAATGATATTCAATGCTAAAACAATGTGAGAGCAAAATGATTCTAGGCATGAAATGTTCTTTGAAAAATGCCTCCCAAATAATATAATAATAGATACTTTCCTCTCAAATACCGACGGAAAAGTTGTTCTAAAGTGAAATTTGTGAAACCAAATTTAATTACGAATTCATGCTCTTAGATGATTTGCCGTTGAATATATTTGTGATGGAATGAGTTTAGTAGTATTTTCCCTCCCTAAATATTTTGTGAGACCAAATTTAATTATATATCTGTGTGTGTGATTGGTTTTAAAAGGTTTATAGCATGTCAAGATCAAGAATATATATATTTTCTTTACTCAATTTTTAAGCATTGCACCATTTATCTATTTTTATTTATTGTTCAATTATAAGAGATAGATATATACTAGTAGAAGACTAGTTAATTATTTACTGTATTTGCGAGTAATTACTGTTGATAATCCCTACATTCACTCCATCTGTGAGTAATGAGTGATTTTTTTTTTACCAGAAAAGAGAATGCATAATTTCTGAAAAAATAATTAAAAGACAAATTTTATGTGTAAATTTAGGAACTGAGAAAAAATTAACTGGGGTGAATCCTATTCCTTCAAACCATTTAACTCTTCCGAGTTACATGGCCATTACTCTATAATTTTACGGTTACATTACTACTGTATTAAATTAAATTGGTAATTCTTTGTTTTTTTAGGCCATAAATGGGTAATTATATTTTTTTTTACGGTTACATGGCCATTAAATTAAATTGGTAACTCTACTTTCACGGTTACATAGAAATAAATTTTTATTTTTTTTGACACAAGCAATACATATTATTTTTTTTGGGTCGTAGCAATAAATATTATATTAGGAGTTAATGTTTTTTCTTAAGAAATTTTTTTTTTTATAAGTTTCATAAGTTAATGTTGAATCGTATATTACCAAATACTATTATAATGCTAGAATTATTAAAGGAAAATAATAATTTAATATAATTAATAAGAATAAGATAGGCTTTTAACTGGTGCCAAAAATACTAGAATTTAAATTACATAAAACTTTTTCCATTCGTAACAAAAGAAATACATAATGATTTTTTTAATTGTAACCTAAATTCAACTGATCTAAAAATTTCTGGAAGCTTGATAAGTTTGTCCAAATTGCCAATTGGAAGGAATAACAGAAACAAACTCTAAAGCTTTTTTATCACTTGTAGTAACCCAGAAAGATAAATCTTGTCCAACCAAATTTATTCCTGTATGCCAAATTTGTCCCCAATTACGTGTCATTTGAGCCCAATCTGTATTAGATCCTTTGATAAAAACACGTAAAACATCACCAGCATTGGCCACATTGTATACCAAAACCATTAAGAAATAAGGGTTTCCTCTAAGTTCAAACCTAACACCACCACTTTTGACGCAAGGAACACGTCGATATTGAACAGGGACGATACCTGCTTGGTAGATGGCAATAGTTGTAAACATTTTCATGCTCAAGTCAAAGTGTTTAAGTGGAGGATTACACCAATTGCCATCAGGTTTGTTATAATTGGGAGGACAAAAATTTGTTGCAGTAACGGTGATTGAGTTCACATTTTTTACACACCATCGGGGGTCATTGACACATTTGATCTCAAAACATGCACCACAACTATAGCCTTCGTTAAATAATGCAGTGCTTAGTGCCGCGGTTTCAAGTCCATACCCTTGTTGAAAGAGATCACCATAACCACAAGCTCCCTCTACATTAAATAATTAAATGTAACTTTTCTTAGGATTTAATCAACGTGTAACATGTACATATATGTGATTTTGGATGAAAAATGTAATAACACACTCAAGCGATATTGACTATTTTACAAAATTAAATTAAATGATTCATATTATATTTTCACCAAATTTATGAACAAAATTGACTAATGGTCACAAATTCAATTGTATTAAAATACAAATCAATCCAAAAAAAATAATCACACACATAGACAAATGATCTTGACTATTTAATGAAGATCAGATGACTCATATTATGATCAATTGTAAAAAGTAAAAATTAGAACTTGATGATGATCAATTTCTTTAAAGACAAAAAAAGGGGAGTTTAATTTGATACTTACGCATGGTTTCAGCGCCTTGCATATCACCGTAAAAGGTTGCATGGGCATCGTACCACCTTGAGTCAAGGGGAGTGCGAGCTAGGGCATGTACAAAGAAGATTGTGAAAAGGGCCAAAGGAACCAAAGAATAAGACTTAGCCATACTTTGGTTATAAAGGAAAAGTACAGGAAAATGGCTGAAATCACAGGTTATAAAGGGTGTGGCATATTAATAGGCTGTAATGTACATTAATTAGAAAATTAGGAAATAAAAGATAATTTGAAATTCAATTAATATATCACATAAAACAACGTACCTTTTTCTTTTGGGTACATAACGTACCTTATTTGGTTTGATACTACCTTATTTGATACAGTGCTTTTTTTTTATCCAATTAAGTAAACAAAAAAAGGATATAAAGGTGTTGGCATTTTTTTTATAGTCCAATAAATAATTGACTAGATAAACAATTTAGGAATTCAAACGTAAAACTTGTTTGGTGTGAAAATGTATAGGAAGACTAATTCATTAAATAGAGTAAAATTACGATGAGTGATTTAGTTATAAAGTTTTCTTTTAAAAAATTTAACCATACTATTACGTTCTTAAGGATGAATTCAAATTCACAAGTTGGATTGGCAAGTTCAGATTAACTATACCTAACAAGAAGCAGATAAATATGTTGATTGGTTAGCGAACTTCGGTTTAACCTTGAACTCTTTTAATTTGCATATTTTTTAGACTCCTCCTTGAGAGTTTAGAAATTAACTTGCTGGTTCTCGAGGAAAAGAAATCCCAATAATCAAGAGTCAACTATATGATAAATGAAAAATCTGACTAAAAATTATTTCCGCGAAATATGGAAACTTGAAACAAATAAAATGATAAATCATATTTAGTGCATGCATTATAAATATAGACAATGGTCAAATATGGAATATCGTAAGAAAATGGTCAAATATGAATTGTGCAAACCAATAAAAAATAGTCATAAAATTAAATTGTGTAAAAAAATGTCATAAAATTAAAAAAATGTCATTAATCAAATCTGCAGTATTCCTTTCCCATTAAGAAAAAGATGCCACCGTCATAAATCATTAATGTTTTAAACCTTGAAAGGAAAAATAAAACTATTCCAGTTAACCAATAAAGCATGTAAAATAAAATCATTAATGTTTTCCAGATAATAATTCCAAAGAAATACTTGAAAAATAACCATTACTATCATAATTACCATTTTCAATTCATTTATCATTCGTCTGACCTAAATATAGTTGAGCCATGTTGAACAAGTAAACACAAATTACGGAATAATCACTCCACCATATACTGCCAGCAACGTTTATCATCAAGAAAACTTTACATCAATTTTGAGAATATCGTATATAAGAAGTGCCGACAACATTTTTATTTTTTCACAGTTATCCGGCCAACTGGACCCCATAAATATTTGGTTTGGAAGTCAGTTTTAATCGCCTCCTGATTGTAGTTATGGAGGATCGAATCGTGATCCTCCATATCAAATTCAGCGTCAATCAGACTGAACCAATTAACGATTTGTGACAACATTCTTTTTTCAATACCCACTTTAATATTTTATTTTTTACCGGTTGGAATGTGGATCCTTATATGAAAAGTTTCGAGTAAAATAAAAATAAAAAATAGAGATCAATTTGTAATTTTCAAAAATTTAAAGTATCAATTTGAAAATATGAGCCAATTTGCAATATTTGAAACAATCTTAGAGGTCAATTTACAAATGCTATTTTAAGTAGCTTATCATTTTTTCTTCCAATTTTACCCCTTTCATCTTATATACTTGAAAAACAAATAAATATTAATTAAACATATCTTTTTTATGTTATTTCATACTTATAAGTTAGTTCAACCGCTTTTTGCTTGTTCAAAAAAAAAAGTTAGTTCAACCACTAATTTTATCATGCACTATAAATTCAATCAGTTAATTTATCAGCTGTAAACTAACAACTAACTGTTAGGTAATCAATGATCCATTGTTTATTCATTAGCAAAGGTTGCCTTATATAGGCTTACAATGTTGGGCCAAGCCCAATCAATCTAGGCCCAAAAGAGCTTCCTAACATACCCTCCCTTAAGCTTGATCATTACAAACTTGATCAACTTAAACCTTCTAAGACAAAATTCAAACATTACAATAAAACTGAACACAAAAAAAATACATTGCAAAGAACTAAGTAACAAGGTTGCAGTCAACAGCTTGTAGGCTTGACACAAGTTGCAGGCATAGGTTGCAGGCGCGCCTATGAGCACAAGCAGTGCAGTAATAAGCCAAGCACACGAACCCTGCTGCCAGCCAACACAGTCAAGCAAACTAGCAATTCCATCAGAAACAAGCAATTGCAGCTATAATCCAGCTGCAAGCCAAGCAAACTCACACAACTAACACATGCAGGCCACACCAATCCTTAACTCAATTTTGAAAAATTCACACATGCCAATTCCCTCCCTTAATTTGCAAAAGCTATCAAGCTTGAGGGGCTTGGTCATGATATCTGCCAGCTGCTCTTGTGACCTGCAAAACTTCAATTCAATCACACCATCTCTGCTTAGATCCCTCAGAAAGTGGAATCTCACATCAATGTGTTTGCTCCTTCCATGCATAATGGGATTTTTAGACAACTTGATAGTGGAACTATTATCACAGTTGACATTAATGCTGCCAACTTGCTCAATGTGCAGGTGATCCAAAACATTTCTTAACCACAAACATTGACAAGCACATGAGGCTGCAGCAACATACTCAGCCTCAGTTGTTGATAGAGTAACAATAGGTTGCTTTTTTGAGGACCAGCAAATTGCACTATCCCCTAATGTAAACACATAACCTGAGGTGCTTTTCCTGTCATCATAATCTCCAGCATAATCTGAATCACTCCAACCTTGCATAGTTAATCCAATGCTGTTCTTACATTTGTACAAAATACCAAACTTCATTGTTCCTTTCAAGTACCTCATTATTCTTTTCACCACTGCAACATGCATTTCAGTTGGTCTTTCCATGTATCTAGCAGCCAAACACACAGCAAAGGTCATGTCTGGTCTAGTGGCTAGTAGATACATCAAGCATCCAATCATCTGTTTGTATGTAGTAGCATCAGTAGCTTTCCCATTTTCATCCTTCACTAGCTTGCATCCAGTGACAATTGGGCTACATACCTTGTTGCAGTCCATCATTCCAAACCTTTTCAGAATCTCAGCACTATACTTATGCTGATAAATGAAGATTCCTTGTTCACTCTGACTTACTTCAACTCCTAAGAAATACTTCATTTTCCCAAGGTCTGTCATTGCAAATTTCTCTTTCATTGAAGCTTTGAATTCATTCATCATTAAAGCATCATTACCAGTGTAGATAAGATCATCCACATATATGCTAACTATCAAAAACTTCTGATTACTGCCTTGCTTGACAAACAAGGTAGCTTCATGACTGCATTTTTCAAACTTTTCTGTTATGAAGTGAGATTCTATCTTGCTATACCAAGCTCTGGGAGCTTGCTTTAAGCCATATAAAGCCTTTTTAAGCTTGTACACTTCATCACTCCTTCCTTTCTGATATCCCAGTGGCTGCATCACATACACATCCTCCACTAGCTCACCATGAAGGAAAGCACTCTTGACATCAAGTTGCAGCACAGGCCATTGTTCATGAGCAGCTAAGCAAAGAATTGTTCTTATAGTGTCCCATCTAGCAACAGGTGCATAGACTTCACCATAGTCAATACCATATTTTTGTGAATATCCCTTTGCAACTAGTCTGGCTTTGTACTTCTCTATCTTGCCATTTTCATTAAACTTGGTTTTGAATATCCACTTAACACCTATTGCTTTTGCTCCCTTAGGAAGGGTGGTCAACTCCCAAGTATCATTTGATTCAATTGAGCTGATTTCTGATTCCATTGCTTCTCTCCAAACTTTTAATTTTGCTGCATCTTCATATGTTTCTGGATCCTCACTTGTGCTGAACATAGCTATTGCAAGGTTTTGTAGCTGGTCAATGTTGTCTAGTTCTTCTGTTCTAGTCACATAATCACTGAGATATCCTGGAGGTCTTCTTTGCCTGGGTGAAAGTGATTCATCACTTGTATTTTCTAAGTCCATGTCACTGTCAAGATTTCCATTGACATTTTCATTGTCAATGTTAGCCTCATCATGATTAACACCTTCATTGCCTGCTGCAATATCAACATTATCATCATCATTATCACTTCCATACTGAATGTTCCTTGAACTTTCAGCCTTTTTATCCCAGTTCCAGCTTTTATTTTCTTCAAACACCACATCCCTACTGACAATTATCTTCCTTTCTTTTGGATCATAGAGCTTGTAGGCCTTGGACTCTTCACTAACACCAAGATGAATACATCTGATGCTTTTCTTGTCCAGCTTCTTTCTCTGAGCATCTGGAATGTGCACATGAGCCACACACCCAAATATTCTGAAGTACTTCACTGATGGTTTGTGTCCACACCATGCTTCTTCTGGTGTGATGTTTTTTACAGCAAAAGTAGGACACCTGTTCATGACATGAGTGGCCCAATTGACTGCTTCTGGCCAGAATCTTTTAGGCACTTCTCTGCAAGATAACATACTTCTCACCATATTCAATAGTGTTCTATTTTTCCTTTCTGAAACTCCATTTTGTTGTGGAGTGTAAGCAGCTGTCAATTGTCTTTTTATACCCTGAGAACTACAGAAATCATTGAACATAGCAGATGTGAATTCACCACCCCTATCAGTTCTAAGACACTTAATCAAGCATCCAGATTCCTTTTCAACTAGGGATTTAAACCTTTGAAACAGTTCTAAAGCAGAAGATTTTTCTTGCATAAAGTAAGTCCAGGTTTTTCTAGTGAGATCATCAGTGAAAGTGATAAAATACCTGTTCCCTCCATTGGACTTAGGGTTTAAGGGACCACAGATATCTGAATGCACAAGCTCTAATTTCTCAGAAGCTCTCCAATTTGCCTGCTGTGGAATACTATTTCTGTGTTGCTTCCCTGACAAGCAATCACCACATTTGTCTTCACTATCTTTCAATTCAGGCAAGCCTCTAACCATCTTCTTTCCAGTCAATACTTTCAACCCTCTATGGCTGAGATGTGCATATCTTTTGTGCCATAGATCAGCTTCTTCCTCTTTTGTTATTTGCAGACAATTTGGAATTATCACAGGTGCATAGATGATGTACATTCTATTTGCAGTCATAGCAGTGCTAATGATCAATCCCTTCTCATCATGAAACAATTGACACATATTGTCTTTAAAGATAATAGTGATACTCTTCTGCTGTAATTGCCCTATACTAAGCAGATTATTGCTTAAGCCAGGCAAATAATACACATCAGTAATCACTATTATTTTTCCTTCCATATCCAATTTCACATTACCTTTGCCCATTACAGCCATCTTTGAGTCATTCCCAAGCTTCACTGATTCTCTGAAGCTTTCATCAAATTCAAACAGCCAATCTTTGTTGCCAACCATATGATTGCTGCAGCCACTATCAAGATACCAAGCCACATGCTTGCAGTCAGTATCCATACCAGAGAAAGCCATTAGTAACATTTCTTCTTTGCTACCAAACTCAGCATAGTTTGCATTTGTATCCCAATCAGGGCATTCATTCTTGTAGTGTCCCAATTTGTGACACTTGAAGCATTCTACATGTTCTTTATTCTGACTTCCTCTCCCTCTCCCTCTGGATGAAGAGCCACGACCTCTTCCTCTACCAGCATTGGATACCTTGAGAGCTTGCTCCTCTCCAGCTATGACACCATGACTTTTCTTGCCTTTCATAAGCTTCTCATGAACAAGGAGACTGCTTTGTAACTCATCTATGGACATAGTAGTTACATCATTGGATTCAGTGATTGAGCACACAACATAGTTGAATTTCTCAGTCATTGATCTGAGAATCTTTTCAACAACTGTCACTTGCTCCATTCTTTCACCATGTGCAGTCATGTTATTTGCAATCTTGAGAGTTCTTGCAAAGAATTCAGTGACTGATTCAGTTTCTTCCATCTCAAGAATCTCAAATTCACGTCTTAGGGATTGCAATTGCGCACGTTTCACCTTGTTTGAACCTTGATACTTGCGTCTCATTGCATCCCAAATGTTCTTGGCAGTGTCACGTTCCAATATGGTTTCCAAAATTGTTCGATCAATAGATTGGAAAAGATAGTTCTTTACCTTCAAATCCATAAGCTTGCTTGCATCTGCAAGCCGTTGTTGTTCTACCGTCGCATTCACCGGAGCTGCAAGTACTCCATGTTCAATTATTGTCCAGTATTCCTTTGATCGGAGAAGATTCTCCATGAGCATAGCCCAATGTTCATAATAACCATCGAACTTAGGGATGGATGGTTGAGCAAAATTGGAGTTTTCTGCCATCGAGATTCAAAGGGAACGAAAGAATTGAGCTGAATGATGATGAATGCGAGCAAGAAAGATGAAGAAGCCGGTTAACAACCACCGTAACTTCCTAACAAACCGCCGTAACAGACGCCGGAAAACTGCAGTTTCCGTTGAAAGAAACGGTTGGCGCGCGCGGGAAAAAAATTGAAGGTCTTGGATCAAGGCTTAGCTGATACCACTTGTTAGGTAATCAATGATCCATTGTTTATTCATTAGCAAAGGTTGCCTTATATAGGCTTACAATGTTGGGCCAAGCCCAATCAATCTAGGCCCAAAAGAGCTTCCTAACACTAACTTATAAATTATCTACTATAAACTCATTCATTATAAATTAAATTATCAGTTATCCGCTATTTTTTTATCGAATTGAGCCTGAGCTTGTGTTTGGAAAGTCAAGCATATCTCGTTTGCATGTAGCAATGATATTAGCAAAAGAGCATGATTGAGGCAAATATCGATCTATTCTATGCTAATCAACTTAGAAAAAAATATATCTATTCTATGATAACTGCAACTATAGAGTCAGCCTTGTACGTAAGTGCAACCAAATTTTTTAGGGTCCATTCTCTTTCTATTTATATACATCTCAATACTCAATTGTTGTTTGTATACTTTTTTTATTTAAGATGAAATTTTGTCTTTGGAGGGCCAATATTCCACTTTCTTGGTTCCTCTCTCAATTCACTTTCTTCTTTTTTTTTTTTTTTTGGTCAGGTAGCCTAGTGGCTTGAAATTCCACCTTTAAAGATGGATAAGTGGAGTGTCCAGGGTTCGAACCCTGGCTCCTGCATATAAAATGCTGATGTCCCAACCAATTGAGCTAAGCTCATGGGGACCACTTTCTTTATTTATGGATGATTAATTCCTTTTTATATTATATTATTGATTGATTATTGCATGTTATTTACAATTTAATTTATTTTATTTTTTTGATTCTTTTTATTAGAAACTCAGTTTTTAAGATTAGAAAAGAGTCTACAAATGATTTAAAGCAATCATGGCTGCAACTATTCCTAAACCTTATTAATTCGAAAGAGATTTAGAAATTACAGAGAGCTTTTTTATATATGAAATGACATTGATAAAACAATATATAAGGCATCATGGAGTGGGTTATTTATAATTATTATATGATTTTTAATTTACTCAGTTAATTACCCAATTTTTTTAAATAATCACATAAAATTAGT